>NC_067408.1:83865447-84171530 GCF_009764475.1 Pristis pectinata | reverse complement strand
ATTCAGTACTTAAATTGTTAATACTCCAGAAACGTGAACACTTAGACAGTGGCCACTGAGGGTGCAGAAGAGATGTTTAATATTTAATGAGCTGTCTGGGAGTGGTGGCACGGGTGGGTGGGAGGTGGTGGTATTGGTGGTGGTGGTGGTGGGGGTGGGGGGGGTGAACTGGTAGGAGAGTATCAGCAGCATTTGACTGTGCAGCTGTCGGCAGTGCCTGTGTGTGCAAGAGAGACAGAGAGAGGGAGTGAGAGACAGGAAGAGAGGGAGTGAGAGAGCAGCAAGAAAGAGAATAGGAAGGGAGAGGAAAAGAAAGGGATACAGGCATCATGTTGTGCTGCATTAGAAGAACTAAACAGGTACAAAATATTGTCTTTTTTTCAGTTCTTGGAACAACATTTTTGCAGTGATCTATCTTTTTAGGAGTAGAAATTGCAATACTTTTAGCAATATAAATGTCTGAAATTTATAACTGGAAAAATACTGCTTGACTTAAAATTTTGTGACTTCAGTACATGATATGTTTGCATGACCATTGCTTGAGTGAAGATTAAAATATGAAATGGGGAGAAAAAAGAAAAAAAATACATGATGCTTTGTATGTCATAGTGCTTTGTTTCATTTTACTAAGATCTGATAATAAAATCCATTATAGTGGATAATTGCACCTTTTCAATGGTTGCAAGTGAATTAGGAATTGGAAGATTATTACAATTCATGTTTGGTTCCGAATTTCTGACTGCTAAATTTTAAGAATTTTTTTCTACAGCTAAAGGAGTTAAAATACCTGAAATGCATCAGGTTCAGCACAGCATTTGGATTCTGCCAGTGCTTCATTCGAGTATGCCTTTTGGTTTGATATTCAACAAGCATAATGCTAAGTCTCTGGGATTTTAGCCAATGGCCGATTTAAATTACATATTAGTTGGAAACAACTAAGAATTAGAACAAATGTACCTAAAACAATCACACTGTTATGCACAAAGGTCATTGCTGCATTAACGAAAAAAAATTAGTAATCACGGACACTGCGCTACTGTGTTAATCAGGATGAATGGAGAATGTTTTTTTTTAAAATGGCCTGTTTTACAGCTAATTAGCTGAATCTTGCACTGGAATTTCAACCTGTGATCGTATGGTTTGGCTGCAGAGGTCCAGCTTTGGGAGTGGCACCTAGTATGCAAGGCTAGCTAACACTGTATGCTGGTCCTTGTGGTAGAGTCTTTCCTAAGTCTCCTTTGTGTTCTGGATTTTTTTTAAAAGATAGGATAGTTTCCAACTGTTAATGCATGAAAGAAAATGTTTTACACTTAAACCCTAGAGATTTTAAGGGGAATAAAGATGAATTAAAGAAAACAAAGAACAATGCTCAATAATATGTGAAAGGAGGTTCAAATCTTAATTTTACTTTGACAAATCAGAAATATTTCTACCATAATTCTGTTTTATGGAATAATAATCTTTGCAAGAATTGTAAGGACAATAATTTTTTTTGGGATAATGCATCTCGTGGACAGGTGACCTATGCCAACTTTATAATGAAGATTTGGATGGGTGATCACAGCATGAGCATCAAGCTTATATGTCTCAGTCTAGTTATTGGATTGGTGGATATAATCCCCACATTTGACAACCAATTATTGTATTTTACAATAATTGTGTTGAAAGGGTAGTAGGATATTCTTGAAAAGCTTAACTTTCAAATTAAGCTGAATATTCTGACTCAGTCAGGTAACAGAATAGAATTGTTGTTTTCTTCTCCTTTATTCAATTAAAAAAAGGTTTTTATTAGAATATGCAATGGAAGCTTCATTAATCAATGCTGTCTGTAATGATATAACTGAATTATAGCACAATTTATTTTAAACTAATGGATAAGGTAAAATTAAATTTAGAATCTTATGTTGCCAATGTTCTTCAAAATCTATCCATTACCTCACCCAAAAATCAGACGATATTATCTATGAAATCAGATTTGCTTAGAGAGATGCACTATTGTACAAATATCAACCCCCATGAATCTCTTTCAAAATTTAATTTGTAAATTGCAGGAAAAAAACCTAGAAAGGAAAATTTGTATTATTTTTTACAATGTAATAATATACACAAATTAATCTGCAGAATAGGAATATTTGTATAGAGACCCTGTATAATGTATTCTACATTGGCTAATTATGAGAAACAATTTGGAAAGATAGTATTTTGGTAGCTATATTGTAATCCCACTAAAAAAGGCTTTGACTGCAATAAAAGAGGAAGTGTGCACTGAGTGGCTGGTTTTTGTTTCATGTCTGAATTAAACCCAGTATTTATTAATCATTAATAATGCAGAGCAGGGCGTTCATTAGTTCCTAATTCAATTCATCCCCTATGGTTTGACCTGGACTCAGTTCAGGTGGCTGGGATGTTCAACCAACATTTGGCTGTTCGAAGCACATCTTTACCGAAATGCTTTGTTCTGTACTAGGAAGTGCTTTTATTTGCTGCCTATATTTAAAAAAAAGAAAAGAAAATGTTCGGGCGGGCAGCAACGATAGTTCAAAGCATCCAAATTTCATGATGACTACTGAATTTTTAAAAGTTCCTAATATCTGCAGTCATTTATTAGTAACTAGGTGGGAAGGTTTTTGATTAAGCAAAAAGACAGCGCAAAAAGGCAATAACAGACTGACTTCTGGGCAACCTTAATTGTATTACAGGGTAAGTGTTATTCCTGTAAAACTAAGGATGTAGGGAGTGCTCTCTGAATCTGGAAGAAAGTGGGTTGCCAGCCCTCTAGGGAATTTGCATCATCATTTCTGAATCATGCTGATGATGTAAACCTTTGTGCTATGTGATGAGCTTCTGTTACACAATAGACCTAACGTGTTATTTATATATGCTCAAGTTAATATATGTATTCCATGCAAAAAAAAACATGATTTCCTTTGTGTGTTGGTGTAGCCTGTACGTTACTTCAAAAGTAAAATAGCTCGTTTCTGGCTTATCAAGACACATTATTCTGTGTAACATTCTAAATTAATCAGTACAAAATAGATATAATGCTTATAATATATAATTGAATTATTACACATTCAATCACTTTAAACCTATCTAGGACATTAATCATTAGACGCTTGTGTAGCTGCAAACCTAACGCTGATCTCTAAACTATTTCCAAAAAGGCCTTGGCCCAGAGACAGCCAGGACTAACCATGCCTCACAATTTTTTTTGCCATGTGAGGAAAGACCAACTTGAACCAGAACGTTGAGTATACGGTGACGACTGACCATTCCTCATTTTGCCCCACCTCATCCACTGACACTATATACAGTGGTGCATAAAGAACTGGCATCATAATAATCTATGCTAAAGCCTTTAATATCCTGTAATATAAAATCTAACAATTGCGAGCACTGTACATAGTTAAGTGGGAGAGGCAGTTCTGACATTACTCAAAAATCTTAAAATTATTAGTCCATTTCGATTTCAAGTTCAATACTTTAGCCATGAATATAATGTAATTTCCTTCCATTTACATAATTAGGCATAATCGATAGTTCAGTTTTGTTTGGAAGATTTTTCAGCTGCTATCTTCAAAAATTATGCCTTATATGTCTTATAAAAAATATATCACTAATACACAACTTGTCATGCATCATTGAGTGGTCATTCTGGAGCACTGACCTTTCACTGCCTAGGTAGACATATAAAGGAAAACAGACAACTGCAATAAACTCTATTTTATGTCTCTGGTTTCTAATTATATTGGAAAACACATCCCAGTTGAGGGCAGACGCCTCCCAGTGGGAGGGAAAGAAAAGTTGGTTGTGTGCCTTCTGGCAGACAGCCAAGACGTACATTATTGGAGACCTGGAAGTATGCTGCTGTTGTAAGGTGTGTCCCTCAGGCAATGCTAGTAAAGGGAGAGTATTAGGAGGACAAAGAAGGTATTAAAGCTTCATAAGAAGATGCACATATTTAAGAGGGATAAAAAGCAAGACGGTTTCAAAATTAACTAAATATTTGCTGTTATATTTTTCTGACAATAATGCTGTTAGATAATTTTTAAAATTCACAATGAATTTCTAAATGTCTTTTTTTTAGTATTTTTTTGTATTTTTATGCTGTTCAATAAATTGATTTTAAACATTATTTAACATTGTAAGTTAATCAAATCTGTCTTCTCAGTTTTCAAATTGGCTTAATTCATTCTCATTTCATACCCTTCTTTTTGGAATGTTTTTATTCATTGTTTCTTCTCAAGGAAAGCTGCTTGAATTGGTATTTAAGTATTTGTAGTATAAAATGCAAAGCAATGATTATACAGTAGTAAATGAGACTGAATATGGCATGATGCATTTGGAACCATAAGGCTGACATTTGAATCTGTTTAAAGAGATTAAGCAATTATTCTCCGTGTTAAGATTATGACTTATTGAATAACCTGAAGCCCAGTGCCAGAATGAGGCTTTAACTGTTCTCCATGCTTTTCTTCATCAAGATAAAGCAAGCTTGTTCTTTAACTTTAATGTAATACATTGAAGCTAAATTATTTTTAGCTCTGAATTTAGAGATGAAGTCAGTGGACTATTTACAACAAGCTTCGAGCAGGTTCTACATTGCACAAGGAAGCTACAGACCCCTCAGCTCTGATACTGTCTTACCATCATTACAGACAAGCACAAGATATTTTTTCTACTATTAATATTTTTGAAACATGATATCAGTGTTCTCACAGATATATCTCATGAACACTTGGCACCTTGTGACTTTTGGTTTCAGCATTTAGAGCAATGCTGTGAAAAATCTGGTTTTATTCGAAACCAAATGAACTCAACTCAATCCAAATCCATCCTGATCAGAAGAAGCATCATTGACCTTTTTCCATTTACTTCCTGATGGTTAAAGTATGGATTGATTTTTTTTTAGGTGCAAGGAATCTCAATCCCACTTTATGCAGTTAATGGCAAATTGGAAGAAAGAACTAATATAGAAAGTGAACAATACGTAAACCAAAAACAAAGCACAAGTAAGGAGTAACCCATTGTTTAGCAGAAGTAGTCTAATTCCTTTCATGTATGTATACAGGCATTAAGACTCTCTGATTGTCATTTTAACTCTGTTCTGTTTTCAGACATAATCTTTATTTTTTATAACTTTTATGAGATCTTAATTTTGCAACTGATTTCCAACATCTAAGTAACTGCTTCATGTGGTATGAGTTTGGGGCTCTGGTAAGTTCATTTTCCAGTTTCCTCAAAAAAGATTTTGCTCAGAAACCTAAGCAAATAAGTTGGTGCCATCCATTAATGCCATTTTCATATGCAAATTGGGTACAAAAGGGATTTAACTCAGGTTTAGTTGTACTGTCAATCTTTTCTGGGTGAAATCATGCCTCTCAGAGAATTGGCCTGGGCATTTCTGTGCACGATTTAGCTTGATGCATCTGACAATTTTCTGGGGTCAGTCATATGCTAAATAAGATCACAAATCATGTGATTCATGTTTCCTACCCCAACCCACCATGCCGGCAAACATCAAAGCTTTTGACTGTAACCTATGTTCTTCGTGCTATGAGATCACCAACGGGGCATCAGTTCTGATATCTATGTCATGCGTACATCTGTCAGCCTAAGTTCTTAAAGCTCAGGATATTTGAACCTGACTGCTGCTTGCTCCAAACTTCTTAAACTTTACACACCAGAGTAACACACTGCATTTTCTACTTCATGAAAGATCTCATATCTGATCAGGGCATGGGGTCACTCAGTCAGGGCAGATGATTTCTGAGGTGGTGGATTGGGGGGGTTCCCACACAGAGGATGACTGCCTTGTCCTCCCCCTCACCTCCATGGTAGCCTTTTATGGTGTTCTATGGCTGCCACAGGAAGAGGTTCTTTAAACACCCATCCTTTCCCCCTGATTAGTGGGAGTACTTCATGCAGCTTCCTTTGAAAGTCCAACAGTTTCCAATTTTGTGCATGCTTCGCTGTTTATAACATATTTTTGGCCAACTTCATGATTTTTTTGAGCAGGAAATCTGGTAGGATGCTAGTGCCACACTCAGTATCTGTTAAATGCACCAAAATAAGGGTAAAATGCAATTTATCAACACAAAAGCACAAAAAATAAGTAACCTTACTTGTGACTTTGTTCCAGAATTCAAGGGATTTAATAATAATAACAACACAAGAGCTGAAACACTGATGTTGTTTGGCATCCATGTCTTCCCTACCAGCAAGGAACACTCACACATGTGAACAATGAATGTTAATGGCATTGAAAACTGCATGACCTATCCACATGGAGTCAGATAAAGCAAGATCTATGGAGTAGAGTTGTTATGATGCTTTGTGAAAATCAAATTTGTGAAAACAATTGGAAAAATGCTCAAAAATTTCAAATATATCCTATTAAAAACTATAGAAGAAAAGTACAAATGCCTCATGCTTGACTATGAACCAATTATTGTAAGAAGCAAAGATGTGAGTTAGGAAGGAACTCACCAATAGATCCAAAAATAAAGACTAGGATTATTTCAACCTCTGAATCTCATTTAAATCCAGTTATGGATGATGTGTGGGGCAGATAGTTGCTGGTCTGTCCTAGATGTACCTCCTGAGGTTTTGTGGAAGGAGATTTTCTTGTGGAGCTTTGAAAAAGTCTCCACCTCAAAAAGAAAGTTTAAAAGAAGATTAAAAACTTACATTTTCAAGGCTTGGTTTGCATAATTGCTGGAAATATTGTCATTTCCCAGTCAGGTCACCAACTAGGAAATTTCAAGGGAGTCTCAGTGACATCATCAATATTCAGTATGCACACTGGACACTTTTGATTTTGGATGGGCATTGGAGTCATAGAGTACTACAGCACAGAAACAGGCCCTTCGGCCCATCTAGTCCATGCCGACCTGATCTTCTGCCTAGTCCCGTCTACTTGCACCCGGACCATATCCCTCCAAACCCCTCCCATCTATTGTACTTGTTCAAACTTCTCTTAGTGTTATCATTTCCGCTGGTAGCTCATTCCACACTCACACCACCCTCTTAGTGAAGAGGTTTCCCTTCAGATTTCCCTTATATATTTCACCTTTCATCCAAAAGTTATGTCATCTAGTTCTAGTCTCACCCAACCTTAGGGGAAAAAGCCTGCATACATTCATCCTAACTATACCCCTCATTATTTTGTATACCTCTATAAGATCTCCCCTCATTCTTTTGTGCTCCAGGGAATAAAGTCCTCACCTATTCAACCGTTCCCTAAAACTCAGGTCCTCTCGTCCCGGCAGCATCCTGGTAAATTTTCTCTGCAGTCTTTCAAGCTTATTAATATCTTTCCTGTAGGTAGGTGACCAGAACTGCACACAATACTCTAAATTTTGCCTCACCAACATCTTGTACAACTTTAACATAACATCCTAACTCCTGTTCTCAGTGCCCTGATTCATGAGGCCAAAGTGCCAAAAGATCTCATTATGACCCTATCTACCCATGAAGCCACTTTCAAAGAAGTATGGACCTGTATTCTCAGGTTCCTCTGTTCTACTGCACATCTCAGAGTCCTAACATTCACTGTGTAAGGCCTACCCTGGTATGTCCTCCCAAAGTGCAACACCTCACATTTGTCTGCATTAAATTCCATCAGCTATTTTTCAACCCATTTTCCTAGCTGGTCAAGATCACATTGCAAGCTTTGATTGCCTTCCTCATTGTGCACTACGCCCCCAATCTTGGTGTCATCCACGAATTTGCTGATCCAGTTTTACCAGTTTATTCTTGCTGAGAAAACCAGATGACAATCAAAATCCATCATTATCTCCTGGTTCGCTCAGAATGCAACTTGAATAGTGGACGGAGTTGATTTGCCATGATTAATAAATCACATACTTCTAATTCACAATTATTAAGGCTGATGATGACAATTATCTGTTGCTGAGTTACAGTGGCTAGCAGAGCACAACCATTTTACTGCTGAGGGTCTACCCTCAGATTGCCCTGATACCCCATGGCACAAATGACAGAAGACAAAACTCTGGGAAAAGACAATAGTCAAAACCTGCAAAGATATGTTTTAAAGAGATTTTAAATGTCCCTGATTTTCAGAGATATTTACAAACTATTAAAATTGCTGTTAATATTTATTTTTTCAAATCATTAAAAAGAGTCAGTTGAAAACCACACGAACATTTACAAATCAATAAAAACGTTAAAGTAAAATAACTTGAAAGAAAGGTTTCTATTCCCCTGGCTAAGAATTACAATTGAACTAAATGGAATCTCTGTCTTATGCTGAGTCTAAATGGTGTAGGACTGGATTCCCTGGTGTAGTAGGACAGGGGTCCACTAGTGGACTTCACATGAAATTCATTTGAAGAATAGAGTGGCCAATGTCCTGCTACTGTTACTCAGTACATCTCCATTTATAGCAGGTTGTGTAAGTCTGGTACTTACATGTGAGTGGCTGAGCACTTGCTGCTTCCTTTGAAATCAATGGCCAATGTCAGTGCAATCAACCCAACACTTCAACTCGATTCCTGAGAGAAACTTGTGTCCTGTTAGTAAACAAGACAAAAAATCCTGGGCATGAGTGAACTCAAACAACTCTTAATTTAGAATGTTGGATATGTAATAAATAAGGATGATTAGTGGCTGTCAGTATCAGACAATTCTAGCAAATATGAAACTGGCTTATCCTGAAGCTAAAGAAAAATGAAGATGCACTCTTTGCCAAAGTTAAAGATTTTACAATTTTCCCTGTGAAGTGCTAGGCTTTGCCAGGATTGCAAGGCATCATCAACTTCACACGTAGTATGACATACTCTGATGGTAGGGCCTGACGTCTAGACATAGCTTGTGTATACAGCATGGAAGAGTATACAATTAGGCGTGTGCTAGGTTTCCTAGTAGCTGCTGTGATGTCCTGAACTTGAGTTGATTTTCCACATTGCAACTATATCCAATGGCATTTGTTGGCAGCACTGTGGCACAGCAGTTAGTGTGCTGCCTCACAGCTCCAGGGATTTGCACTTTACTTTGCCCATGACCGTGTGGGTTTCAACTGGGTTCTCTGGTTTCCTCCCACTTCTTTTAAAGATGTGCTGGTGGGTTAATTGGCCACTGTAAATTAGTGAAGGCAAGTGGCAAAGTGGAGTTGATGGGAATGTGAGAGAGAATAAGTTGCAGCATTACAGGGAAAAAGGGAAGGGAATGGGACTGATTGGAGTGCTCAGATCTGATGGGCTGAATGGCCTCCTTTTTTACTGCAGTAAATCAGTGTGCAATTCTCTTCTCTTTGACCCTGAGCATCAGGGGAGAGGCTGACTGCTTCAGCAAGAAAGGCAATCCTCTCAAGACTCTCGAGATGTCCAGATGAATAGATGAGACACACCCAGCACCATATCCCTATTGTGGCAGCATCTAATCCTGACCTTTGCAGTATGTCCCAAAGCACATCTCCCGACCTGGTGCTTGTATGTGGGAGGATTTCACAATGATGCATCTCAACTTGCAGCACCGCAAATAGGCCTGGGACGTCAGCAAGAGGTCAAAAGAGGAAATAAAAAAAACAGAAATTGCTGGAAATATTCAATAGGCCAGGCAGCATCTAAGGAGAGATAAATAGAATGAATGTTTTTGGTCAATCACCTTTCAACAGAACTGTAAAAGCTCAGAATTCAAATGCGTGTTAAGTTGCAGAGAGAGGGGAAGGGAAAAGAGAACAATGGGAATGTCTGTGGAAGAGTGGAGACCAAACGACATAAATGGTGGAGCTGCCGTCTGAGTCAGGGTGGTGAAGGCTCGTTAATCACAGTTCATTCACCTCAAAGAGATGGAAATAGAACAGATAGCTGGAACTGTGAAATAGAAAACACCGCTTGAAATAATGCAGAATGCAGGGATAGCTGAGCAGGTTTGTAATCAGTGACTAACATGAACAATTCTCCCAAAAGAAACTGGAGAAATTGTTCATTCAATAAAACTGTATCTAGTTTTCCTTTCTCTCCATCTATGAACAGAGAAAAACAGGATTAATAATGCAGATTGATAATTTTTCATCAGATATGGCCAGTTCTGACACAAACTGCAAATTACTGAATTCAACATCGAGTCCTGAGGGCTGTCACTTACCTAGTCAGAAGGTGAGATTGTTATTCCTTGTGTTTATATTGGGCTTCATAGGAACCAAAGACAGAGAAATCTCAGTCTCTCAACCAGCACCGTTACTTGTCTCATTCAATCTCTCCTCATCAGAGACATTCTCTTTGTTCCCTCCACCCCTCCCATTCTCTGCAAATTAAAGCATGCGTGATATCTAATGTTTCCTTCTTCCAAGGAAATGTTGTCAACCTGAAGCACTAACTCTGTTTTTCTCTTTCCACAGATGCTGCTTGATGTGCTGAATATTTCCAGCATTTTCTGTTTTTATTTCAGATTTCCAGTGTCTGCAGCTTTATTGCTTTTCAATTGCAACAAAGGATCCGTGATAGTGTGAGGCTCTTCAAGTGGCAGCAACTGCAGGCATCACTGAGAGGGATTGCAGTGACGGATGATGAGAATATGAAGCTGGGTAGATTAAGATTTTTATTAATGCTAATGCAGTAAAGTGCTGGCAATAACAACAAGAATGAGAACACAAGCATTAACATTGCAACTTGCATAAGATGATTGAACACTGATTTCAACTACTTCTATATCTTAAGAGCTAAACTATAGGTGCTGGCCTTGTGGAGCAGCATCCTACTACTGCATTCTGGTGTCTCCAGTGCATCAGTGGGGAACTAGTGTACCCTGCCAATGGATAGTTTGTTTATTTCAGTATTCAGAAACAAGTTTCAGCTCAGCTCCACAATGAGCAACGCATCTGTCCCGTAGTAGATGTCAGCAGGAATATAAGGTTTGCTTAAACTTCTCCTCACTGCACACCAGTCACCACACAAGTTGGGTTGGCAGCTTTCCTATCAAATTTAAATGAAGAACTAACCTGGGAAAGGGTTATGTCTTGTGCTGCCATCATTGAGCAAACAATAACAGTAAGTTGAAAGCATTCTTCATTGTTGGCAGTCTGGTCATATCCTCCACTCCCAGAGAGAAATAAAAAATAAAAGTGGAGGGGGAATGATTGGGGAGGGAGATGGTGGAATGTCCTTTGGGAGTGGAGGACATGCTCAGTGTGTCCTACTGGGCATGTCTTCCTGCTCTGCATTTCTCAACTCCAACATTCTTTTGCCTATGTTTTTCTCTGTGTTCTCTAACTTTCCCTATTCACTCACTGACCATATCACCTTGCTTTTACAGCTTATCCACATGGTTACCTCAGTTTTACCCTTTCAAGGACATCCCTCCTCCCTCACCCTCTCGGCAGTTTAACAAGCTTCTTTTGTCTCCTTCCCAATTCTGATGAAGGACCCTTGACCTGAAATGTTATCTCTGTTTCTCTTCCCACAGATGTGGCCTGACCTGCTGAGTATTACCAGCATTTTCTGTTTTTATTCATCTGCAGGTTTTTGTTTTGATTTCCACCTAATTGGTTGTATTTGTATCCATTAAAAGACTCAGATTGTCTTCATGTAATGATGTCACAAGACCCTGAAACTTAATTACACAGAAATGCCATTTATTTGCTTGGAGTCAATCCTTTAACATAGAGCAGGCATATGTACCATAAATGATTGGCAGACAACATTTGTTCTTATGCATAAGATTTCAAAGGTAGTACTGCACATTGGACTGTTTTTTATTTGAAAAGACATGGAATTGGCTAGTTTAGATCACTTCATGCAAACATGCTTTCCACTTCTAACTTACATTGAGAGCAAAATCTGAAGGCCATTCTTTCAGAATCTGATCGCATCGGCTTAAATCCCAACGATGGAACTGAGCACATAATCTCAGCTGACTCTTCAGTTCAATAGTGAAGTGTCATTTTACAAATGAAGTCTTAAAACCAAAGTAGTGAAGAGTGGTGGGCTTTATTAATATCCTCCCACATTCCAAAGACGTACGGGTTAGGAGCTGTGGGCATGCTATGTTGGCGCCAGAGTGGTGACACCTGCGGGCTGCCTCCAGAACACTCTCAGTAATGCAAAAAGTTGCATTTCACTGTGTGTTTTGATGTACATGTGACTAATAAATAAACAAACAAACATTTATCTACCGAGTAATACTTCTAAAGTACATATAGTCTGATCGCTCATCTCATAAACTGTTCGTTTACTTTCACAGCTGTCTAGCCAATTGCTTTAACTACAGTTGAAAATTAATTCATTAACTGCTAAGTGCTTTCTTGTTACTCTAATGAGTAATGCGAGGTAATAATACACATTGGATAGAGTGTTGAGAAGCTTTTCAGGAATACTGCATAATTTAATGACAGTATTACAGATATGACGTTAAAAGCTATTGTGTTAGGATACAACAGCCAACCTTTGTAGTGTAGTTGGAGGTGGTCTGTTGGTTGGACAGATCTCTTCGAAACTAGAGCTTCTCCCAAAAAGAATCTATTAAAAATTGGACAAAGGATGGTTGTTTAATCAGAAGGAAAGTGGCAAGCTCTGTAAATGAAAGTGAAAACTTACAATCGCAAAAACAGAGGGAAAAGTTTTCCATGGGACTGAGAGGAATGACAACACTTCACAGTCAATGAATGAATTAACAGTATGTATGATGACACAATTACCTCTCATGCTCATGTGACTCATTTACATACAAGGAATACCACACTGCTTTCTCTCTTTGGTGTAATATTTCACAAATGTACAGCAATTGCAGATTCAGTCTGTTAACTACCCTGCTCAGATCTTCTTAACTGTGTCTGAATCTATGGTGTTGCAGTTATTCCTTGATTTGATAAATACCTGATATTTTCACACCTTCTGTTGACTTTATTCTCCTCTTTAGTGGGAGGTTCTACATCCATTTCTGCAATAAATTCATTATCATATCTCTCTATAATAAGTTCTGGTATTTCTTATTGTAATCTTTTGGTCAATGTGGTCACTTCAAGTTGCACAAGACATCTTTAGTACTGCAGATTTGCCACACATCTGTATTTCCTACTTGTTCATTGGTCTTCACTTTCTATTTTGTCTGAATTTCTTCTCCTTTACATTAGGATCAAATCAAAATTTTGTTTTAGTTTGAACTGATGTTGCTTCACTTTCTCGTCTAAGTTGGAATCCGATAAATTCAGATACATTCTGAATCTGCAATGCATCAACAACTCTGCTGGGTTGAATCCTGTAGTAAAATATATGACAAGTGAAATAAGAAGCTAGTTTAACATGATCCTGCAAGTCCCTCTTCAATTGAATTAGAATGTTAATGAAGTCTAGAATGTTGTGGCTTTTCTAACAAAATTTGCCATTCACTTTCTGAAATGGTTGTTTCACCCTATTCCATTGTCTATGGAGGAGTCTTTGGTGGTGCTAAATTTTCTAAATCTTTGTCGATACTTGGCCATTATATAAAGCTTTGGGCAATAGCCTTCATTGTCACAATGCAAGTACTGGCCACCCCCAGGTAATGAACGGATTCCGTTTTTACAGATCTCCATGTCGATTTTGTCCGTTACTAAGAAAATACGTTAAAATCACTTGATATGTAACAATACATTCACAGTATTGTCATGAATGGCATCAAAAGCACACAAGACTGCTAAGAAAGAACAATTACTAAAAGTGAAGAAAGAGAGGAAACCAGTTGTACCATTCTTAGGAACAAATGTATGCATGTACGTCAGGCTTCTAAATTTAATAATATTATGGAGGAGTGCCATAAGTCAGGCGTTTGTAAACTGTGGATGGCCTGTAGGCGCTGAGTAAAGTTCATCTCAGGTTCAACTTCATGAGACACTGTGAATACCAAATCTATATCCCTACTTCAGACATCCTTGATCAGTGGAAAATTCAAATCTTCCATTGTAAAATGACTGTACACTAAACTGAATTGGTCCAATATCTGAGATTGTACTTATAACCTTGCTTCAAATGGACATCCTGTGTGTTGTCTCAGCAATTCCTGCAGCTGTGACTGGAAAGTTATCATTAGCTAATTTTAAGGTAAAGATTGTCCTACATTATAATCTTCACATGGCAACAACTATAAAGCATCCGCAATGATGTTTGGTTCATAAGACTGATGCTTGATGGTGTAGTCACATTTGAATAATGATTAACCATCTCTGCATTCCAGAAGTGCCACAACTGAAATCACATTGTTCGTTCTAGAATAGCTAAGGAGGTTTGCAATCAGTGACTAACATGAATGATTCTCCCAAAAGAAACTGGAGAAATTCTTCATTCAATAAAATTATGTCTCATTTTCCTTTTTCTCCATAAATCTGTTTGCATCTGTACAAAGCACAAATGCCATGGAGTTTCTCCAATCACCATCTGTGAAGTGACCGATGACAGCTACCAATTTGTAATTTGAGACAATACGCGTGAGCTTCAATGCCCTTTGTGTTATGCCAATAAGCACTTCCTGCTTAAATGCTGTTTGCAAAAGTTGTATGCTTTCTCTTGATCCCCATTTTATCTCCATTTTCATTCTTTGTAAGCATCTGATGCCATGGTGGAAGCATTGTTGCTAAATCTGGCAAAAATCTGGAGTGATATTGAACGACACTCAAAAAATTCTAAACGTCTTTTCATTCTTACAATAGCTTCATCTGTGTCCTTGATGGGTTGTAAACCATCAGCAATCACCTTTAAAATGAGACTTTGGCTGGACAAAAGCACATCAAGCTTGCTTAAGTTTCACGTTATGATGAAGCAATTATTTAAAATCTTCTAAAATATGAACTTTGTCTTCCTTAGTACCAATGACAATGTGGAGGTCATCCTAGTTGTATAGATAATGGTCATTTTATTCTTAAAAGGTGTTTACCTATTGTTGCCTGGAAGATCTTCAGTGATGGATTAGCTCCATGGAGCACTTCAGTACAACACAGGCCTCCTATTGACTCTCTTTAACTACATTTAATTGAGCTTAAACATGCAACTAATCTAACTTTATGAAAAGCTTGGTACAGCCTGTTCTGTGTAAGGATCTTGCTCATCACCAACTGCCTGGGTGAGTGTCACCTTATAATCACCACATAACATGTCAGCATTGGATGCGAGCATAATTCGGGTTGCTTTTTCACTGTGTGTTCTTTTCATTAAGACTCTATTCTCCTCTAGCTTCTCCAGCTATTCTTCTATTTGATGTTTTAATGGCACTGGTTGATAATGTATAATATACTGGTTTGGCATCAGGCTTGGTGTGCATATACACAATAAGACCAGTTATGTCAGTAGAAGCAACCTTAAAAGTTTTTTCGTATTCTTACAAGAAAATTTGCCAGCATGATCTCATGGTATCCTGAGGGATACTAAACACACCTTTCAAACCGAACTTTGGATTTCATTCCCATTCCTTGCTTTATACTATTGGTTGCTCTCTGCAGTCAATTCTAACAAATAATGCATTGTATTTCACCATCATGTTTCAAGAACAGTAGATATTACCAGTCAAATTTCTCATGCTCCCAGCTCATGGCCATGACCTCGGGTAAAAGCCCTGAAAGGGTTAAACCATGATACATGCAGCACTCTTCCACCTATTGGGGAGTGTTAACAAGGATGAAAACATGCAGAGGACGGAAGAGGAATTTGCACAGATCGCCAAAGAATAATCCTTGCTAGAGGCTTCCTATGTCTGCAAAGCCACTCAAGGCAAGTAGGTTCTAGGGAAGTGTCTGAAAAGGCATGATGCCCACTCTGAATGCCTACACTTTGGGATAGCCTGCGATGCAGCCAAATGCCACTGGTGGCTTCGAATGCCAAAATCCCATTAACCAAAAATTGAAGCTTCGCTATCATGACGGTAGAACATTTATTGTCTTCTATAATGAGCAGCAGTGTCGTCCGCCGCATATATCAACAGGAAAAACTTGAAAGGATCCTGAATCTGGTTTCTGAGTGCAAGGGTGCCTTAACCTGGACTTTGAGAGCTGTGTGAGCTCACACTTGATGCTTTTTTTTTGAGGTCTTGGATGTCAGTGAGGACTATCTTGTTGAACAGTCACCTGCATAGAAATTGCTCTTGCAAGAATTATCGTTAAGAGAGTGATTCCAAGAGTCCTCGGCATTTTTGCTGCCATTTCCATCAAGTCTGAAATCTTTCAAACCAAGTGGAATGCAAGATTTTGCATGCCCAACAATTTGAACTGAATCCATTCATCATTTAGCCACACCCAAATCAATCTTGCAGCTTACTATTTAAGAACTCACCAAACTTACATTGTCTGGATAAATGTTTTAATAAAACAATATAGTCACCAGATGTTTTCCCATCTCTTTGCTGGACTTGTGACTCACTGCTATATCACTCATGTTGTGATAATATACTCTGAAATCAGGGCTCTTGGACCAGAGCCTACTTGAGCTGTCCTTTAGGCCATCTGCATCTCCTCCATCAAATGACACATGCCTTCTACCTGTCAAGCTGTAGCCACCAAGTTAACATTGTATCTTCTTAACATTGTCCATCAAGATCAAGGATGACTTGTTTTCACTCCAGTTCTTTGGGTACTGAGAATGATCAATGAGGCCAAAGTGGGAACAGCACAGGTGAGGCAGCAGGTGCCTGATAGGATGGATGGGTGAGTAGTTTTTGATGTGCTGTGATCCTTCCACTATTTATGCTGGGCTATGTGTGCATCAGATGTTTGGTCTCAAGGTACTGAATGACATCACCAAATGCTCCTTCCCCACTTTGAGTAGTCAGAGGTTCCCTGGAGTCAGTGGGAATGTTGCATTTTTCCAGGAGTCTTCAAGGATATCCTTGAATTTTTCCCTCTCTCCACCTGCTAATCTCTTTCCACGACAGAGCATAAAATGTCTGTTTCATAAAATACAAATGACATGGCCTTCCCTGCAGAGCTGATTATGTTTAATTAGTGCCTCAGTGCTGGAGATGTTGGCCTGGGGGTGGGGGGGGGGCACTGAATTTGGTCCACCTGTCCTTGGTGCGAATTTGCAGGATTTCGCAGAGAGAGCGTTGGTGATAATGGTGTACAGGAGCATGAGGTCAGACGATGCATGCAGATAGGCATGAAGGGAATTCACAAGAGTGATCAGTTCATAGTTCTATGCAAAAAGACACAGTTTCATTTATAAATTTGATTTGGAACATTCTTTTTTAACTTGAGTTTTTGTACTGTGATGAAATGGATGCTGCAATGGTGAGCAGAGCTGATGCAAGGTATAGTTCTGTTAGTGAATGAAGAATCCGAATGAACTGCTCTCATACAGCCCTTTCAAAAAGGGACAGTATGTGTTGTTTTGTTACTCTTTCTTCTTCTCCTCCTCCTCCTCCTCTTGGCCCAGCTGGTCACTGCAAAGCTGGTGGCAAAGCTCATGATTTTCATACAGCATACCCGAAGATCATCATGAAATTTGGTATTCCCTCTGTTGAGTACTGCAATAGCTTCTCAATTCTGATGGATGCATCGTTATTTAGGTTTCAGCATGTAAGTGGTCTTCTCTATCAGATTCCTTGTGGCAAAATGGCTTGCATCTATCATATGCTTCCAGATGTGCATGAGTTGCACTCTGGAGTTATGAACTGTTTTATCAGTGGACAACAGGTTTTGCAAAATAGCCACATTTGTTTGTTGCGGTTAATCAAGTGCAGGTGGTACACAGAACTGCCAAAGAATGAAAGCATCTGTCAGCTAAACAATGAGTGGAATCCTAACAGCCACTAACAATGCAGTCCTTGCCCTGCTCTGAGATTAGAATTGTGGCTGGGGCAGGAGGAAGATTGGAGTGAGCCAAATTTTGCACCCAGAACCTTTGCAAACATCTTGAATCAGAAATTCCCAAATTTTTGATTCATTTATGAGTCACCCTGAAGTGCTTGCAATTATTGGTGCCAACTTCAGCCAATTTCTATCACGTCATGTGATATCAAGAAATGACTGAGATAATTGGATAGAACAAACGTTGATGGGCTACGTTAACATGCTAAAGGCACATGCTTCCAGGAAAACTGTTACAATCATGCTGCGATACTGGCATCCACTTGACAAAGTATAAATAGCCCACATCCTTGCCTTAAAGGCAGGGCAAATCCACCCTGGACAATTATCACTTCATTAGACTACCTTCAATGATCAAAGTAATGGAAAGCATCATCAACAGTGCTATCAAGTTGCACTTACTCAACAATGAAGTGCGCACTGATGCTCACTCTGCCACTCAGCTCCAAACATCATTTCACCTTAGTCCAAATGTAGCCAGAAAATCTGCATTCCAGAAATGAGGTCAAAGAAACTGCCTCTGACTTTGAGGTTGTATTTACCTGATTGTTATTTCACGGAGACAATGAGGATCATGGGGCATAATTCTGTGGCTAGCATAAAAGAAGATGGTTGAGATTGCTAGAAACCAATTATCTCCATGCTACTACGTTGCCGTCAGGTTTCCCCAAACTAGTGTCCTAAACTGAACCTTCTTGAGCTGCTTCATTAATGACCTTCCCTCCACCTTAAAGTCATAAGTAAGGATACTTTCTGATGAGTCAGGATGTTCAGTTCCAGGCAATATAAAGTAAGTGGGTGAATGAAGCTTTAACATCATGAACTAACATTATTACACTCATGATAATAGATACTTCATGCACAATGGAAAATTTAAACAATTGGCATCAATAACGAGGGCCAACAGATTCATGGTTTGGTAAGCTTTATGTATGATGATCTCTAAATAGACGTAGTTGTCCTCCTTATTTATTACACAGTCAGTCAAATAATGCAAATGACATTTTTGCATCACTAGAAGCATGCAAACCTTTGGCCATTATACAGGAATAAATTAAGAAAGTCTAAAAGTTTGACAGTTAAGTGATAAACTTTTCATTCCTGTGCTCTAATTTTGCTGTCTCAAAGGACTCTGCTTTTTCAACTCTGACTTTTAACTGATAATGCTCAAATCCTTTTACATTTTTCAAAAGCAAGAAAAAGTGGATGTGTGGGGCAGTGTAGGTTTTGGAATCATTTACAATGTCTGTTAATGTGTGCATATTTATTTTGAAGGTGCTTGAAGAGGATCTGTGCTCATTATGTATGTGCATTTGTCATTGTGATGTTTCTGTATGATATTTGTAGGTATCTGTGTGTGGTGTGTATGCACTTGAGAAGTGTGTACGAGTTCGATAAGTATGTGTGAGAATGTGTTAAGTGTTCTTGTAAGTATGTGGAATGTTTGTGGAATGAATGTGTGGAGTATCATTTTGTAAGTATGCAAGGTGTGTTCGTAGAGCTTTGAAAAACATCCCCTCCTGTATTGTATTTGTGGGCAATGTTTGGAGAACCTGTTCTTTAGTGTCCCTGCAGTGGACTACTGTAGTACCGAGAGGCAGAGGAGGTAGGGGAGGTCCTTAATGAATACTTTGCCTCAGTGTTCACAAGGGAGAGGGAGTTTGACGAGTATGAGGTCAGCATAGAACAGGCTGGTTGCTGGAACATGTTGAAGTTAAGAAAGAGGTAGTGTTGGAGCTTCTGAAAAACATAAGGATAGAAGTCCTCGGGACTGGATGTGATATACCCTAGGTTACTATGGGAAGCGAGGGAAGATATTGCTGGGGCGTTGACAATGATATTTGCATCCTCCCTGGCCACAGGAGTGGTACCAGAGGATTGGAGGATGGCTAATGTTGTTCTCTTGTTCAAGAAAGGTAATAGGGATAATCCTGGCAATTATAGACTAGTGAGTCTAACGTCAGTGGTGGGCAAGCTATTGGAGAGGATTCTTAGGGACAGGATTTATGGGCATTTGGAGAAACAGAGTCTTATTAGGGATAGTCAGCATGGCTTTGTGAGGGGCTGGTCATGCCTCATGAGCCTAATTGAGTTTTTCGAGGAGGTGACAAAACAAACAGATGAAGGTAGAGTGGTGGATGTAGTGTATATGGACTTCAGTAAAGTGTTTGACAAGGTTCCCCATGGTAGGCTCATCAAGAAAGTCATGTAGCATGGGATCCATGGAGACTTAGCTGTGTGGATTCGGAATTGGCTCGCCCACAGAAGGCAGAGGGTGGTAGTAGATAGAGAATATTCTGGCTGGAGGTTGGTGACTAGTGATGTTCCACAGGGATCTGTTCTGGGACCCCTACTCATTGTGATTTTTATAAATGACTTGGATGAGAAAGTGGAGGGATGAGTTAGTAAGTTTGCGGATGACACGAAGGCTGTGGATAGTGTAGAAGGTTGTCGTAGGTTACAACAGGATATAGACAGGATGCAGAAATGGGCAGAGAAGTGGCAGATGGAGCTCGATCTAGAAAAGTGCAAAGTGATACACTTTGGAAGAATGAACATGAAGGCAGAGTACAAGGTTAATGGCAGGATTCTGAACAGTGTGGAGGAACAGAGGGATCTTCGGGTCCAAGTCCATAGATCCCTCAAAGTTGCCGCGCAAGTTGATAGGGTGGTTAAGAAGGCATATGGTGTGCTGGCCTTCACAAGTCGGGCGATTGAATTCAAGAGCCGCGAGGTAATGTTGCAGCTCTATAAAACTCTGGTTAGACCACACTTGGAGTATTGTGTTCAGTTCTGGTCGCCTCATTATAGGAAGGAATGTGGAAGCTTCAGAGAGGGTGCTGAAGAGATTTACCAGGATGCTGCCTGGATTAGAGAACATGTCTTATGAGGAAAGGTTGTGTGAGCTAGGGCTTTTCTCTTTGGAGTGACACAGGATGAGAGGTGACTTGATAGAGGCATGTGGCTGAGCGTGGAATGAGTGCCCAGAAGGCCACTTCTGGTAAGCAGAAATGGTGCTGCGGGATGAAAAGACATAAGATTATGAGGGGCATAGACAGAATGAACAGCCAGCACCTTTTACCCAGGACGGTCATAGCCAATACCAGAGGATATCTGTTTAAGGTCAGAGGAGGAATGTTCAGGGGAGATGTCAGAAATAAGTTCTTTACACGGAAAGTGGTGGGTGCCTGGAATGCACTGCCAGGGGTGGTTGTAGGGACATTTAAAAGGCTCTTAGATAGGCATATGGAGGTAAGAAAAAGGGAGGGTTATGGGCTGTGCAGGAGGGGAGGGTTAGATTGATCAAGGAGGAGGTGGACATATAGTTCGGCATAACATAGTGGGCCGAAGGGCCCGTACTGTGCTGCACTGTTCTATGGACTGGTCAGATAATGTGTGGAGTCTCTAGGAATGGATGCAAAGGCTGGCCTTAAAATCATCCTATTAAGATTGTATTGTTTCATTCAATTATATCAATATTTTACATTCAGGACATAATAGTAGACTAATAAATTGTACTTGAAATCTTGGCAATGGTTTTAATGGCGGAAGTCATTTGTTGAATATTTCATGGAAGGAACAATTACATGCAGTAGGGACTCTCTGAAATTCATTAAGGGGAAATTCCATGGACCTCAGCAGAAGTCTGCCTGCTAAAAGCAAAGAAATGTAAGTATTTATAACCTCTGCTTCTCTCCCTGGCTGCCTTCCCACCTGACTGGTTCACTCCACCCAATCCCTGATCCCTACCACAGCTAAGAATGCACCAGAAAATATGCATAAATACAGACTGACTTAAGCATTTCCCTTCTCAGTCTCTAACATATAACAACCTTGAGTACACTTAAAAGGATTTGTACTCCATCCTGAATCATTAAGCCCTGCGTTTATGGTTTGCAACATCTCTCAACGTGGTGCTTACGTTGCACAACTTTTGTGAAACTTTTGTATCTTAATGCCTTCAAGTGTGATTAATGTTTGCATTGTTCAGACTATATTAATATTTGAAATTTCTGTAAAATCTTGCATATTTTCTGCACCATGAAGCGTGTTGTGTGTATGTGTATGTGCACGTGTATGCATGTGTGTGTGGCGGAGGCATTTTAACCTTGAGCACGAGCACACAGGTTAAAAAAAAATCAAATATAGCAAAATCAGTCCTAACCAACCTCCAAAGTGACCACCTGTCCTAAATGGAGCACGCCTAGAATATGATCAGCCAACAACAACATCCCTTTCCCCTCACTGACCCACACACTGGGATTGTATTCTTCTGGAAATGGATTCAACTCTCCACAATTAAATCCTAATATCCAACTCCCTCCCCATTCTGTGGCTCCTTCTTGATCACCCCAATTGTCTATGCCCCACCCTCACCTGTCCTCCCATCACCGTGATCATACTTCCGGCTTTCATAACCACTAAGTATCTTTCCCCCCTTCCACCCCCTCCACCTTGCGGTTATTATTGGAACCCATGTGCTGCTTTGTTTGTCAATTACACTGAAAAAAAACGCCGCCAAAAAACAAAACAGAAATCAATGACTGGATTTCAATAACAGTTAAACATATACGTTCCCGAATGATAAGCTGGTCTCGTGTGAATTGAACTACTTCCTAAAGTACCTGCACTGGCTGATCCTTTGTAAAGTGACATTTTCAAAATAAATGTATGAACACATTTTCCTTGGTCAATAGTCCTTCATGCCTTTAATGCTATTCCAGTACTAAGTTTCAGGTTTTAATCCAAACGAGGATGTGTGTACTTCTGCTAATACCACTAATTTACCTCTAAGTAGTTTGTTGTGACATTTCAGAAGAGTAGACCACATTGTTGTGGGTCTGAAGTTACATACAAGGGTGGCAGATTTCCTTTCCAAAGTACATTGGTAAACCATTAACTTTTTTTTTAATGACAACTCATGGTGTTTTGACAACCAATGGTGTTGGTTGGAAATGGTGTTGGAAAACCAAGTTTATAACAACCAATGGTGTAATTTGATGGATACCATCACTGATACCAGAATCCCCTAACTCCCAAAGGTTGATTTCTGTATCAGCACAATACAACCCAACTCATCACCAACATTAAAACAGAAAATGCTGGAAAAACTGCTACAGTATTCTTACTTTCACAATAATTGTCACATTCTCCTTACTAACCTAAATGGCTGGCTACATATTTTAGCCCAGACAGCAAAGTTGGTGAACCACTTGGCAGTGGGATGGTCCACTGTGAGGCCTATGTTACACACAGTACAACAATCATATGAGACAACAGATGGGGATAAGGGACAGCAACTAGAATTGTCTCCCCTCAGCCAATGAAATTTTAGGGGCAAGAAATCAGCTAATGCAGCATAAACCTGATCTCTGGTTTCTCTGGTTTACTTACACTTATTTATTCTTTAGTGAAACTATCAACTGAGTCATTAAAAGATGTATTCAAGTATTACCAATTTACAAGATGAATTATTTCCTGTTCACTATAATAGAAGGCTGAACAGGGCTACATGTTAACTAGGAGGCTGAATCTTGTCTATTTGTCTCACTTACCACAACTGGTAATTCTGACTGAAGTCTCAATGAACTATTGTGATCAGCTTATACAGAGTGGGTAATTGGTCACCTGCCTTGAACTAAACTCGATCACCTTTGGGTGCAATGGAAAATCGGCTGCCAATGCGAGATAAATTTCTTCCTTTAAAACTTTGCAGGCTTTCTCTAATTTTACTGTCTTATAGCCTCTGATTGTTTTGATGACTGATTGAATCAACTTTTGGTTCATGAGTAGATGACAGAGAATAATGGCTACAAACTCATTTCCAGTTCATGACTGTTGATTACAACTGTCACCTGAAACTGATTTTTACTGAGCTTAAAGGATAGAGATTTTTTTCAAGTTTATTAGAACAATGGCAATCAAATAATACAGGTAGCCATTTTTCTTTTGATAAACACAGGTTCACTGAACAAATCAAAAGCAGTAAGAGTCAATGACAGATGCAGAACACTGTTTTCAAAGAGCTTTCATCATTAATCTCTTTCAGAATCACAACTTCTAAATGTTACATTAATGAGTGCAGTTCTGATTCCAAAAGAAAATATTAATAATCATATTCTGTGGCACATGATATGACTTCAAAAAGCCACTGATGATAAATGCCTTAAAGAAAGTACCAATCTAAAGAAAAGAAACATATTTGCCATAGATATTCACAAAATATTTTATAATGAATTGTGTTCTGTTCAAGTATGGAGAATATGGTACAAATTCTGTGCTCTGGCTGAGTGACTGGTCACCACTTCTTTTATAGTATCATTAAGTGACTTTGAGCACCACTTTAGTCTCTTGATTTGTTACAGTAAAAGCTGCATGTCATTTGGTAAAATAATTACCAAAATTACATGGGCTACAATTTACGCAGTTATTATTTCAAATAACTTTGAAGTCTAAATTGCAGCTAATGGATCTTTTTGGATTTTCATCATACCGATGTGTACCTTTTGCCTTAATTGACACAACTGTCACATTGCCTCCATTTCTCTTCATAGCCTCAATGCAATTTGGCCATCTTAGCCAGTCCAGCTAAACCAAGGTACCCTACTTTTAGCATGGCAAAAGACCATGAAGATGCAGTATAACAACATACACTGGTCATTTTGTCTCCCTTGAATAGTATACCTCTTTATAAAGTTGTAACTCTATTTTGAACTAATACTCAATTAATAAGGAAAGTGGAGGAGTTTATGAAATTACTTTCAGGCAGTCGGAACAATGTGGCTGAAGTGACTGGCAGATATCATGGTAGGAGGTGGGTGAATGTGGGCATATAGTGAAGAACAGAGTGTCATGGGAGGTGCAGAAATCCGATAATAGTGGTAAAAATGAGCAGAGACAAGAAGCAGGATGAGCTGAATCTTGCTGGTTGTGGCTGATGCTTCTCGTAGGAACCAGTGATGTACAGCCATTTGAACTGAAGTAAGTCCTGGATTCACACACACACACACACACACCATGAGTCAAACCTGCCGCAGAGTCTAAAACCCACTGATTACTCTGAGGTTTTAATCCTGTAGTTTAGAAGGAAAAGTGTACGGTAAGTATGTGTTTAATTATTCTGCTTTTAATTAAAGCTTTCAATTATCTCTAAATGTTTGAATTACATTTGTTATATATTTTTTAATGTTTTAATAACTTACAGTTTTTAAGTGATTTACATCAGTTTCAGAAATGTCAGGGATATTTAAAACTGTTAAAGTCCTTAAGTGCACCAATAGAGGCATTTTACAATATATAGGAAGTAACATATTGCTGTGGTTAGATGATTGACTGACTAACAAGAAGCAGAGATTAGGCATCAAGGGTCTTTTCTGGTTGGCAGGATGTAATGAGTGGTGTGCCGCAGGGACCCATGCTGACGCCTGAACATTTTAGAATTTATGTATATGTCTTGGATGGAGGCACCAAAGTGAGTGACAACACAAAGATAATAGGGAAATAAGTAGTGAAGAGGACACAAGGAGGTTACCAAGGGATATAAATGGGTTAATTGTATGGGCAAAGATTTGGTGAGTAGAGTACAATGTGGGAAAATGCAAAATTGCGCAAAAAAATAACAGGAAAGCCTTTATAGGAAGGACGTGGTTAAACTGGAAAGAATGCAGAAAAGAAATATGAGGACATTGCCAGGACGAGAGGGCCCAAGTTACAGGGAGATGTTGGCTAGGTCGGGTCTTTATTCCTTAGAACGTAGGAGAATGGGGGAGGCGACCTTATAAAAATGTTTAAAATTATGAGAGGCATAGATAAGGTGGATGGTAATCATCTTTTCCCCCGGGTAGGGGAGTCCAAAGCAAGGGGGCATAGATTTAGGGTGAGAGGGGAAAGATTTATAAGGGATCTGAGGGGCAACTTTTTCACACAGACGGTGGTGAGTATATGAATGAGCTGCCAGAGCAAGTGGTTGAGGTGGGTACAATAGTATCATTTAAGAACCATTTAGATAGGTACATAGAGGGACGGGGCTTAGAGGGATATGGACCGAATGCAGGAAATTGGGACTAGCTGGGTGGGCACCATAGTAAGCATGGACTTATTGGGCCAAAGAGTATCTGTGCTGTATTGCTTTGTGACTCCATAAGAGATGGGAGAGGGTTCAGGGTGCCCGAGTGCATAATTCACTAACAGCTTGTATGCAGCTACTGAAAATGTTAAGAAAGTGAATAGAACATTGTCATTTATTGTTAGGGGAATTGAATATAAAACTAGGGAAGTTATGCTTCAATTATTAAGGGCATTTTTGAGACCACATCTGGAGTGCTGCAAACACTATTGGTCTCCTTATTGACAAAAGGAAGTTAATGGACTGGAAGCAGTTCAGGAAAGGTTCACGGATTTAGTACCGGAATGAGTGGATTATTTTATGAGAATAGGTTGTATGGGCTAAGCTTGTGTCCACTGTAGTTCAGAAGAGTGAGAGGAGACTCGAATAAAACATATCAGACCTTGAGGGATCCTGACAGTGAATGAAAAGAAGATGTATCCTCTTGTAGGAGAGTCTAGAGGTATGAGGGTCACTGTTTAAAGGAGTAAGTAGTTACTGCTTAAAGTTAATAGGTAATTCATTGAAAACAGAGATGAGGTGACATTTTCTCTCAAACAGTTTCAAATGTTTAGAACTCTTCTTCAAAGGGTGGTGGAAGCAGAACCTTTTAATATTCTTAAGGCAGAAATAGACAAATAAGCAGGAGAAAGGTTACCAGGACAAGTGGGAATAAAAGGTAAGGTAACAATCAGATCAGCTATGATATGATGGAGTAGTTCAAGGGGTCAAATCACCTATTCCTGCTCCTAATTTGAAGAAGTATGTTGAGCTTGGCTTCTATCAAAGAATGATCACATATTCTGGGAGCAGGGCCTCTGCACCATGCTGCCTGGAGCCCAATCATCCTTCAGATCTTGCTGGAGTGTAAAATTCAGTGAAATTGGCCCTTAGCACCTGGGCCCGATAAGATATGATTAAAGAAAAAGGGATAGGAGAGACCTATCCATTCTTTACAATCATTGTGATTCCTCTAAGGTCATTAATATCATGCTTGGTTTCCTTTCATTAAGCTCCATGAAAAGGGATTAGAACATTGCCAAATGTATGCTTCTTCAATAGTTTGAACATGATGATAATCTGCCACTCTTGCCTTCAGCAGACGTATCAGCAATTTCAATGGCAAATGTAGCTTCCCATTCCAAGCAGAGTTTGAGCTTCATGCTGAAAAAATAAACATGGGGTAGTTTTTCTGCAAGTGAGTTGGAACGTGAATGGAGTGAAAATCTGACCAGCTAATTTACAGTTGCTTGAGGGCAGGCTAAATAATTTTAACTGGCCACCTACTGTTTTATTTCAGCAATGAGACCCAAATTGTTAAGTGTACACTTTCAAAATGTGACTTAAAATGGTTTCCAAAATAAGGTTTGAGTCAGAAATTTTTGGCTAATTGATAGAATGCTGTGTGAATCTTAACAGATTGAGACCCTGAAAACCTACAGAACATTCTTTTGTTATTACTTGATTACATTAATTCCTCAGAAATGAATCAGTAAACAAACTTTTGTCATCAATTCAAGTTATTGATATTTTCTCAAATTAAATACTCTATCATAAATGCTTCCCACTGCTTTATTTCTTAAAAGAATTACTTGTTAATATTTTAGATCCTATTTTTATTAGCATTTTCATATGTAAACAGACAGGTGATTTGGTACCAAGATACTTATTAACGAGCTTATTTATTTTACTTGGCTACCCATGTATCCTGTATCATCAAAAGGTTTTAGTTTTGGACATCATCTCAGCCTTTAATACAATGTTACTTGAGGTTCTATGGCAAATGATCTGGTTAATAAATTTATTCTGAAGTGAGCAAGTATTGCTTATCAAATTATACTTTAATAGTTCCCTCATACAGTGTGTCAGCCACCTCAAAGTGTTCAACCATACTCCAGACCAATCACTGAAAAGTAAGCGGCTGCAGACAGGATTCAGTACTGTATTCTCCCTCTTTGACTGTAAAGCAATATGTCATTTTAGTTGGGCACTTCAACATGGATGAAATCAAGAACTTTCATTTTTAGATGAGATTTCCTTCCCTCTTTCCTACATTAGATTAAATATATTAATTTGTTACACTGGAAAAAGAAACATATTTATGATAGTTAATCAATTTCCATTATTAAACTCAGAAAAATGGCCTTAAGTGGCCCCACATTCTGCAGATATCTGTTATCATTTCACTGTGTAACTGCAAACAACTTCAGGACATTCAGATTACCATTGGCAATTCATTGTTGTTTTGCTGATAACACACAACCGCTGGACTCTTCATATGGTAGTGGGAAGTTGCAGTAACTTCCTATCAATCATGGTGGAGCACCTACATGAACATTGGATGTACTTGGATCTTCCTGATTTATATTGAGAAAGGGAATGGATGCTAGGGATTTTGGTAAGCATAAGTTGAATTAGTTTTTTTAAAATTGCTTGTTTGTTTTGACATGATTCTCAGTATTTTTATGTTTTAGGATTAAAAAATTTTTAAGTCTTAATATTTCTTAGTAGCTCTTGAATGTAAAAGACATTCAGTGTTTTACAGCTTTGATAGTTCTGGCTAAGCAAGGGGGTGTGGATTTAACTGGCTACCACTGGTTTTTTCCCCACCTTTTATGTGGGCAGGATTGTGAAGGCATCACGGTGACTCCCCACATGACCCTGCATGGAAGGCACTTTCAACATGCAGGATCTCACCACAAGAAATGGTTATGTTCCACAAGTTGTGGTTGTCCAGATGGTTCGAGGTAAGCATTGGTGGTAGGAGAAACAGTTAATTTTTCAGGTTAAAGCCCCTTCATCAGAACTAGAGAAACAAGTCAGTTTTAAGTTGCAGGGAGAGTTAGGGAGGAACGAATAGGACAAAGGGAATATCTCAGATAGTGTGAGGCCAGGGTTGCTGAAGAGATTCCATTCTTTACAGGCAGTATGAGAGGGAATAAACAAGGAACATGTAAAGCTGTGAAATGCAGGTCAGACATTTGCTGAAACCTGAAACAAAAAGAGGAATGCAGAAAATGCCCAGCAGATTAGGCAGCATTTGTGGAGAGAGGAAACAGTGTTAATATTTTCAACACTCGGGTTCACCAAATCAAAGACATAATTATGGGAACTAACAAAGGACCAAGCTACTCTTGTCTCTTTCTGGGACACACAGTACAATCTTTGAATCCCACCGAGGCCCTTTCCCTCAATTCTTTTTTCTGGTACATTGGTGACTGTATTGGTGCTACTCACACAGAATTTGAAAATGTCATTACTTTTGCTGGCAATCTCTGCCCTTTCGTTTTAACATGGACCATTCCACAGACTTGCATATCTCAGTTAAACTTCCTGCAGCCTTGCTTCCTGTAGAACTCCATTCCATTCTCCCAGTTTCTCTGTCTCCATCAAATCTGCTCTGATAAGCTGAGGCAGATGCCTTTTATATGCCTTCTTTATTCTTTAACTAGGTTTTCCCCTCTACCACTGGTGAGAGCCCTTGCCTATGTCACCTTAACTCCCATGCCTCTGCTTTCACCCCCTATCCTCCAGGCCAGAGCAAGGACAGAGCTTCGTTGTTCCTCACTTTCCTCCCCATTTGTCTCCATATTTCGAAGGATCATTCTTTGCAATTTCTGCCACCTTCAATGAAATTCCACTGTCAGATAAATCTTCCCCTCCAATTCACCATTTCCCTTTACAGCTCTGCAAACTGTTCTTCCATTTCCACTAAGCTAACCCTCCTCTCAGCTTTCCCATTCAACTACAAAAGCTGCACTATCTGACATTTTACTTTTTCCTTGCCACCATTCCCAAATAGTCCCTTTGGATGAAGCAGCAGCTACTCACACTTCTTCAAATTGAGTGAATTGTATTTGGTATCCATGATGTAGTCTCCTCTATACTGTGGAAATCAAATGCAGATTGGGTGACTGCGTTACAGACCACCTCCACTCAGACAGCAGGTGTGACCCTAACCTTCCAGTTGCCAGTCACTCCATTCCCCATTTTGCTCTTGTTTTGGCATACAACACTGTTCCAATGAGGCCCAACAAAAGCTTGATGAACACTAACCCTCATTTTCAGTATGAGAGTGTTACAGCCTTTAAGGTTTGATAATGAGTTCAATAATTTCAAAGAACTTGCTTTTTTAATTTGCATCAGAACTGGCCAGCTCTGCTGTAAGGCAATCAATCTGCTATTTTTACTCAGTTTTTCTCTCTCCATAGACACTGCATGATCTGCTGGGCACTTCCAGCATCTCCTTTAGGTTTCAGTGATAACTCTGACCTGCATTTCACAGCTTTTACATCCCTTTTTTGTTTTCTCTCTTTCTAAATTCCCTCACTAACCTATCAACCAGATACAGTAGCTCTGTAAACGTTGGAAAAAAACCTCAGCTGCCATAGTCTCATCCTTTCAGAGGTATTCTTGTTTTCCTGTCCATCCCTCTTCCATCCTCTTTGCAACTTAAAACTAATTGATTTTCTCACATTCCCAGTTCTGATGAAGTAACCTTAACCTAATAAGTCATCTCTATTTCTCTATCCACAGATGTTACCTGGCCTGCAGTGTGTTTCCTGCACTTTCTGTTTTAGTTTCAGATTTCCGGTATCTTTTTGTTTAGTTTTTGCTTCCTGGTAAATTTGAACTTTATTTAGGAATCAATGGCGAATGCACGCAGAATTTTATATTTGTTTTAAAGATCTGTTTGGTTCATGCTTAAGATGTTAAACATTCTTATAAGTTTATGAGTCATTGGACCTAGGGCAGAGTTCGCTGGAGAAAATGGGTGAACATCCCATTCTGCTATATTTCTGATCTCAACTAGCAGGTGATGGTCAATATCAAGCAGGGAAGCAGGATTCACTTCATAAAGGAGGGGATAATCCAAGTTGGATTTCATATCAGTAAGAAGTTTACTGCCTCCCAACTGAAGAAGAATTGACAATTAGAAAGACAATACAACAGCCAAAATCCTACAACCCCATCCATAAAAGTTTGCAGTCTGCAATTTGCAATCCTACTGGAACGTTTAGTTTTTTAAAAAATATATATTATACATTGTTATATATGCATTTGCCAATCTGCATTTGCAAAGGAATAGTTTCTGTATCTTTTGGTCTTTATTATTGTGGTAAAACGTCAAGAGGCAGTAAAAGTCTCACTCTGAATTAACATGTTTTTAATCACTGATAAATGATTAGTCTTAAAGGAATCTCACTGTACAGTTAGATACACAGGACAAGATTTCACAGGCTAAAGTGCAGTCCCAGATTTTTGTTCATGCGCTGTTAAATTCAGCAGTCCAGAACATATTTGAAGGCCAAATCTTTCAATTTCCCAGCTGCTACACTCCATGTTCAGTCCAGTGGAGGAATCTAGTCTTGCTGGGTTTCCCTGGTACTACACTGCAGAAACCATCTCTCATATCTAAGACTCTATTGATTTCAATGATGGTTGAAGGGCAAAGGAGAAGGAGACAAATGTGAAGGTATCACTTTATATTAAAAAAAACATTCACTTTATTGTTTTTAATTCTGTATTTTAGGCACCTTCAGTGAATATTTCACTTCTGTAAAATTAGGTTTTTTTTGATTTTAGATATCTCTGAACACTAGGAACATGTAAACACTATTTACAGTCAGCTGGCAAAATTAGGACAAAGTTTCGCTGGCTGTCAAAGGCATTTTGGAAGTGGTGATTCCAGGATTGTGGGGAGGGGAGGGTATGGGATGGGAGTGAAATGAGCAGAGGGTAGATGTGGCAACAGGAAATAGCAGGCTGCAACTTTAAAAAGAAACATAATATCAATCACGTTATAGAAAAGGCAAAGTGATCTTGCCTTATTATAGAAATGTTATGCCAAAATAATGTTCTTTTGGCCCTGTAACAATAAGAATAAACTTTGATGTATGTTTCCCAGCTGATAGTAGAAATAATAATCAATTGGCTTAATCCTTGTGTATTTGGAGAAGCTTTTTTAAGACTGTGGAATATTGAAAAGGCTAAATACAATAGCTCCTGAAAGTGGTCATGGGGATCACATTCTGAGATAAGATATCTTTATTAGTCACACGTACATCAAAACGCACAGTGAAATGGATCTTTTGCGTAGTGCTCTGAGGGCAGCCCTCAAGTGTCGTTATGCTTTCTGCGCCAACAATAGCATGCCCAAACTTCCTAACCCGTGTTTCTTTGGAAAGTGGGAGGAAACCGGAGCACCCGGAGGAAACCCACGCAGACACAGGGAGAACGTACAAACTCCTTACAGACAGCGGCCGGAATTGAACCCGGGTCGCTGGCGCTATAAAGCGTTACGCTAAATTAACATATGGCTGTTGCATGGGTTACAGGCAGTGTACCAAGTTCATGCTGCCTGCTCATTTCCATCATAGTAGTATTGAACCATTGGTAGTCATGTTGTTCAATGGCAGAACAACTTGGCAAGCCTCAGCAGGAGGAATGCATTGTGAGATCTATCCATATTGTGTAAAGCTAGTCTGTCTCTCTGAAAGGGACCTGCATTGTGGCTGGCGTAAGAGTTGGAAGCTGATTTGGGAAATCGTTTAGTGTGGCGTAGACCAGGGGCGTGTGGATTTTATGGTTTTTGGGTGCCATACTGGAGTCCCTGGAAAGAGTGGTAGGAAGGAGGCGAGTTGTCCTTTATCCACCAAGAGGTATTCCACAAACATTCACGGGAGACAATGGCAGCTACAGCCTGGCGGTCTGTGGCAGCATGAAGTGGATGCATTGCCTCTGGAGGGTCAAAACACTCATGAGTGGTCAAGGTCAGTGAATTCATCTTCAAGTATTACATGCTATCAAAAACATCACGCTATTCTCCACACCACACTCTTTCAATGGCCATCCATGTCTATTAATAATGACTCACACCTAACATTCATGACAGCCACAAAACACAAGCACATCATGCAACCATTGCACACATTTCCCTCTCTGTTTCAGGACAAGGTAGAATACATTATCTGGCACAACTGCATGATGGTGGATGTCACTGAAATGCTTTTTACTGAGACTGTGACCAATGACAAGACTGAGCCCGTCAAAGTAACAGATTCCTCTGACACCACTGTCCATATTCTCCTTGTTTCAGGCTGATAATTAAGTGACCATCCACCTGGGAGGCAGGAGGATGGATCGAAAAAAAATCTATGCTCAGAATGGGTGATGATTTAAGACTCATTGGCTGCAAGGATAGTGCAAGGCCAAGCAGGGTTTTCAGAAGGGAATGAGATCATTTTCGTAGCTGGTGGAAAGGAACGAGAGAATGGGATTCTACGGAGAGCAGGCACTGACTCAATGGTCAATTTGCCTCTTTCTGTGCCATGGCAATTCAATGAGTGCGTGACTCTACTTACTGCAACTCCCACACCAAAGTTTTACTCTCATCCCTGTTACACCTCAGACAGTCTTTGTCAGGTTTAAAAGCTGTGTGACTACTTATAGTTGTTAAGTGAGGCCAGATGACACAGTGAAGGGAAGAAGACAGTGATGACAGAAAGGGCCATAATTCAATCTCACCCTCACACCCACCAGATCAGATACCAACATTGAAGGTCACTTAAAGGATAGTGCAGAATCAAAACGTGCATGTGGTAGGGACCACCCTGCAGCCACACCAAGAGGAAAGAACAATACATGTATGAGTTCATGAGAAAGTATGGTCAGTCATGGACTTGACAGCACTGAACTGAGATAATAGGGTAGGCTACAGAAGGAAGCTACTGCTCACAAGCACACTGAAATGCTTGTAATCTTGGGGAGAGACCATTCTTTTCAATGTTGAAGTGGCAACCAAATCTGTTCACATACCAATATACCCAACAACGATGCAGCATCTCATTGCCTGTGTTGCATCCTCCACTGGTGCACAAGCTTGTGTGATAAAGGATGCTGCAATATAAAGTCAGACTCCTGCCGCCACCATGGTGGTGGATCACAGTGACCTAACAGGTTACCAATGCAGCCCAAGGGTTGGTCCTCCAACGGAAGCAAAACCTACTTTCCTTTGCCCTTACACCTGACCAAGTACCTTGCTCTTGTCTGTCACCCTCAATCCAGATCATTGCCTGCAATGCCAAAATGATACAGTTCCCATTTGGTCTTCTATGTCCAGAGCTTTGCAACCTCAGCTCAAAAGCTAATGGCGATCTCTTACACTCAACATCGGCAACTTTCCGGCAGCCACCATGGCTAGCACTGCTTAAGACGACCAGAACAGGCGAAGACACAAGAACTGAGGGAGAGGAGAAGGTGAACTCTCCTGCCTTTTTATATGGAATAAAAATTTAGTTTGGGATTCTTATTTTGTGGCAGCTTTCAAATGGCATTGTGGCCAACTGGGCACCGTCATTACCAGTAAGAGAGGGAAGGGAAGGGATGGATAGTGACTACCTCTGATTTTCGTATCCATCTGGTAGACAGAATCAAAGCATTTCAGGTTGACATGTGGAACTTCGAGAGTGTTGTGCTTGCACCCTCCAGCATGAGAACCCCTGCAATCTTCATAAAGGTATTTCCATTTACTCTTCTCAAGGAAACAAAAAAAAAATGAAACGTGGCCAGCTTACTTTGTCAGTAATCTTCCTCATACAACATTGGGTGACAAATTGGAAAATGTTGTAAAGTATCACTAGGACCAGCCCAAAAGGAGCCAAACACATTAAAGTCCATCTTCACAATTACTTTGACAGCCACAAGCATTACAGTTCCTGCCTGCTCTGAACTTACAGTTCAGGCTGCAATGGGTGGAAGATTTCAATGGGGATATCCATTTTGAAACAACAGTCATCTGATACATCAAACTTCAGTGAGGTTCAGGTATGAGAATTGCTGACTTTAGATCTAGGTGGATATAGCATGCCGTTGAGAGATTTGATTCCTTTTTCTTCTATTAATTTGTCCTCATTGGCATAACCTCTGCTTATTATGAATACTTGACATATTCCAAGGAAGTACCAATCTATGTACCCACGTATGAGAGGAAGTGGTTGGTACAAAATGACAAATTCTTCAGCTCCCACCACGTCAACTTCCTACTAACTTTAAACGAATAAAAGATACACTCTGCTTGAGATCAAAATATGTCTACTCTACATACTTCCACACAAGGGTCTCAACAATATGGCATCTGGCTCAGCTTGGACCATAAATATCCTTGCACACCACAAATGTTATTTTGATCAACTATGATCTCTCAAAGCGCTCAAAAGAGGGATGCTCAGTGCCATTACTTCCTGTGTAACTACGAATTGTGTTCTTGTGTTAGGTTCGGAATCTGCTTTGAGTTCTTGCAGCTTCTCCACTGTAAACTTGGCAGAAGTGTAGGAGGAACTGTTTGGACACTTGGATGAAGATTCTGCTGATTCCTGTAAAATTACAGCAGTGAAATAGGAACAGCTGAAGGAATCACAATGATCAAAGGAATCCAGCTCTATAGAAATCATTTGGTGTGTCATTTGAAAATTTAAGATGCACTTATTTCAAGCTGTAATATTGAAAAAATAGTATGGGTTTAATGATGTGCAATTTGTGATAAGCTAGTAATAATGGCCCATAATGCACTGACAGCTGGACAGTAGTTACATACAGAAACATTAATTGGGTGCAGTCTATATGTCATCACTTTCTGGACTTCTGTGCCCTGGAAATGAACAATGTCTCCAACCTTGGTTAAAGAGGTAAACAAAGGTAAGTGGTTTCTTTTAAACTTTATTTTGAGTAAATAGTAATATTTTAATTTGCACAAGTTGAATGTGGTTTTAATTCTTTTCTTTTTACTTTTAAATAATTTATTTTCTTAAAATGTTTCAAATGTCATTTCACAGTTTTTTCTAAACTCGGAAGCTGTAGAAATGATCTTTGACAACCCAAGCTGTTAGACAGCCTTGAGGGGCAATTGATGGATGGAACCTTTGTCCTGCCACCTGGGATCTCATCACCACCCACTGCCACTTCATCTGTAAACATCCACGGCAGTGAGACCAGCAGGACATTGTGAGCCCAAAAAGCTTACTCCAGCTTTGGGCCGCCAATGAGGGCATATACAATACATGATCCAAAGTCATCTGGCCCATTATAGCTTCACCTTTCTGAGCAATCACTATTATTTGTGATATAACTAATAAATTGGATGGAAATTAGATTTCATTTCATGCATTTTAAATCCATTTTGTGAAAGAGGTCCAATTTTGTAGACCTGTGCCCCCACAGTACTTGTAAAACACTTGATTTGAAATTGGACTCTGACAGGGATCTAACCATGCAATTGGACAGACACATGAGGATATGAAGGATACAACGCATTTATCTGACGCTCTCCTAAGCTAAATCACTTCTCAATGACCATTGACTGCTTGGCCTCTGTTGTTTAAGCAATAAAAGATTTATCTTTTGTAGAAGTAAAAGTCAATATCCTTGTCGGATAGAGCAAAGCAAGAGTGCTCCTCTCAGTCTCTATAGGATCACTGTGTGCTGATGACCGGTTCCATTCCTACTTTCCTTTTGCAGCTGGAATTCACCGAAAGGCCGCTGTTAATGAGAAAAGTAGCCTGGCATTTGCAACTCCAATTGGCTGTTGCCTCTTTCCCTTAAGCAGAGAGATAAGTAACTGGAGGACACAGGTCTAAGGTAAATAATAGAGAGAGTTAGAAGGAAGTTATGTAAAGTTATTTCTCACCCAAAGAACGGTGTGTATCTAAACCTGCAGGAAGTGTGTCCAGTTGCGGTCCTGTCAGACCGCACACAGCAGTTGGAGCTGTGACAGAAGTAGGGGAAGGAATGAGGTCTTGCAACATGAGTTTAGAGTGCTAGGTAACCATTTAAAGAGCAGGCCTTCAAAAGTTGTAATCTCTGAATTGCTTCCAGTGCCACAAGCTAGAGTATAGGAATAGAAGGACAGGTCAGATGAATGTGTGGCTAAAAGGATGATGCTGCTGGATGGGCTTTAGGTTCCTGGATCTTTGGGGCCATTTCTGGAGAAGATGGGACCTGAACAAGGGGGACAGATTGCGCCTAAACCAGAACGGGTCCAACATCCTAACGGGGATGTTTGCCAGTGTTATTGGGGAAGATTTGAACCGAGTTGTCAGGGTAAAGGGACGCAGAATAGATGTTCAGATGGGGAGGTACAGTACCTAGAGGAGAACAAGTTAGCAAGTCCAGTAGGCAGAGGAGGACGGTGAATGCCCATGAGGGAAATACAAAGCTAAATTGCATCTATTTTAATGCAAGGAGTTCAGCTAGTAAGGCAGATGAACATAGAACATTACAGCACAGTAAAGGCCCTTTGGCCCACAATGTCGTGCCAACATTTTTCCTGCTCCAATATCAATCTAACCCTTCCCTCCCACGTAGCCCTCCATTTTTCTATCATTAATGAACTCAAGGCTTTAATTAAAATGAGGGTGTACGATATCTTTGCCATCATTGAGACTTGGTTGAAAGGTGGGCAGAACTGGCAGCTCGGTATTCTGAGATATAAGAATTCTCAGTCGTGACAGAGGGAGATGCAAAAGAGGAGGAGGTATTGCACTGTTAGCCAAGGAATGCATTACTTCAATATTGTGGGAGGATATCCTCAAAGGATCCTCAAATTAGGCCATATGGGTAGAGACTAGAAACATAAAATATTAACCTGGATTGCTTTAGCATAAAAAGCTCAAAGGAGGTAACATTTCTGAGATGTGTTCAGGAGAGCTTGTTGACACAATATGTAGATAAGACAACAAGGGAAGGAGCATTATTGCACCTTCTCTTAGGGAGTGTAACCGGTCAGATGGATGGAGTTTCAGTGGAGATAACGACCATAACTCCATATATTTCAAAGATCTAATGGAAAAAGATAAGGATAGACCAGGAATAAAAGTCTTAAATTGGAGAAAGGCCGATTTTATTAAAATAAGACAAGGCCTGGCAGGAGTAAACTGAGTGCATCTACTTGTAGGTAAGTATACATCTGCACTATGGGAAGGATTCAAAGGAGAAATAGCAAGAGTTCAGGCCATCACGTTCCTATAAGGGTGAAAGCCAAGGGTAACAAGTACAGGGAACCCTGGATATTGAGGGATATTGAGGATTGTATAAAGAGGGAAAAGGAAGCACACAGCAGATAGAGAACCGAAGACTGGTGAGGCCCATCAGGCATAAGAAGTTCAGGGAGACACTTAAAAAGGAAATTAGGAAGGCAAAGAGGGAAGAGAGGGTTCAAGATAAATCTGAAGGCATTTTGTTCTTATATTAAAGACAAAAGGACAACCAGGGAAAGAGTAAGGCCCGTGAGGGACAACAGGGGCAATCCATTCATGAAGCCGGAAGGTATGGATGAGGTCCTAAATGAATACCTCTCTTTGATATGCGCAGACTTGGTAGTCAGATAAATCGGCAAAGGAAAAGGTGAAATTCTAATGCAAGTCTTCATAAATAAGGAAGCACTTGATGACTTCGAGGGTTTAAAGGTGGATGAATCCCCAAGGCTGGATGAGATTTATCCTAGGCTGCTATGGGAGGCCGGGGAAGAGACTGCTGCATCTCTGGCTGAGATTTTTAAATCTTCACTGGCCACAAGTGAGGTGCTGGATGACTCGAGGGCATCAAATGTGAGCCCAACATCAGTGCTAGGGATATTCCTGAAAATAAAAACGTTTGAGGGACAGGATGAATGATCACTTGGAAAGACAGGGACTATCAGACATAGCCAGCATAGGTTTGTCAAAGACAGGAGGGCAGGAGGGTTGTTTTTGTGATTTTACTCACCAGTCACAGGCACTAGACGAGTGTTCCACAGGGATCAGTGCTGGGACCCTTGATGTTTGTAACATACATGAATGATTTGATGTGGATGTAGGAGGCACGATCAGTAAGTTCACAGTTGACATGATGTTTGGTGAAGTTGTTGACAGTTGGGAGGGTAGTCTTAGATAAAAGCACAAGAGCAATGTGTTGGTGAGCAATGGGATGAAAAACAGCAGATGGAGTTGAGCCCTGATAAATGTGAGGTTGTTGCATTTTGGGGGTACAAACGAGGCTAGGGCATACACCATGAATGGTAAGGTCCTAGGGAGTACTGAGAAACAGAGGGACCTTGGTGTGCATGTCCACCATGATTCTTGAATGTGGCATCACTGGTAAATAATGTGATGAGGAAGGCGTATGGAATACTGACCTTCATTAGTTGGGGCACTGAAATACAAGAGGAGGGTGGTGATAATCCAACTTTATAAAACATTGGTCAGACCTCAGCTGGAGGTGACCACACTGTAAGAAAGATGTGATAGAACTGGAGAGGATGCAGAGGAGATTCACCAGGATGTTGCCTGGAATGTACTGTTTTAATTATGAGGAGAGACTCGAGTAGTGGAGGTTAAGAAGGGACATGATTCAGGTATATAAAATAATGAGGGGTATAGATAGGGGAATAGTTTCCTGCAGTAAACCCTATCAGATGTGAATAAAACTCAAGGACATAGATTTAAGATAAGGAGGGAGAGATTTAAAGAGGATCTGAAGGGAACCATTCTCGCCCAGCAAGTGATGTGGACCTGGAATGCATTGCTATAGAGAGCAGTGGAAGCAGAGACACTGACTGCATTTATGAAGTGTCTAGACAAGCACTTGAATTGCCTTGGCAAGGAGAGATATGGGCCAAGTGCTAGACAGTGGGATTAATACGGATGGATGCCCACTGTTTGGTGTGGACATGATGGGCCGACTGGCCTATTTCCATGCTGTATTGTGACTCCATAACACACTGCCTGAACTGGTGGAGGAGTCAGAAATCTTCAGATTTATAAAGTGTCTAGATGTCCCTCAGAATGCTGCAAGCTACAAGGTGATGGATAAAGAATTAGGAAGTGTGACTAGCCTAAGTGGATTCCTCAATGAGCATCACCAATTTTGACCTTATCATGGAAGGAAAGTCATTGTTGAAGCAGCTGATAAGGGCTGGGCGCAGGACACTGCCCTGAGGAACTGTTTCAATGATATCCTGAAGCTGGCATGATTTACTTCCAACAACCACAACTGCCTTCCTTTGTAATGAGGTATGACTGCAACCACTGGAATGTTTTCCCTTTGATGGCTATTGACATTACATCAATTTAATTGCACTGATGTCAGAGGGTTCAGTGCAGATTAGACTATAGGACATAGGAGCAGAATCAGGCCATTCAGCCCATCAAGTCTGCTTGGCATTCGATCATGGCTGATTTATTTTTCCCTCTCAACCCCATTCTCCTGCCTTCTCCCCGTAACCTTTGACGGCCTTACTAATCAAGAACCTATCAACCTCCGCTTTAAGTATACCCAATGACTTGGCCCCCATAGCCATCTGTGGCAATGAATTCCACAGATTCACCACCCTGGCTAAAGAAATTCCTCCTCATCTCAGTTCTAAAGGGGTGTCTTTCTATTCTGAGGCTGTGCCCTCTAGTCCTAGACTCTCCCACTACTGGTAACATCCTCTCCATGTCCACTCTATCCAGACCTTTCAATATTTGGTAGGTTTCAATGAGATTCACCCTCATCCTTCTAAACTCCAGTGAATACACACCCAGAGCCATCGAACGATCTTCATACGTAAACCCTTTCATCCCTGGGATCATTCTCGTAAACCTCCTCTGGACCCTCTCCACTGCCAGCACATCCTTTTAGATATGGGGCCGAAAACTGCTCATAATACTCCAAATGTGGTCTGACCAACGCCTTATTAAGCCTCAGCATTACGTCCTTGCTTTTATATTCTAGTCCTCTCAAAATGAATGCTAACATTGCATTTGCCTTCCTTACTACTGACTCAACCTGCAAGATAACCTTGAGGAAATCCTGCACTGGGACTCCCAAGTCCCTTTGCACCTCCGATTTCTGAATTCTCTCCGAATTGAGAAAATAGTCTATGCCTTTATTCCTTCCAAAGTGCATGACCGTACACTTCCCTACGCTGTATTTCATCTGCCACTTCTTTGCCCATTCTCCCAACCTGTCCAAGTCCAACTGCAGACTCCCTGCTTCCTCAACACTACCTGTCCCTCCACCTATCTTTGTATCATCCGCACACTTGGCCACAAAGCCATCAATTCCATCATCCAGATCATTAACATATAACATGAAAAGTAGCAGACCCAACACCGACCCCTGCGGAACACCACTAGTTACCGGCAGCCAACCAGAAAAGGCCCCCTTTATTCCCACTCTTTGCCTTCTGCCAGTCAACTAATCTTCTATCCATGCTAGTACCTTTCCTGTAAAACCATGGTCTCCTATCTTGTTTAGTAGCCTCATGTGCGGCACCTTGTCAAAGGCCTTCTTAAAATCCAAGTAAACAACATCCACCTACTCTCCTTTGTCTATCCTGCCTTTTACTTTCTTGAGGAATTCTAACAGATTTGTCAGGAAAGATTTCCCCTTAAGGAAACCATGCTGACTTCAGCCTATTTTATCATGTGCTTCTAAGTACCCAGAAACATCATCCTTAATAATGGTCTCTAACATCTTACCAACCACTGAAGTCAGGCTAACCGGCCTATAATTTCCTGTCATTTGCCTCCCTGCCTTATAAAGAGTGGAGTGACATCTGAGATTTTTCAGTCCTCTGGAACAATTCCCGACTCTCGTGATTCTTGAAAGATCACTACTAATGCCTCCACAATCTCTTCAGCTACCTCTTTCAGAACCCTGGGGTGCAGTCCATCCAGTCCAGGTGACTTGTACACTTTCAGACCTTTCAGCTTCCCAAGCGCCTTCTCCTTAGTAATAGCAACTACACTCATTTCTGCCCCCTGAATCTCTTGAATTTCTGGCAAGTGGCTAGTGTCTTCCACAGTGAAGACTGATGAAAAATACTTATTCAGTTCGGCTGCCATTTCTTTGTTCCCAATTATTACCTCTCCAGCGTCATTTTCCAGTGGTCTGATGTCCACTCTTGTCTCTCTTTTACTCCTTATTTATCTGAAAAAACTTCTGGTATCCTCTTTTATATTATTGGCTAGCTTATCTTCATATTTAATCTTTTCTCCCCTTACTGCTTTTTTAGTTGCCTTCTGTTGGTTTTTTTTTTTAAAAGCTTCCCAATCCTCCAGCTTCCCACTAATTTTTGCAATATTGTATGCCTTCTCTTTTGCTTTTATGCTGTCTTTGACTTCCCTCGTCAGCCAAGGTTGCCTCATCCTCCCTTTAGAATGCTGCTGCTTCTTCGCAATGAAATGATCCTGCGTCTTTTGAATTACTCAGAAATTCCTGCCATTGCTACTCCACTGTCATCCCTGCTAGGTCCCTTTCCAATCAACTTTGGCCAGCTCCTCTCTCGCTACCTTTGTTCAACAGTAATACCGATACATCCGATTTTTGTTTCTCCCTCTCAAACTGCAGGATGGATTCTATTATATTATGATCACTTCCTCCTCAGTGTTCCTTCACCTGAAGCTCCCTAATTAATTCTGGTTCATTGCACAACACCAAATCCTTTTCCCTAGTGGGCTCAACCATAAGCTGCTCTCAAAAGGTATCTCATAGGCATTCTACAAATTCCTTCTCTTAGGATCCAGTGCCGACTTGATTTTCCCAGTCTACCTGCATATTGAAGTCCCCCATGACCATCATAACATTGCCTTTCTTATGTACGTGCCTTACCTATCTTCAGTTGTAACTTGTACCCCACATCCTGGCTACTATTTGGAGCCCTGTATATAACTCCCATCAGGGTCCTTTTACCCATGCAGTTTCTTAATTCTACCCACAAGGATTCTACAACTTCTGATCCAGATTCTTGTCAAGGGTAATCAATCTCACCTACCTTTAGGTATTATGCTCTTTGGTCCAAGTTTGGACAGACCCTAACAAGGCATTGGCGAGTAGGTTATTGGTGAGTAAAGTGCTGCTTGCTTGCACTTTTGTCTACATCTTCCATCACCTTGCTGATGATTGAGAACAGACTAACTGCGCAGTAATTAGCTGGATTGGATTTGTTCGTACCTAGGCAGTCATCCACATTGTCAGGAAGGTGCCTGTGTCATAACTATCCTTGAACAGACTGACTGGTGGTACAGGTAGTTCTGGACTACAGTATTCAGTAATACAGCTGTGATGTTGTCTGGGCCCACAGCCTTTTACTGCATTTCAGCCATTTCTTGGAATGGCCATTCCAAGAAAATCTGCCATTCCACGTACCTGTGATGCTGCTGCAAGTAAGTTTTTCATTGCACCTGTGAGAACATGTACATGTGCGTATGACAATAAACATGAATCAAGTTGGCTGGAGGCCGGCTGCTGTGATGGTGGGGATCTCAGGAGAAGGTGAGAGATAATCCACTTGGCCTTTCTGGCTGAACATGAATGTAATCATTCCTGTCACCAGCACTCACATGTTGGTTGTAGTTAAATCGACAGTAGTATTTAACTTTATTCAAGAGTAGCCTATTTGCTCCTTTCCTTAACACCCCACTTGATAAAGACTGGACCATACCAGCAGAGATTCTGGTTTTGATTCACACTCTATACTGAGTTGGTTAAGCTCAACTCATGTACTAGAATCAGTCTCTGCTTTGAGTTAAGGAAGAAAAAAAACAAATTCACTAGTGATATTCACATCCAATCAATGTCCACTGATCCCTGCTGAAACAAACATACACCATAAGTGTGGGTGTCGATGTTTGTAATGCCCTTCACAGTTGAATAAGCTGGTGACATACATGCTCTGAGTTATCATATGAAGAATGGTTACATTGACAAGAAAGCAGAGAACATTTTGTACGGTGGAATTGTCCCGCAGCAGGAATCAATGTCTGCTGATGAAAAATATAAACTGTCCACTTAACATTATAAGTATACTCTAGCTGCAGAGAGCAGCTGCTAATTTAGCACCTGTCAAAGTAGAAGGACGCTAGTCATAGCAAGACCACGGCTGGTTAAATCCAACCAAAGTAATGGCAGAGTACGGGAAAGGAGTTGCACAAGCTGAACGTGGATAATTTCTTTCTGCATGCACGTAGATATAATTTTGACTTTGCAAGTCAAATTCAAATCCATATTGACCCAATTTTATCTACTTAGCATTATATAATCTAAACTTAAACTGCTTCCCCTTGACCCATATCTGATCTACAAATTCATTCTTATTCCTTAATTCACTGGTATTTATTCTTCAATAGCATCAAAAGAAAAGGTCCTTTTTGTGGGTGTAATTGTTCACTTTCATGGTCCAGCCTCTTGCTGAAATTGCATGAAAATGAGCTCTCAAGATAACACCTGTCAGACAGAGAGACAATCTGCTGCAAAATAGAATAAATCTTGAAGTTGTTTTCTGTTAACACCTGTGTCATCAGGGCTGAAATCTGCAGCCAAATGATAACCTAACATAAAGGGATGCGAGTGTGATGAGACTGAGGTCTGCTCAAAGTGTTTCCAATCCAATGAAACAATTTTGAAGTATAGTTATTGGGATTATTAAAGGCAAATTTAGCTACTACTCCCATCCTATGAACATCAAATAAGATCTCAGATGAGTAAAGTTGCTTTCAGTGATTCTAGTTGAAAAGCACATATTAGGTCCAAGACCTTAAAATAATTCCTTGCTCTTACTGAAATAAGATCATTATTTAACATCTGCCTGGATATAAGGGCCATTCCTCGATGGATAGGATTATTTAATCAATGCATTTTGCCTGCCTGTCATCCAATATCAGGGTGTAATTTACTTTCCTAGGGAAATATTTCTGGAAAATAGTGTATATTCTATGGATGTACAGTACATATCGTTATTATTTTGGATAAAAGGAGTCTTTTGTTGCAAAAATTATGAGTATCAATTTGAAGAACGAGGATAGGAACATCACCCTTAGCAGTTTTGTTCATAAATACATAAATATTGTCATAAATACTGTAGATTGGCTAATAAATTCCTGCAATGTGTTGTATTATAGATAATTCATTGCAGCAAAAACAAACATATGACAAGGACTTGAATTTCATTTTCTAGATATTTTCTAAAGGGATTTACCTGGATCTCTCTCTTTAATTCAATCAACACTGATTCATTTGTTGATCTTGGTGAAGTGCTGGAAGAGATTTCACTCACTGTAGCTTTGAGTATCCAGCCAGCAGAAATTAATCAATGTTAAGAGAATTGAAGATGCACTTTCTACCCGCTGCCCTGACATGAGTGAAGGGACCAATTAACTAAGTTAGGTTGCCAGTTTAAAAGGGCTGTATCACCAGGAGATCCTGGCTGGCATTGAGAAACTTCTGTTTACACAGACTCACATGCTGTGAAGTTGATCACACATTCATATCCAGTTGGGGCAGTTCAAAGATGAAGCAGCATCAGTGAGAATCCAAACTATCTGATAAGAGCAATCAAAAGATCTGGTTCCAATCTCTCACTGGCATGTGATCTTCCCTTGTCCATAGGGTAATATTTCTGCCTCGTGACCGTTCTTATGCCAGGAATTAAATACATGTAATTCTATTCTCCACCTCAATACTTACAGAAAGCACAGGCATACAGTATATGCTGCCACCAAAGCATAGTCAGGGGCTTAGACTTCTCAACTTAGAAACATAAAAGTAAACTTGTCTGCTCCATCCCCAACTTCCCCACTATGGCTAACCCCCACCAAATCATTCACTACTCATTATAAGTGCAAAAGCCTATGGCAGGTGTCAACACACACACACACACACACCATCATGTGTGCCTTGACAACAATTTTTTTGGAATTTGTCAGCCTCAGTTCAGAGCTTCTTGAATTGGATTAAGTTAGATATTCCAGAATTAGTCTGTGCTCATTTCAGATATCTCTATAAAATGAATTACGGCTTGATTTTTGCTCCTTGCAAATAGAAAGGTTTGAAACAAGGATTCTACATTTCAACATGCCTTCAATATGTTTTCTTGTTCAAATAATCAATATCTGTATTAAGCCCAATTTTTGAGTGGTTTAAGTTTCATACTGAGAATAAAATTATCTAAATACTATCACCAAAATGGCACCTGATCCTTTCCCTCTAAGTGAATCCCCTTCTTTCTTTGCCTTCAATAACTTACAAAGAATTCTGGCAATCAGATAACGCATAGAACTCCCATTTGAATCTCGTCTTTTGTGAAGGTGTCAAGCTGCAAACCTGAATGAGCACAGATGTGTTCCTCTTGCAATTTGACTGTTTTTCTTTCTTGGTCAAAAGCGCTCTGACAATTTTGGATCCTTGACCCGGACAGTCAATCAATCAACTGTCAAATTTAAGTACCTTCCTTCAATCTTTGTTTAACAGTGCTTCTGGGGGATAGTCAAGCTTTCCTCTTAGAGGTCAGATTTTATTTACATCACATCCATTGATCGTCTCTAAATCCATGGGGGCAAGACATTTTAAAATATCACAGTTCATACTCCAAATCCTTTAAAGGTTACTTTGGTCACAAGTGATGTCTGTGATTTATATACTGTGTTTATAATAAATCTACAATGTCATAAAATGTTTTTTCTATAAATATTAATAGAACCTGTTAAATACACACTTAGCTTTGAAGAAACTATTCTGTTTGTTCTGCTATTTCAAATGCATCTTTTATGAAAATTAGTATTCCTACAAGATTTTTTGAGTGCTGCACTGTTGGAGTTGATGCCTTTCAAATGAGACACTAAACAAAGGTCTGTCTGGCCACTAAAAGATCCCAAAGTACTATTTTGCAGAAAAACTGGTGAGTAATTGCTGGATTCTTCAACCGTCATCACAAAGAAAAAAAAATTGGTCATTATCAAAATGTAGAAGCTTTCTGACACAGATGGACTTCTCCTACATTCTAACAGTAACCACAATATCTCACTGTGGTAAGGCAATTTGGAAGAGATGTGAATGGTGCTGAATAACTGCAAGTGTTTCCTTTTTAAAACATGAAGTTATTTTAGATGTGGAAAACCACCATTCCATTGATTGATACTCTCAGATAAATAAAACATTTATACCCAACATATAAGTACTGCTAAGAATGATAGGCCATCATAAACACTTTACTGAAAAGTGAGCTTACTACTTTCCCATTCCATTGTACAAATCATTAAACAATTCTTGACAATGTAACTACTGGTGATACCAGTGCATATCCTTTATGCAATATTCTGTATTGTGATATTGGGTAAGTAAGTGTTGTTTCTGATGAATATAATAAAAGGGACTCCATTTTAAAATAAAAATGAACTCAGTTTTGGTTGGTGCAAATGGAGCTGAACGTGCTAGAATTCAAGACGTCAGCTGAGCCAACACTGGAAGCTGCGTAGAATGCCAGGCTGTGTGTGACTTCATATTTTGACAATCTTGGTGACTGTTGTGGTAATTTCTAGCACTGTGCAGCTTAGGTTGCAGATAGATGGCATGAGGGGCTCATGGCTCTTCAGAAACATACAACAACTCTTTGCCCATTCATTCAAAACTTCAGGCACAATACAATTGTACAAAGAATGCAGCAGCAGGAAATCCAAGGAAGGGAAATGAAAGGCTACCAATCTACCTTGGAAGATCATGAGGATGTTGATCATCCTAGTTCAAGCAGGAGACACAGGCTGGAAAATTATCCAAATACTTTTGACTGGTCTGAAATAGCAGTGGATCAAAGGGTGATAAAAATTTAAAAATCTTATTCTCAACCCAAATTAGACCAGTACATTGTCAACAAGGTACAGAGTCTGGTTGGGGATCTAGAGATAATTTCATAGCTTAGAATTCCCACTTTGCCAGGCCTCATTAACAGTGCTCATCTTTGCAGTACTTTTGAGGAGCACTGTTCAGTCCATTTTGTTTTCAGAAATGCAGCCAGCCTAGGTACCTTAACAATATTGCACTTTTAGTACACATTCCACCTGCTGTACAGGATGCTTAGGCGCTTGTTTTGTTCCAGAAAAATATCAAATTTCTAGAGCATGAAATTAAATGTAAATTTAACCATTTTTATCACGCAACTGGTTTAGGTGAACAAAATAAGTATCACTTGGTGAAGTTATTTAATGTACTTGTTATTTATAAAAACTATAATGCTAAAATATGATATATTACCACTCTAAAATAACTCAACCCTGAATATTTCTGATGGGGTACTTCAGAAATTCTGCTGAAGGCCGTAGAATGTTGAAATTGCAAACACAAATCAAATACATGTGGAAACCAGTGCAATTTTCAGCAACCTGCTTCTTTGTAGATAGATGAATTTTCTTGTTAGCATTACATATGCCCCTATCTATTACTGCTTGACACATTCATTGATCCTTGGGTCCTGTGAATTGTTGCAACAGTGGTTTACTTGACAGATCTCTGCAATACTCCCTATACGCAAAAGAAATGTAATCATAATTCTCAATAGGAAGCAAACAATTGACACGAACATTTTCAAACAGCATTTTGCTTCTGATAGTGCAGCTGAAATAGTCTACCCTTGATAGGTCTTCAGCTCCTAGCTCTTACAGATTTGTGATGTAAAGGGCAAATGAAGACAAATAACTCCTTTACTTTTAAGAAGGTTCGAGACATACATGTCAGGCCTTTCCCATGTCAAACTAAAGATAATTTAAACAGAGTATAAAGTTAACATGAACAAGAACCTACTTGATACTTAAATGTGCAGTACATCATGAGGCAGTATGACAATCTTTGGGCATTCAAATCTTGCAACTTGGCTCCATATATTCTCTAGTGTTCAGTGTCATTCCCCACCACCCCCAATTTCCACTATAATTAAGAATGCACCTTTACTGCTCAAATTGAGTAATATTATAATATTTTAGCATTGAAATCCCTTCCGTTGCAAAGTGGATATCACACTCGAAATATTCAATCTTCCACAACAGTTGACTAGCTTAGAATAATTAGCTAAATTTAGACTAATGAAGTGAACATTCAGAGTTAGAATCATAACAAAGCTCACCTCACCTGCAACTATTAAAACAATCAAAAACAACAATTCCTATTGACAGACTGTATTAAACTTGTGCTCAAGGCCTCCTTCATTTAATTAGTTATATCTTGTGCAAAAACATAGTTAACTTTCAGACCAGTTCTATGAAGTTTCCTGACATTCTCATGAAAAGTAGAATTGGTCTGCAGTTATCTGCACCTTTTTTTCTTACGCTATTCAAGAAGACTGCAACTTGATCAGATATTGCCCAAAAGGGCCACAAATTCAAATCTGTTTGATCTTCCTTGGTGTGGGACCTGGTCAAGCACTTTCATATTATTGCTGCAGGAATCTGGTCCTGCCTGACACATTCATGGATGTATTAGACTTTGATGGAAATCAGACATTGTCCCGGACTGTTAAGCGTGCAGTTTAAATGGCTGGACCATTAACTTTCAGGAGAGCTCATTAACATCTCTTGTTTGTTACCATTTTCCCAGCATGCCTTCTTCTGAGAGGATTTAGGAAAGGATGCTGGAAGCATGGGGCTTGAAACTTAGCCTCCTGGACATTTAAGGCACATCGTACTTTAAACTGGAAATTCTGTAGGAAAATGAAAACAAAAACCTTATCTGTTGTCAAACACTATTCTGGTACTGAATCGATATGCATTAATCCAGAAACTTGTCAAAACCATACCAATTTTTCAAAAAAAATTTTCTTCTATTTGCAAGTTGGGGTTGGAATTGATGTGCATGTTTGCAGCAGGGTGGGTGTGAGTGGAGGTTAGAGTGGGTGGTGATGCTGCTTGGGCATGAGATTTGGCAGATTTTAATTGCCAGCTTCAGCAAGAGGAGTGTGTTAGTGCACGCTCTGGTAACAGAGAAGCTGTGCCTGTCAGGATATAGCATGGGTGGTGTGTGAAAGCTGGCCCACCTTTATGGAAATAAGTAAAGTAGTTGTGAGGAATGGTTTCAGACATTGAGTGCCGCTACAAGCAGAAAGAGCCTCAATGATGTGATCAGAGAGATGGAAAGATAGGAGGGAATACCTGTGAGATTATAGGGCTTGTGATGCAGTACTTGAGACCCTTCACTGGGGACTGAGTTTCACTTGAAAGTCCAGCAGCTATTCTTCATTTAAGTTGGCTTAAAAAAATGTCAATGAACCATTACAGACTGCAAACATAGAGCCACAATATGGTCAAGTGTGAAATTGTGACAGTGACAGAAAAATCTACTTTAGAAATTTATCATTTAACTTCAGTGGAATAACTTAAGAGAAGCTGAGTGCAACAACCTGATGCTACCATAAAGCATGCATGGTTTTACTATATTACTGACTGGGAATAAATTTCAATATATATATAAAATCTGAGCCAGGATAGTCTGTGGCTGGGAGGATATCTATAGTTTTCAACGCTCCTCTGCCCTTGTCCTATTTTATGGTAGAGGTTTTTGCACACAAAATAGGAGACCACTTGGCCCATAAAATCAATGGCAGGTCCCATCAATCCTCTTTTCCCACTTCTTGTAGCCCATTCTTTCTTACATGCCCATCAAGTCTCCGCAACCCCCCCGCCCCCCAACCCCCGATTCTTCTACCACACACCTATACCAGGGATGATTTACATCAGCCAGTCAACCTCGCACTTCTTTGGGATTTCAGATGAGGCCGGAGCAAAGGGTGAAACCCACATAATCACAGGGAGAACGTGCAAATTCCACAGACACAGCATCAAAAGTTGGGATCATACGGGTTGCTAACACCAAGAGGAAATAGCACTACCTGCATTACTACTCCGCCCCCACTCTGTGGGTTTGGAAGGTAGTGTTGATGCAGTCTTGGAGAATTGATGCAGTGCATAGATGGTAGATAGTGGGTGTTAGTGTTTTTAAGTAATGTCACTGACAGGCTATTTCCCACTTTCTCCAATCAGTGAGCTGCCACTCACCATAAACAATGATACCATTTTGCCAGTCTTCATAAAACAATGTAATTGCACATATTCCTGACATCATTGGGCACACATTCTTATTCCACAGCCCATTTTATAGCCACTTCTAACATCAGTTGACTATCTTTTCTGTAGCATTTACTTAGATAATAAGTCATGCATGATATTTATTACTACCATGCATTGATTTACACATTTGGTCACCTGTGATCCAAATCATCTGCATTATTAGACTAACTAAAGCTGTATTGAAAACTATGCTGGCCATGTCAATATTATAATATTCCAAATACCCTATCTTCAAAGATATATTGCTGTGGATTTGCTAACAGAATTCACTTGATTAAAATCTCAGGATCTAACACTGAGCCCTCTATGTTCATTGTCGCTGGATTTAGTATCTCCCTCTGCAGCTGATAGGAAAGCAACAATAATATACATTTAGATGAAATTGGAACCAAAGCACAGATTCCCCTGTACGTAAGGAGCTTAGCATAACTTTCACATTGTACTTTAACAGGATTTAACCCATAACCCAGCTTCTTCACATGAGCAATTTATACCAGACAGTAAAATCCACTAAGGCTACAGTGACTTTGCCCTTCGGTTAACACTGGTCCAATATTTCGGTCCAAGGATAGTAACTGACATCAAATTACTACAAAGACTGTAATAGCATATAACTCTGAAAGGAATAACCATTGAACAATAATTCGAGCCACCATATGTCATATCTCCAGTACTAATTTTTAATGTTAGGTTCATGCCAGGTTAAATGGGTTGGATGATAAAGCATTTCATTAGTACTTTAGGTCTCCAGCGAGTTTTTTTTTAAATAGATTGTCCAAGGCAGCAGCAAGACATGCAAAGTCATACAGCATTTTACTTAGCCTCACAATTGCTGTACTTATAACATTGACCTTATCTTCTTTCAGTCCTTTGTTTAGCTGTCTCCCAGGCACCATGCCAAATGCCAAGGAGGAGGAATCACTTGGTGTCTTCTGCCACAGCAGTATATTAGTGGTGGAAACTCTGCTTCCTCAGATAAATGGGAATTCTGCCAATCTAGTGGTCTAGCAGGAGCAGTCCTGAGAAAATCCCCACAGAAAGAATTTTTATTTGCCAGCATATTTACCTTTTTTTTGTAATATCATGCTTGCTATGTTCAAGAATTCTTCAAATTAAAAATCCTTTTCAAAGCCCTCCATGGCCTCGCCCATCCTTGTATCTGTAATTCCCTGTCCAGTCCTGCAATGGTACAATATCTGTGGCCTCCTCCGATTCTAGGGTCCTAATTTTAATGATTTTAACACTGTGAATGTGCCTTCACATGTACATACCTTGGTCTTTGGAATTTCCCCCACAATATGTTCCACCTCGCTACCTCTCCCTTAAGACATTCCTTAAAACTGATCACTTTGTTGATCATCTCCTTTAATATGACTAAGAGTCAAGTTTTATTGATGATGATCCTTCCTATGTTAAAGGTTCAATGTAAATCACACATGTTCTACATGGTTCTTCAATATTTTGCCTCCTGATACAAGTTTAATACAACCTAGCACCTTGCATGATGCAAGAAAAGTTAGGTTCTCGAGCAAACATGTTTTAAAAGATTAACCATTTAAAAGAAGGCCAAAGTACTCCATTCTTTCATATTTGTCTGAGGCACAATACTGAGGAAACAAGGCAAGGTTTAATCTAAAACAAACCCCTAGTTTTCTTATCCAGGAATTGGCTCTGAATTTCCACCCAGGTGGTCGCCACTCCTAGTGGCTGGCTGTCCACCTCCTAATCCTATTTCAAACTGGACTGGCTCGCCTAGCATTACATTTTGCAAGGAAAGTAGCTCTGACTCATCTGCGGCAAATCAGGGTCTCAGCAATCTACTGAAAGTCTTCGATAGCCAGTTTAACCATTCACCCAAGCTGAACCAGCTGTCAAAGTGCTTGAAAGTTTCTTGATGTCTCTGAGTAAAGATTAATCATATCATTAAATAAAAATACTATTTAAAAATCAAATAAAAAAACTCAACATGAGAAAATGGAGTAAATAAATACATATAAATTTATAAAAGGCTAAATTACTTGTAACTTACCTTTCTTCCTCAGGGCTGATCCTTTCCATTGAAAGAATGAATCGTTGAACTAAATTCAGCGAGCAAATTTGGCAGGCAGGGAAATCTGCAAAAGTTAAAGCACCACATCACTGAATTCCATAAAGAGCCCAGCACTGGAGTTCATTAGTCCCATCAGCAATGATCAGTTGAGCAAAGGTGTGGGATATCCAGTTTCAGCACACTTGCAGGGGAGCCCTGATCATCTGCACAGTCAGAACAGTTCTATACAAGACTGATGACTTAAGGTGAAAAGTTCAGATCTTTATATACACACAACAAAAGCAACTTGTATTCACATTGTACGTTATTTTATGGTTTGAATTGCCTCAGACTTTCAGCTATTCCGACTTGCCAGAAGGCTACAACCACAGATGGCAACATAATGTTCTTCTTCTCCGATCCATGAAGAAGAATAAAAATGTTTAAAATGTCACAACAATTTTTAGTGTGAGGAACCATTTTATTTCAAGCATAGCAGATTTGAAGGGTGATTTAGAATCATTATTAAGCCCGTTCTCCATTCTGCATTTCCAAGTTGTTACCCACGTCCTTCAGTTTGATCACTGCTCTATCCCTTGCTATTTTCTTGATAAGCTCAGTTCACAAAAAGCTGCATGGAAACTTATTGACAGGATAAAATACAGCTTTCAGCCTGTGGAGGACAAAATGTGATTGGTATTGTAAATTGTGATGCTTACCTTTATTATTGGAACTCCCTCATCCCCATTCCAAGACTTCGCAGAGTAAAATTGCTAATTTAATATCAAATCACTCATTATTTTGTGAACTTTAGACCCCTTCAGGATTTGATTTTACTTTACCAAAACCAATTTTATATGGAATCAGCTGATCATCAAACCAGTAAATCTGCCGACTGGATTTGAAACCAGGTTGGAGTAATGAGTCTAGCTGAACAAGCACTATATAGTATCTTTATTAAATCACTTTTACCTTCAGGAATGGAAACAATCTCTTTCTCTCACTGTCCAATATCATCTTGTACAGCAAATTTAAAAGCACTGTGACAAACTTCATAATTACCTACATACAAAAATACTAATGCTGTGGCATATAATTTGGTTTCCAAGAACAACTGCCATTTTCAACCAAACTTATTGAATACATTTCTGCATATTGAAGGTCTTCTTGCCCATTTCTATATTCAGACCAAAAACGAGTTTTGAAGGGTAATGAATGTGCAATCAATATGAATCTTCTGCTTACATACATGAAATCAAGCACTAAAACATTATGAATTATTTTGGTCATTAATTAAAGTTTTGCAAAAATGCATTCTTACAATAGTGCCAGGTGGGAAGCATTACAGTTATATCTGATAGCTCAAGTATCTCGAATATAAAAGGAATTGCCTATAAAGCCCAATATAAGTCATGCAAAACAGTGTATCTTTTATTTTATAGCTTTGACAACACAGATATTTTAATAATTAAATGAAGAGCAATTATTAAAAAGAAGTTGACAGAAGAATTTGATGCAAGTAATTATGCTTAGAATTTCATCCCTGGTCAGTAGCATTAAAGCACCATATAGTTGTGTCAGCACATTTCACTCTGCCTCTGAAGTTCATTCCATTAACTTCAATGGAGTACAACCTGCTGATGCTACTGCACAGCACATTTATTGCTGCTAACCAGTGATTTATAAACTGTAAGGTATCCATATTAGAACATGGACCTACTGAGAGTGAGAAAGGGATGACAATGAATTCAGCATAGCCTTTTTTTTGAGTATTATAAGAGCTCTCATGGTCCACACTAAGCTTGCGTATGAGGGTAGAATGGGTTGAGCTGGATATGACTTTGGTCGTAGTATTAACAAACATCGTAGAATGCTGGATTTGTCATCACCAGCCCTGCTATTTTGGCATTAATGCCCTCACTTAAACACAGAGGAACTGAGCAGACCCAGTAATAGAAATGATATCCAACAGTGTTATTCTCCACATTGTGCAGTGTCAGGAGCAGGACTATTGGCTGTGAATATGAAAGTGGGTGATGGTGTTCCTTCATTTTAACCGTCCACTTCTTTTTCCTGTACTGTCTGGCTGTGTTGTGGCTGTTGGGATCTGAAATAAAAAAGGGATGCGAGGAAAGTGAGAGGTGCACCATCTGCAAATTATAAATCAGAAGACAGCATGGGTTGAGGTGATGCAAGGATATAAGAGGGAAAAATTAGATACGAGGATACCGTCACCTTCGATGAATTCATCCCTGTCACTGGCCACAACATCAGCAATAAGTGCCACAATAATGGCCAGCATTTTCTTCTCTATGGGAGTAAGGACATGCAGATGTGGCTGTCCCCCTTTGCTTAGCCCTGTGCTCTACTGTCTATACACACACGACTGCATGGCTAAGCACAGCTCCAATGCCATCTTCAAATTTACCGATGACAATACTGTTGTTGGACAAATCACAGGTGGTGATGAATCAGCTTACCAGAGTGACAAGGTCACCTGGTGCCACAGAAACAACCTCTCGCTCACCATCAGCAAAACTAAAGAGCTGATGGTTGGCTTCAGGAAAGGGAAGGTGGGTGAACATGTGGCAGTCTACACTGGAGGAAATCAGCAGTGGAGAGAGACAGCAGCTTTAAATTCCTGGGTGTTAACATATCAGATGACCGGTCCTAGGCCCAGCACATAGATGCAATCATAAGGAAAGTTCACCAGCTTTACTTTACTTTCTTCGGAGGTTTGGTTTGTCATCGAACACTTTAACAAACTTCTACGGATGTACAGTTGAAAGTATCCTGATTGGTTGCATCATGGTCTGGTATGGCAATTCAAATGCACTAGAACAGAAGAAGCTGAAGATAGTAGTGGACTCTGCCCAATACATCATGGGCACATCCCCTCCCACCATCGGTAGTATCTACAGGAGGCATTTCCTCAAGAAGGCAACATCTATCATCAAGGATTCCCACCATCTGGGCCATGCCATCTTTTCACAGCTACTATCAGGCAGGAGTTACAGAAGCCTGAAGTTCCACATCACCAGTGTCAAGCACAGCCACTTCCCTTCAACCATTTGGTTCTTGAATCAACCAGCAAAACCCTAATTACTACAGTTTAGCAACATCATCGTTACTTTGACCACTTTGCACTAAAATAGACTGTTTTTTTGTTCTAATTGTGTTTTCTTGTAAATATTGTATATAATTTATGCTTAATTTGTTTTTTTTGTGAATGCTGGTTATATAATGGCATGTGCCTGTGATGCTGCTGCAAATCAGTTTTTCATTGCACCTGTGCTTGCACGTACTTGTGCATATGACAATAAACTCGACTTGACAAATACACATATTCACAAAAAAAATAAATGAGCAACATAAATTATACAAAACTATACCAGAAGGAACATTATTTATACAAAAGAAAACATGGTCTATTTAGTGCAAAACAGTCATTTTGTTGTTATACTGATGTAGTGTTCAGAGTGGTGCAGGTTGGTTCAAAAACCAACTGGTTGAAGGGAACTAGCTGTTTGTTCTTGAACCTGGTGGTGTGGGAGTTCAGGCTTCTGCATCTGTGAGAAGATGGCATGGCCTAGATCTTGAGGATCTTTGATGATAGATGTTGCCTCCTTGAGGCAACACCTCACATAGATACTACCAATGATGGGGAGGGATTGACATATTGGGCTGAGTCCAGTACCCTCTACAGCTTCTTACTTTCCTGCGCACTCATACTGCCGTACCAGACTACGATGTAACCAGTCAGGACACTTTCAATAGTACAGCTGCAGAATTTTGTTAGAGTGTTTGGTAACATGCCAAACCTCCTCAACCTTCTGAGAAAGTAAAGCAGTTGGCGCACCTTCCTTGTGATTGCATCTATGTAATAGAATGCCTGCCCCCACCTGTGGCACAATGCATTTCATCAGTAGCTTTAAGCAATATGGGCAGACTTTAACTGGTGACAGCCACTTATGATATTGGCTGTCTGTTGAAGCATCCACTAAAGGAACAATGTGATTTGCATGAGATGGATGCTACAATCATGGAAATGAGCAAGTTCTGCAGCTTGCGATCTACTCAGTGAAAGCATAATAATCATGTGCAATTTTCAGAGCCTTTCAAATGAAGCCCCCAAACTACCTAATACAGCAGTATCTTTTCATGCACACAGGCCATCTCTGGGTTAAGAATGCATCACTTATGGACACCCCCTACAAGCAAATGAGCTCCTATAGTATCATTAGAATCAGATTCATAAGTCCAACATACATATTGCTTAAAGCCACCATCGAAATACATTGTGCCACAGGTGGGGGGTAGGCATTCTATAAACAGATTAATGCATGTACGTACATGCGTTCATTCCTACCAATGGTAGAACTAGTTTCCTCACTTTCCACTTTAAGTAGTTGTTCTTCCTTATTAGTCTTATGTGCTTTTGATGCAATGCGTTACAACACTGTGGAGGTGCAGTTAACATATCGAGTGATTTTTGTAAATCTTCTGATTTATGGACAAAATTTATTTATGGACATCTGTGAAAATGGAACCTGTTCATTACCCAGAAAAAGCCTCTACTCTGAATTCACAAGGATTGCAAATACTAATATATCATATATTGAAGCTGATACCAACAGCAAAATTCAAACCCAGTTTTCCACAGATGACATGTTGTTACTAATTTCAAGTTTGTTTCTGATTCCATTCTGATACTTGTTATAACTTGAAAACTTTGTTGTAAGCAGGAAGCTTTGTTTGTAGTAGATAATAATATCTTTTGCTGCCTGAGTAGCATAAAGTGTGATCTTTAAATTGAATTGCTAGAATACAGTTAACACAATTAATTTAGTCATTTATGCTTACAATATTTTTACTAATTAATGCTTTTACTGATTTTACTAATTAAGCCTGCCGTTTCCTGGTGTCAGTTTCATGTGCAAAGCAGGGTGGAGGGGTGGGCACGAGGGATGTAATCATTAAGTGTGTTAAGAATGCATTGGGTCTGAACACATGTATAATTACACATTTCCATGTTCCATATTTCCTTACAATATACATCTTGGTCCATCAATTCCGTGCCGACTCACAGAGCAATCCCATTCCCCCACTAATTGTTACTTATTTCCTCCCATTCCCACCAACAACCCCCAGCTTCCACAACTCACCTACACAAAGTGCAGCTGACAGTGGCCCATTGATTTACCAACCCTCATCTTTGGGATGTGGGAGGAAACTAGAGAAACTGAAAGAAACTCACATGGTCACAGGGAAAATACAGCTACACAGACAGCACTGGGGGTCAGGGCTGAACCTAGGTTACTAGGGATGTGAGGCAGCTGTATCACTGTACCACCCCTCTGTTCCAACCGTAGGTGCATAACACACCCTTCCAAGAGGAGTTACATTCGATTTCATGAATATGTCCTATTCAATGTTGAAAATTCACACTAATAAGCAGTTTTTCCCAAGTCTTCCTTCATGTGACTGGGATCAGAAAAGTTTCAGCTCCAGAATGTGAAAGCTCTCATGGGGGCGGCACAGTGGTGCAACTAATAGAGTTATTGCATCACAGCTCCAGTGACCTGGGTTCAATCCTGACCTCCGGTGCTATCTGTGGGGAGTTTGCATATTTCCCTATAATCACATGGGTTTCCTCCCACATCCTAAAGACACAGTTTGGTAAGTTCATTGGCTGTTGCATATAGCAGTTCCACTGGATATATGGAGGTATAAATTGCAACATCTACTTCTTCATTTTGTGGCATATACTTCATGGCTATGCTCATGAAATTTACCTTCCATTCTTGGAGGTTTTGGTATAGTTCAGCATGGTAGCAACTCAAAGGTTGAATGAACACTTCTTCTTTGCATTAATATCCTTCAGTGCCATTATAAACCTGAGAACCAATGCAAAGATGGGTACTGATTCTTATATTGTCAACATTAAGCATTATGTTAATACTCAGATGCAAGAAAATCTGTGGATGCTGGAATCTGGAGCAATGCACAATAAGTGCATGAGGAACTCAGCAGGTCAGGCAGCATCCAAGTGATACTCAGTATCACTTCCTCTTCACCCTCTGGTGGCTACTTGAGGAAATGCGAGTAATCAAACCACTTTGGGATCATTTTTGCTCTGCAGTCACTTCTTAGAATGAGTAAAGATATTCCAGGAGCCAGCTAAAATGTCAAAATAAAAAGTCTTTTTATTGGCAGGTGCAATTGCTTGGACTGCCACAAGTGCCAAGGTTAACAACAATGCAGCACCTTTTGCATTGAATATGGTTAAATTAGAGTCATTGATCCATATGGCATGGAAACTGGTCCCTTTGGCCCATTGAGTCCAAGTCTGCCATCAAACACCCATTTACACTAATCCCATGTTTATTCTCTTCTCATTCTTATCCATTTACCTGCACACTAGGGGCAATTTACAGCGGCCAATTAAACTACTAACTCACACGTATTTGGAATGGGTGAGGAAACGGGAACATCTGGAAGCAAACCCACCTGGTCACAGATCAGAAAATTTAAAATAAAATCAATTTAGGAAACAGATTATTTTATGACCCAAATTCTGAAGAGAATAGTGGCATGCCAAAGAAATTTGTTTTTCAAGATTAATTCTCAGTACACGCACGTCACTGGTAAAGCTGCTGTTTATTGTCCAAATTTGATTGCCCTGATAAAACGCTTTGGTATGTTTGATTGAGCACTTCAAAGGAAAACCAAGAGTTGGCGTGGGATTGGTTCGGGCAAGGATGGAAAGATGTCAATGAATTAATACATTAACTGAAGAGACATTAACTGTGCATCATTAGCAACCTGAGGGTCTGCTTCTTATGTAAAGTGTGAAAGCCTAATCCAGAGAAAGACATGAAATGCAGGGGAGTTGGCGAATGTATAATGATATGCATTTTGAAAGCTGTGAAAACTCATTACTCAAGGGATTCCTTTTTATCTCAATGTCTTAAATAATCTGTTATGTTAACAGCTAATTTAAAGTAATTTTTTCAGGTTAGTTTATTTGAACAATTTAATGCTTCATTTACTTTGATTCTTCTCCAGCTCCCCAAAGATCTTATCTAAAAAAATAGCTATTTATTAACGATTATGATTTCTGAAGACACTTAAGTAGAAAAATTTCCAATTGATTTAAAATTTCTTGAAGATGAAAGGCAATGGTGATGTGCATTCATAGAAAGGCAAAGCATTATTATATGCTGTACCCCTCAAGTTTCCATGCATTTTGTCTAGATAAGTATAAACACAGAAATGTCTCTGTTCCTGCTTTAATGTATGGTGGTGGGTAAGCAGCTATTGTCTATGTTTGGAGAGTTAATACAGATGACCTTCTTCACTAATTACTTGTTCTGTTGTCATAAAACATTCTGACTTGATGGCAAGGTTAGAATGTGGCAAATCTCTTCATACATAATGAATGGATTACCTATTTACAACATCATACATTAGCAGCATTATTGTCCAATTCAGCACATTTAATTCTGTTTGCAAAACAGCCATTTCTCAAAGCTGAATCTTGCAGTGCGGCAGCTCAGCCTCCACTACAGGCTGCAATCAAATCTTACAATAAACAATGGCATGGAGCTGTGCTGTGCCATCTGTAACACCTTGTTCCCTCTGATGTGATCACAACAAGCCAAGGGATTGACGACGTGATCCTGTTATCATGTGCACTTTAAGGATGCAGCAATTGTTCACAGTTTTGTCCCTGCAATAAGATATTTGCTGATTTGATTGTAACCTCAACTTTCAATACCAGAATATGCCCATAACCTTTCCTTGCTGTTAAATTTTATCAATGATATAATCTTACAATATATTCTCCTTTCTAAAAGCAGAACAGAATTCTAACTGTTCAAAATTGATTGAAAAGAGCCAACAATCATGCCTTTTCACATTATGTCATTTTGTTAATTTATTTACATAAGGGTTTGATATTGTAATATTTTGTTGTGTTTAAATATTTCACATTTTTCCGAATAGTTTTGATTCCAGTTAAAAAAGATTTAAGAACAGAAAGTTAATTTTGCTGTTTTATGGTCTATTATTGTGCCATAAATATAATTCATTATTACAAAAACTTGTTCTCTTAAAATTTGTTCCACACTGCAAAGCAGGAGGGTTGATTAAAGAAATACGAAGGTGTACTGTTCCTAGTGATAGTTGTAGCCTGTAAAGGTCTTTATTTGCTTTTTTGTAAACAAAGGTTTGGATGCATAAATGTTCTATCATGTCAATAGATTTGATACCATGCATCATTTTTAACAACTTCAGACAAAAGAAAAAAAGAACAAATTATTCCAGTAAAATGTAGAATTCTACCAATCTTAAATTTAGTGTTTGGACATACAGGAGAAAAATTGAGGAAAAAAATTTTTACAAACAAAGGTTTGTAGAAGTCAGGAAGATCTTGTTCCCCAAGGCTACGGCTGCAAGGGCAATTAGCAGACTGAGACCTGAAAAGGATAGATTGTATCTCTTGAAGGGTGAAGGGGCTGGACTTGTATCCACAAGAGTTTAGAAGTGTGAGAGGGAACATGATTGAAACATATAAAGATCCTGAGGGACTATGACAGGAAATGTTTCCTTTTATGGGAGAACCGAAAACCGAGGCGACTTGAAAAATTTGTTGTTGCCCGTTTAGATCACAAGCTCACAAGACAAGGGAGCAGAAGCAGGCCATTTGGCCTATCGAGTCTGCTCCAAGGAAAAGGGAAAAAGAAATGGGGAATGGGGAGGAAAAAAACCTATTCTAATCCCAATTTCCAGCCTTATCCCCATATCCCTTGATACCTTTACTATTTAGATATCTATCTATCTCCTCCTTGAACGCCCCCACTGATCTGGCCTCCACTGCTGTACGTGGCAAGGAGTTCCACAAATTCACCACCCTCTGGCTAAAGAAATTTCTCCTCATCTCTGTTTTGAAACTGTACCCTCTAATTCTAAGATTGTGCCCTCTGGTCCTGGACTCACCCACCAAGGGAAACAGCCTAGCCACATCTACTCTGTCCTTTCCTATCAACATTTTAAATGTTGCTATAAGGTCCCCTCTCATTCTTCTGTACTGCAGTGAGTACAGTCCAAAAGCCGACAAACGCTCATCATACGTAAGCCCTTTCATTCCTGGAATCATCCTCGTAAATCTCCTCTGAACCCTCTCCAACGTCAACACATCCTTCCTAAGATGTGGGGCCCAAAACTGCGCACAACATTCCAAATGAGGCCTCACTAGTGCCCCGTAGAACCTCATCAACACTTCCTTACTTTTATACACTATACCTCTCGAAATGAATGCCAACATAGCATTTGCTTTCTTTACCACCGATCTGACCTGGTGGTTAACCTTTAAGGTATCCTGCACAAGTACCCCCAAGTCCCTTTGTACTTCCGTACTTTGAATTTTCTCTCCTTCTAGATAATAATCTGCCCGCTTATTTCTGCTTCCAAAGTGTACAACTGCACATTTCTCAACATTGAATCTCATCTGCCATTTTCTTGCCCATTCTCCTAAACTGTCTAGGTCCCTCTGCAACCTTCCTATCTCCTCAATACTCCCTACTCCTCCACCTATCTTGGTGTCATTCGCAAACTTAGCCACAAAACCATTTATTCCATTATCCAAATCGTTGATGTACAAGGTAAAAAGGAGTGGTCCCAACACCGACCCCTGCAGCACACCACTAGTAACAGGTAACCAACCAGAACGTGATCCTTTTATTTCCACTCTTTGCTTCCTGCCAACCAGCCAATGCTCCACCCATTCTGCTATCCTACCCGTAATTCCATAACCTCTCATCTTATTAATCAGTCTCTTGTGAGGCACCTTATCGAAGGCCTTTTGAAAGTCTAAATACACAACATCTACCACCTCTCCCTTATCCACCCTACCTGTGATTTCTTCAAAAAACTCCAATAGGTTGGTCAGGCAGGATCTTCCCTTCACAAAACCATGTTGGCTAGGACCCATCTTGCCTTGCGCCTCTAGGTATTCCATAACCCCATCCTTGAGGATAGATTCCAATAATTTTCCCACCACTGACGTCAGACTAATAGGTCTGTAATTTCCTTTATGCTGCCTCCCACCTTTCTTATACAACGGAAAGACATTTGCGACCCTCCAGTCCTCCGGAACCATGCCGGAATCCATCGATTCCTGGAAAATTATCGCCAATGCCTCCGCTATCTCTAAAGCCACCTCCTTCAGAACCTGGGGATGCACCTCATCTGGTCCGGGAGACTTATCAGTCTTTAGCCCATTTAGTTTTGCTAGCACCTTCTCCCTAGTAATCTTAACTGAACTCAGTTCCATTTCGTGAGACTCCTGACTAACCGGCACATTGCTGATGTCCTCCATAGTGAAGACCGATGCAAAATATTCATTCAATTCCTCTGCCATCTCTCTATCGTTCATTACAATACCTCCTGCACTGTTATCAATTGGTCCTATATCAACCCTGTCTCTCTTTTGCTCCTTATATATTTAAAAAAAAACTCTTAGTATCCTTTCGAATGTTATCCGCCAACTTCCTTTCATAATTCATCTTTTCTTTCCTAATGACCTTCTTAGCTTCTCTCCGCAGGTTTTTAAAAAGCTTCCCAGTCTTCTGTTTTCCCACTAATTTTTGCTTCTTTGTACGCCACCCCTTTTGCTTTTATTTTAGCCTTCACCTCTCTCGTTATCCACATTTGTGCCTTTTTTCTCCATTCAAAACCTTCTTTTTTCTTGGAATATATCTATGCTGCATTTTCCTTATTTCCTGTAGAAATTCCTTCCATTTCTCCTCCACTGTCCCTCCAGCTAGCTTACTCTTCCAATCAATTTGGGCCAACTCTTCTCTCATACCATTGTAATTTCCTTTGTTCCACTGAAATATCGATACACCAGTTATCAGCTTCTCCTTCTCAAACTTGAAACTGAACTCAATCATATTGTGATCACTGGTTCCCAGTGGTTCCTTTACCTTTAGTTCCCTAATCACCTCCGGTTCATTACATAGCACCCAATCCAAAACAGCCGATCCCCTGGTGGGCTCTTCAACAAGTTGCTCCAGAAAAACGTCCCTTAGACATTCCACAAACTCACTCTCCTGAGTTCTACCGCCTTGCTGGATTTCCCAGTCCACCTTCATGTTAAAATCCCCCATAATTATCTTCATATTGTCACCCTGGCATGCTTTTTCTATCTCAAACTGCAACTTATCGTCCACTTCCTGACCGCTATTAGGGGGCCTATATACGACTGCTACTATTGTCCTTATATCCTTGCTATTTCTTAGCTCCACCCATAAGGATTCCACCTCCTCTGACCCAATGTCCTTCCTTTCTATTGATTTTATATCACTACTAACCATCATGGCCACACCTCCCCCTCTGCCTACCTGCCTATCCTTCCTATACACTGTGTACCCCGGGACATTCCGTTCCCAATCACATCCATCATAAAGCCATGACTCGGTGATTGCCACAATGTCGTATTTATTAACCTGTAGTTGTGCCACTAGGTCATCTACTTTATTCCTAATGCTACGTGCATTTAAATATAGTACGTTTAGTCCGGTATCTGCTATTGATTTTGTTGTACTTCTATTGTTCGGCAGATTATCCTGACTTTCCACCTGTCTATCCTTCTTACCATCTTCACTACATACTATCTTAGACATGTTCCTACATACCTCATCCCCTATCCTAACATTCTGTATCCTAACATCCTGATTTGTTGTACTTCTATTATTCAGCAAATTATCCTGACTTCTCACCTGCCTGTCCTTCTTGCCATCCTCATTGGACTTGTTTCTATAAACTTCCTCCCTTACCTTAGCATCTTGTAACCTAACATCCTGGTTTCCATCCCCCCGCCAGCTCAGTTTAAACCCTCCCCTACAACTAAATTAAACATTCCCGCCAGGATATTGAACCCTTTGGAGTTTAGGTGCAACCCATCCTGAGCGAATAGGTCATGCCTCCCCCAAAAAAGGTCCCATTTACGATTGGAGTGGAGGATTTTTTTCTCAAACCTCAAAGGGTGATGAATCTTTGGATATCTGCTTCCTCTGCCCTTTGAGGAAGAGAGTCTTTGAATAATTTTTAGGTATAGGTAGATAGGTTCTTGATAAGCCAGGCAGTGTGGAAGATTAGCAGAGGCAAGAAGTTGGAGTAGAGGTTGCAAAAACATCAGTCGTGATCTAATTGAACAATAGAGCAAGCTCAGAGGGCCAAGTAGCCTCATTCTATTCCTAATGCTAAGTTCATATGGAATTTAAGGCAAAAATGTAATTTTGTTAGGTTTACAGAGCAAAAATATAACAAAGGGTTGTGGTATGGATTGCAGCTATATAGGTCACTGGTCAGACCCCACTTGGAGTATTGTGCTCAGTTCCGGTCGCCTCACTACAGGAAAGATGTGGAAGCCATAGAGAGGGTGCAGAGGAGATTTACAAGGATGTTGCCTGGAATGCGGAGCATGCCTTATGAAAGCAGGTTGAGGGAACTCGGTATTTTCTCCTTGGAGAGACGGAGGATGAGGGGGGACCTGATAGAAGTGTATAAGATGATGAGAGGTATTGATAGGGTAGATAGTCAGAGGCTTTTCCCCAGGGCTGAATTGGTGGCCACAAGAGGACATAGGTTTAAGGTGCTGGGGAGTAGATATAGAGGAGACGTCAGGGGTAAGTTTTTTTACTCAGAGAGTGGTGAGTGCGTGGAATGGGCTGCAAGAAAGTGTGGAGGCAGATACGATAGGGCCTTTCAAGAGACTGTTAGATAGGTACGTGGAGCTGAGTAAACTAGAGGGCTATGGGCAAGCCTAGTAATTTCTAGGGTAGGGATATGTTCGGCACAGCTTTGTGGGCCTAAGGGCCTGAATTGTACTCTAGTTTTTCTATGTTCTATGTTCTAATAATAACTATGGTAGAGCAGTCTCAAGGGACTGTTGACCTTAGAGGGTAGAGAATATGACCTCAAGTTTTGAAAAAGCTGACCAAATGCACAGTAAGATACAGAATTTCTGCTGTGTCCTTTTACTATGTCTTTACATCAAGGCATCAACAATGATCTTAACAGGCCTGAATAGCTATATGTCATAGATTGTAGACTGAATAAAGCCCAAATAATCCATTAAAAAATCTCATCTCTCAGCCATGAGGTATAGATTAGCTTTATTTTTCTAAGATCACTTGAGTACTTGGTGAGGTTTGTAAAGCAACTTGATAAAGGAAAACGATAGCCAACATACAATAGATTTTGCAAATGTTCAACAGTGAGTCTTGCATTAAAATCTCTTATTGTATTCTGATCGATTTTAGTTATTAACATTTTAGCTCTTGAATCTTGATATTTGCTTGAGACCTATTTTATTTGTAAGTAGTCCGAGTGTAGTACTTTGTGTGAGGAAACCATACTTGTGATTATTATATGACTGAGGACTGCAACCTTAAGTGGCATTTCCAAGCTAAACAGAGTGGAGTAAGCTGACGTAGTGGCCTTCTTGTTTTGCAGAAGAAATTGTAAATGAAGTCCTTAGAGGCTAGACTTGTAAAGGAGAAAAGATACAGAATATGGAGCTGTAAACCCTAATAGTCTATTATCCTAGTTAACTGAATATCTGATATTAATATGAAAATTTTGTTGGCAAACTATTAAATTTAAGAAGACTAATATTTTACAATTGAAAAGAAGCACAATAATTCTTAAAAATTAAAATAATTTCATTAAAGTTGAATAAGCACAGTACCAGCACCTAAAAAATCTGGACTTGATATAAATGGTATCATGCAAATATTTGTTTTCCCAAGTTGCACCACTGAGCCATTAGCTTCAAGAAATAGCCTCCAATGAAAATGGCTTAAACAGCTTGATTATGGTATTTGTTAATTCCTCCCAACCAGCTTCTCTGGCACTGAAAAATATTATAGATGTGAAGTATTATTTCTTCAGCTTTTGTCTTTGTCAAATTTTCAACATTTTTTGCTTTACATTTTCTTTGTCTCATTTTTCTCTTTCTTGAATCCAATCTTTTCCTCTATTTTCCTTTCAATTCCTGATTTTACACTGAGGCCACTTTTCTCAATTTACTCTCCATATTGCCCCTTCTTTTATTTATTTGCTACTCCTTATGTCTCAATGTTGTTGCATGGAAATGTCTGCAGGAGCCTCACAAATGCTGACGTCTCCCTCCACAATTGCTGAGGAATGCTGAAGTCCAAAGCAGTAGTCTGTTATCTGCAGTGTTATTTTGCTGCCTGCTCTTTGAGGCAGGACACCTCCTGGAGGGCAGCATTTATTCATGATGTTGTGGCAATATCTCAACACTATTGGTAGGATAATCCACTTCAACAAACATGGGTAGGTTGGACAAAGGTACAGGAACATCTTTCCTATCAATTTAATGGAAGGTCCAAAGTAAGTATTAGCTACTTTAGATCTTTAAAAAAAAATTCGATACCCTTTTTTGTGTTTTAGGTGTTGTCATGGTTTAAGTTTTTGATTTGTGATCAATAATATCCCCAACAGCTTGAAGTAGCTCAGAACTGAGTCACAGAGTCAGCATCATACAGCACTGAACAAGGCCCTTTTGCCCACCTTGTCCATGCCAACTGAGATGCCCATCTACACTAATCCCATTTTCCTGCATTTGACTCGTATCCCTCTATTCCTTACCTATCCATGTGCCTGTCCAAATGCTTTTAAATGCTTAGATTGCACCCACCTCTACCACCTCCTCTGGCAGCTTGTTCCATATACCCACCACACTGTGTGAAACCCTACCCCTCAGATCTCCTTTAAATATTTCCTCTCTCACCTTAAACTTATGGTCTGGGTTTAGACTTCCCTATCCTTGGAAAAAGTCTGTGACTATCTACTCTATGTCCTTCATAATTTTATAAATCCCTATAAGGTCACTCCTCAGTCTTTTGCGCTTCAGTGAAAACAATCCCTGCCGATCCAATCTCTCCTTGTAATTAAATCACTCCATTCCAGGCAACATCCTGGTGAATCTCTTCTGCAATCGTTCTCACACCACTACGTCCTTTATATAGTGTGGTGACCAGACCTGCACACAATATTTCAAGTGTGGCCAAAGCAACATCTTGTACAGCTTTAACATGATGTCTCAACTCTTATATTCAATACCCTTACCTGTGAAGGCAAGCAAGTTAAATGCCTTCTTCACTACATTATCCACCAGTTTTACCAACTTCAGGGAGCTATGAACTTGCACCCTACGGCCCCTCTGTATATCAGTGCTTCTTAGGTCCCTGTCATTTACTGTAAATGTCTGGCCACTATTAGACGACCCCAAGATGCATTACCTCACGTCTAGATTAAGTTCCATCTGCCACAGCTCTGCCCAACTTTCCAGCATATGTCCCTCTTTATCTTTAGGCAACCACCCTTGCTATCTACAATTTCACCAATTTTCATATCATCAGCAAATTTACCTATCAGATCACAGACATTCACATCCAAGTCATTTAGATTTATGACAAACAAAGGTCCCGACACCTGACCCTGCAGTACAACATTGCTTATAGACTTCTAATCAGATAAACAACCTTCCACAACTATCCTCTTCATCCCATGTGCCATGTGCCCATCTGGACCAGCCTACCACGAGGGACCTTGTCAAAAGCCTTGCTAAAGTCCATGTATACTACATCTGTCACCTTGCCTTCATCAATTTTCTTGGTAACCTCCTCAAAAAATGCAGTCAGATTTGAGAGGGAGGATTTCCCATGCACAAAACCATGTTGACTCCACTTAATCAGTCCCTACCTTTCCGAGTGATCACAAATCCTATCCCTAAGTTTCCCTGCTTCTGACATAAGGCTCACCAGCCTTATCCCCAATTGCCTTCTTAATTATGGGAATGACATTAGCTACCGTTCATTAGCTAGTCTTCTGGTACCTCACCTGTGGCTAAAGATGATGCAAAAATAGTTTATGAATGTTGTTGAACGTTTGAATATCAGCAACATTCACTGTGATTTGTCAATTGACAACTTGACTTGGCAGACTGTCAATTCTGTCAATTCATTTTTCAGCTTTTGTAGGTGACATTTTTCTGCCCTTCCACCCCACTCCTAGGTAATGCTACTTATGTTATGGAAGTCCCTGTTAACAAGCAAGGTCTAGACACAACAGATGGATTTGGCTTCTCTCTGCAAGTTCCCACTGGAGTAACTACACAAGATTGGCATTAATGTTTCTCATAGGTTAGATTCAATGTCACTGACTTCAGATTCTGGGTCAATGTTTTCTTAGTCAGTGCTCTGCTACCCTTTCTGTGTCTTTAGTAGTTCACTCTGAACAACTTTTTGGGCAAAGGTTTACTGAGTTGAAGATGCAGGGGAAAATTTAATGAAGGGCAAATGCTGATAGATGTCCTGGTACAGCAAATTCTGCTCTAACATTTTAGAGAAGTTGGTCACAAACTTAATCCTAAAGCAACAATCAGAATGTACAATCAAACCTATTTTTTTGCACAGGTTATCTCTAGCCATTTAGAAAAGAGATGTAAATATGAAAAGAAAAATGTTTGTTGATTGCAGAAAGATTTTAAATGGATCACTTATTTTACAATTTATTTATTACATAATGTGCATGTAGTCCCATGTTGATATGTCCTCATTACACATGTTAAGTGTAAGTGACTATTTCTGAGACTTCAATAATGAGACTCTCAGATATGAGCATAAGGTAGATACAGATACAACCACCGTGGGCTTTTAAAAAAAATTAAGATTGGGTGGAGGTACACCATTGAAACAAGATGAGTAATTGATATATGGAATAAGTGGGAAGTAAAATAGAGAGCAAAATAAGAAATACAGTTAAAAAAATACATGTAATCAATTCTGGTATTTCAAGATTAAATTTTTGCATGATAGTGAGTTCCTATCATGCTAATTTTGAAAGTTATAGATACGTTTCAATTCTAAAATGAATAAATTTAAGGGAATTAAGCATGTTCCTTATTATTATGTGTCAATATTGTTTAATTGAGAAATCTTTCTCATTTGTTTTAGAAGACCAACTTCAGCCAAATAAGTATTGCTGTGCTATCTTGACACTAGACCTTCTTACCTTGAATGAAACAAAGTAGTGGCAAATGTTTTTTGGAACAAAGGAATTTTCTGCTTCAAGCATGTTAATAATTTCATTTAAAAATTGCACTCAGGAACTTAGCACAAATGCATTTGCCAAAATTGAACACAAAGAAAGAAAAAAAAAACCTAAAGTACAGAGAGGAGGACTGGATTAAAACTCAAAGACTGAAAGGAAATCCCACAATCAATTTAGAAATAATATTGAAACATTGACAACAAAAGCTGCGTGTACTATTGATGGAACTACATATTTTTATGAAGATATTTAAAATGATAGGGTTGTCTTGAGGTTGTAGTTTCTGCATAAACTATTGAGAATACAATGCACATGAATTACTGAAAGTTAAGATGCAAGTGCAATGAGCTATTAGGAAGGCAAACTATCAAGAGGACTTGAGTACAAGAGTGGAGATGTTATACACGGACTTGTCGAGATGACATCTGGACTATGGTGTTCTAAAGGAAGGATATACTTGATAGGGGGAGTGCATTTACTCAAATGATTCCTGGGATGGTGGGTCTGTCACAAGAGGAGAGATTAAGCTGACTGAGCCTACACTCTCCAGAGCTACAAAGAATGAGAGTTGATCATATTGAATCGTACAAAATCCTTTATGGAGCTTGACAGGGTAGATTCAGGAATGAAGTTTCCCATGGCTAGGTTATGCTGAACCAAGAGTAACATTCTAAAAATGAGGCATCAACTATCCAGGTCAGAGATGAGAAGAAATTTTCATCAGCCACTTAGTATATTTAAGATAGAGATTGATAGATTTTTTAAATATTAAGGAAATCAAGGGATATGGGGTGTGTGCAGGAAAGTGGTGCTAAATTAAAGATCAGCCATGATCGTATTAAATGATGGAGTAGGCTGGATGGGCTGAGTGAGCAACTCCTGCTTCTCTTTCCTAATATACATTATGTTTTTAATTCCATTTCTACTATCAATTTGATGAATGATTTGAGCCCAACGCAGCAATATGTTAATTGTTTAAAACTGCTGAAGTAATGACACGACCAGGACAATATAAATGGCAGTCCATAATCTTTGCCTCGTTTTAAACAAGTCCGTGATTAATATTTAAAACTGTGATTCAAACAGCCTTTTTAAGCTCAGTGGTGAAAGTGTCAAAGTATTGTCATATAGAGTCCCCTTCATTGTTGTATCAATAATAATCCTGAGAATGAATAAAAACCTTGGGCATTTCTTTTTAAAACAGTGGTTTTAAATTTCAGAGATCTCATGATTAAAATTACAGCATAAAATTTATTAATTGTGTTACATTAAATGATCAGAAATGAGGGTTGTCTATGGGAACTATTTCCATGTGGACTGTGGAAAACAGAACCTTTAATATAGATTGGAGAAATGTTTTAGAATTATTTTATTTGATGGCTGATATAACTACACGTATAGATTTATTGATACCTCAGTGGGCAGGAGCTCAAAGCTCAAAATATCATCTAATACATTATTAGTGCATTATGCTTAAAATTTGGTATTGTATTCAAACCTGTACTCTGCAAGTAGTGGTGTGGCACTCACTCACTGAAGTGCTTTCAGAAGTTGGTCATGGCACGCATCAACTCCAGCCTACCAGACAACCTAGACTCATTGTAATTCACCTATTGACGAAACAGGTCTACAACGGATGCCATCTCCCTGGCCCTACACTCAGCTCTGGAGCATCTGGACAGTAAAGACACATATGTTAGACTATTGTTTATTGACTACAGCTCTGCCTTCAATACAATAATTCCAAGCAAGCTTGTCACCAAACTCCGAAACCCAGGACTCAACACCTCCCTCTGTAACTGGATCTTTGACTTTCTAACAAACAGACCGCGATCAGTGAGGATAGGCAGCAATACCTCCGGCACGATTATTCTCAACACTGGTGCCCCACAAGGCTGCGTCCTCAGCCCTCTACTCTACTCCCTATACACTCACGACTGTGTGGCCAGATTCTGCTCTAACTCCATCTACAAGTTTGCAAATGATACCACCGTTGTAGGCCGTATCTCAAACAGCGATGAGTCGGAGTACAGGAAGGAGATAGAGAGCTTAGTGGAATGGTGTCATGACAACAACCTTTCCCTCAATGTCAACAAAACAAAAGAGCTGGTCACTGACTTCAGGAAAGGGGGCGGTGTAATGCACCTGTCTACATCAATGATACTGAGGTCGAGAGGGTTGAGAGCTTCAAGTTCCTGGGAGTGAACATCACCAACAGCCTGTCCTTGTCAAATCACGTAGATGCCACAGCCAAGAAAGCTCACCAGCGCCTCTACTTCCTCAGGAGGCTAAAGAAATTTGGTTTGTCTCCTTTGACTCTCACCAACTTTTACCGATGCACCATAGGAAGCATCCTATCTGGATGTATCACGGCTTGGTACATCAACTGCTCTGCCCAGGACCACAAGAAGCTGCAGAGTTGTGGACACAGCCCAGTGCATCACAGACACCAGCCTCCTCTCCTTGGACTCTGTCTTTACCTCTCATTGTCTTGGTGTAGCAGCCAGCATAATCAAAGACCCCACCCACCCGGGACATTCTCTCTTCTCTCCTCTTCCATCAGGTAGGAGATACAGGAGCCTGAGGGCACGTACCACCAGACTTAAGGACAGCTTCTACCCCACTGTGATAAGACTATTGAACAGTTCCCTTATACAATGAGATGGACTATGACCTCACGATCTACCTTGTTGTGACCTTGCACCTCATTGTACTGCACTTTCTCTGTGGCTGTGACACTTTACTCTGTACTGTTATTGTTTTTACCTGTACTACATCAATGCACACTGTACTAACTCAATGTAACTGCACTGTGTAATGAATTGACCTGTACGATCAGTTTGTAAGACAAGCTTTTCACTGCACCTCGGTACAAGTGACAATAATAAACCAATACTAAATGATATGACAACATAATGAATGGGTGTAAGGTGGTGAATGGGTGTAACAAAATGAATGGGTGTAAGAAGGTGCAGCAAAATTGAAGTTCAGGACCCAATGCTCCAAGAATACTTGTAAAGTATGGAGACTGGGGGCCACAAAAGATGACTTTTCTCAATTCAGGATTAATAAAGTACAAAAGGGATCTATAATTTTATGACTGGAATTGACGCTAACTGAAAATCAAAAATAAACTGCAGATGCTGGAACGATACACAAGAAGTGCTGGAGGAACTCAGCAGGTCGGGCAGCATCCATGGAGAGAAGTAAACAGTTGACATTTCAGGCCGAGACCTTTCATCAGGACTGGAAAGGAAGAGGGCAGAAACCAGAATAAGGTGGTGCGGGAAGGGGGAGGAGCACACGCAGGTAGGGGACAGGCGAGAGGGGAGAAGGTAGGTGGGTCGGGGAGGGGGGGGAAGATATCATAAGCTGAGAGGTGATTGGTAGCAGAGGCAAAGGGCCCTCTCAGCTTATTACATCTTCTCCCCCTCCCCCACCCAGCTACCTTCCCCCCCCTCACCTGGACTCGCCTATCACCTGAACTCACCTATCCCCTGCCTGTGTGTACTTCTCCCCCTCCCCCCACCTTCTTATTCTGGCTTCTGCCCTCTTCCCTTCCAGTCCTGATGAAGGGTCTGACCCAAAACGTCCACTGTTTATTTCCCTCCATGCATGCTGCCTGACCTGCTGAGTTCCTCCAGCACTTTTTATGAATTGCTCCAGATTCCAACGTCGGCAGGAATTTGTGTGTCTCTGCAGATGCCGGAAGTCTGAAATACAGACCAAAAATGCTGGAAACACTCAGTATCTGTGGAAAGAGAAAATGCACTGTTCTGACAAACTGTTCTGATGGAGGTTCTTGGACCTGAAACGTCAACATTGTTTCTGTCCATAGATGCAGTCTGCCCTGCTGAGTGTTTACAGTATTTTCTGTTGCTGTAAGTTCAGTCTGAAGTAAATGCGTTTCTTGCAGCAAATTTGTCCCCTGATGGTTTCAGCACCTTGCTCAATCCCCAAATTTATACTGCTGCAATTTCACTGATATGAAAACAATGTTGCAGTTTGAAAATACTAATTTGTCTGTAACCCATTTTATCAAGCTGCAAATGCCTCTATTAGCTTATTAACAGTAATTAATATTAAGTTAAACCGCCTCAATAGATTGTAAAACAAATGAACCACGGCCTGAAAACACAGCTACACAAAACCTAAAGCAAAGAAAATCTGTCAGAAAGCAATAGAAGGGGATTATGATAATAGTGTCCTGCAGAATATTTCTATATTTAGCTTAATGACAATGTTTTACTGTGATTTTGATTCTAGGCTGAGAAGAATGATGAGGCTAATGCAAAAGCCGACCAAGAGACTACCAAACCAGAAGACAAGGCCCATAAGGCTGCCACCAAAATCCAGGCCAGCTTCCGTGGACACATAACACGGAAAAAGCTCAAGGGGGAGAAGAAAGGAGAAGCAGCTGCGGCGACGAAAGCAGAAGGTGGAGAGAAAAAGGAAGACGCTAAAGTAACAGAAGCCACCAAGGAGCAAGAGGCAACAGCGACAGAGCCAGCTGCATCTGATTCGAAAGGGAAGACGGAGGAAGCAGAAAAGGCAGCAAGCAATCCTGAAGCAACCCCCTCGGATGCTGAAAAAGCATCAGAGGTAAAGGAAGCTCCTACGGAAGACTTGGAGAAGGCAACGCCAGCTGCAACAGATGAAAAACCTGTGAATGGTGAGAAGAATGCTGAGGAGACAGGAAGTGGTGGTGCAAGTACTGCCGCTGAAAGTACCCCATCTTCAAACGTCACCTCCAGCCAGGAAAAGGAGAAGAAACAAGCAGAGGTGCCTGCCACTGAGGCCAGTGAAGCACCAACAAAGGCCCAAACTGAGACAGCTGCCAGCAGCACAGCACCAGAGAAAACAGGTAAGAAACGTAAGAGTTGTTTTTTTTTAAATAAACCCCTCCCGACAAACTTTTGTTTCTAAAATCTTTAAGAGTCATGGAGAGTTAATTGCAGATTTTTAAGATATTTCCACAGCAGAAATGAAGCAATATTATCCTTTTTTAAAGCTTCTATTGAGAATGTACAATTATAAATGACATAGCAACATTTTAGATTTTATTCCAGAATAAAACACTTTCAAATGATTTTTGTCGTCAATACTGTTAGCATTGCATCAATAATAAATTTTGTTTCAAGGCGATTATTGCAACTCAGCGATTTTGAAATTCAGATGTGAAAACTCATGATTATTAAACATTAACAAAGTTAAAAATTTTCTGTTCAGAGTAAATTGCATAGTATCAATGATCAGCACTTTAATTTCATAAACATATACACTGAACAAGTCGATCCTTTGAGGCAGCATCAGCAGTAGAACTATATATTTAAATATTGTACATGATATACTCCAAAGTACTTTAGCAACATGAGTGCTTTCTGTTAGGGATTCCTAGTTTTGCATGCGTTGTTTTTCTCAGTGAAACCGATCAACTTTGACACGAGTCAAAATATTATCACAAGATTCCCTGGGCAGGTAAAATGCATATTCAGGTAAGACACAATTGTTGGCATGTCACCATCAAGACACCTGGATAACATGAACACAAAATTTTGTGCACTGCTTATGATAGCCTCTAATCTCCTAACAAAACCTCTTGTACTTTAGAACATTGTTCTGATCTGGACATCTTTGTATGAGAATGTGCAAGACTCCAGAAAAATGTGATCTCTGACACTCAGCATACCTCCTAATTCATTTGGCTTTTGCCATTCTTTGGAAACCAACACAACATACCTGCATTCCAGCTGCTGAAGTATGCTTGCAGATGCAGAATTAAACAAGAAAAAAAGGATTAGGATGACCTCAGGATCTCAGTGTCTTCAACCAGTTTGTGTCCTGTGTATGTACCCGTTTGAATAGAATGGAGCAAATCTAATGAAGATAGTACACCACTGTGATTCACCCTGATCAGTAGGTACTCTGTGCAACTTGGTTTCATTTGACTGAAAAACAATCAATATCTATTGATACCAGAAAGGATATATGACTGAGGTCTATAGCTATTTCCTTCTCAAATTAGGTACAATCTGTGGGATTATCTAATTGTCAGTGTATGTTTTGTTTTTCTAAAAGTTCTGGCTTTAGCCATCTTCCCTCCCAAAGAAAATGAATCTTGAGAAGTTCTACAAAAAAAAACATTTTATACAGGATATTCGCTTAAGTTAATAGGCAGACAGTTGCAGAAGAGAAACTCTCAGCATTAGATTTGACAAGGCCTAGTCTGAGGCCAGTTTCCACCTAGTTGCAGGATGAGACTGTCTCTATCAAGATTAAACAATATTTTGCAAGCTGATGCACCGAGCTGGCTGATGTATTCACACATATTTAAAAGTAACTAACTAATTGGCATATTTGAGCCTGTGTGGGGCAGAGAGGGGGGCAGAGAGGGGGGCAGAGAGGGGGGCAGAGCTGAGGTTTTGTAATGCACAATAAAACTTTGCTAAAAGGGAACCTAAATTGTAAGAAAAAAAAACGATGACACACTCAGTGAAGTAATATTTAAGCAATTTCCTACTACAGCAGTCGGCGAGAGGGGTGGGGGTGGGGGTCATTTTAATACCTAATCCTGCCCAGCTGGTTTTCTCAACTGAGTGTAGATAATTGACCACCTGTTTAGTCATAGTTAGCATCAGCTGTCATTGAATAATGTGCGTTTCTCCTTTAATATTTTACAGAACAGCATGAGGCACAAGATAATGCTTCTGAAGCTTTATTTGGTTTTAAGCTCATTATTTATGGCTAAACCAGTGCAATTTTTGTCACTTTGGATTGCACATGTCCTTTGTAATTAGAAAAATATTTCAAAAATAATCTTTCAAATAGTAGGTGGTGAAATTAGTGGATGCACAATACAATAATTAGATATAAACAGTGCAGTAACTCTCTGGCTAAAATCCTGTTCCTTTTCTACCACAACCAGATCCAACATCAGGCCTCTTAGAAAGTCACAACTAATATGCAACAGTATTTAATTGGACAGCATTTGAAATGATATCCTGTGGCATTTATTCTGTGCATGAAGATTGATCAGAAATCCCATGAAACATGTAGAAGCCGATAGTTACATGTGAATATAAAACTTAGCACAAAGCTAATGTCTTGATTCATGTGTCACTTGCCAACTTCCTTAATGTTTTTCTCTTGCTTTTTAAAGTTAGTTGTTCTTTGGAGACTCATGTGGGTTATTGAATCCTATTTGAAGATGTCACTACAGCTAAATTTAATATCCACTGAAAACAAGCACAGCAATGAAACAGTGCTCAGTGATTACGACAAGGTAGCTAGCTGCCAGCATCATGCCTATTCATTCAAATAATTTTAGCATTAATTATGCTGTTCATTGGCTGGTTGCTTTAGCAAGGCTACAATATTGTGAATGGCAAACACCAATTAAAGCCAGCCTGATCTGCTTATATCTAGCTTGCACCAAAATGAAAGCTGTGCACAGGCCAGTGCTGGCATTTGCACAAAGAGTGAATTTGACTCGGGAAACAGTGAAAACTTGCATAATAGATGAGAGAGCGGCTTTGGAGGCTTTCGGAGTTGGATCAGAAGTTATGGTAGAGCAGTTGAAATAGCTGCAAAGAGGGAGAATATTTCTGTATTCACAGGAGCAAGAAGGTTCTCCAGATAAATATTCAGAAGGCTGCAGAAAAGATTGTCATGGAAGACAATGTCAGAAATCAAGTTCTAAAGAAACTATTACAGTGCTGGAATAAGCTTAATTGCCTTACAATGGGGCAAAACCAATGACTACATCCTCAAACGTTACTTCCCACTGACTGCACCACATCCCAATCACCTAGTTCCGCAAACTTTGCCTGATTTGCAAGCTGCTGACTGTGTAGCATGCACTTCTGATGTGTGCCTCAAGCTCATCCTTTCCAGCACGTCAATGAAGGCCAAATCCAGAGGACCCAACCACAATACCTGATGGCTGATATTTCAGCTTCCACTGCGTCACCAACAGCAATGGCCAGCAACTGAGTGCTGCAGTGGGAAGTCAGATTGTTGCCAGCACGGCAGTGGATTGCAGTGTGCAAGATGGCATTTCACAGGAGTTTAATAATCTGTCCTTCAACTAATTACAAGGACTGGCTCTGAGAGATTGTAATGGCTCACTCAAACATGCAGCTTTGCTTATCCTGTCAGATTTCATTTGGCAGCAATAGCTTCCATTGCATGTGCTGCATGTGTATGGGTTGTACCTCCTTTTGTTATCAGCATAAGGTCCCTGTCAATCTCAGCCCACCCCTTGCCATGGAGGCTGACATGCAGTCAACATCGTGGATTGCCAAAAATAAAAAGGCTTCAGATTTGCTGTTGTGGCTCTGGACGTGGATCAGCATGGTTCACTGCCTAACACTGCACAAAAGCCGGACACTGAGCAAGTGGAATCCTTTTTGATTTCAGTGGAGTTGACAAATTACATCCACTAAACCATGTGTATGCAGTGACTGGTACTGTGCACTACGGGGGTGACTGCAATCCCTGAAAAACAAGTGTGCACCCCTGATGGTGTCTGCCAATTAAAATTTTGATATAGTTAGCTCTCTTTGAATGGGGAATCTCAGCCACATCACTATTGCAGCAAATAACTCTGAAGTGGGATGAGCAAGATGTACAAAAAATCATCATCACAGTCACCTTTATGGCACTGGCCACGTGGTTCTGCCCCTTCCAGAGTTCTGGATATAGAAAATGGAAGAATACAGTGAGAACATTATTCCTGAGATACAGTCATCTCAGGCATTGCTTTTGCCGAGGCAAATTGCTCCCCGAATACCCAGGGCAGACATGACCTCTTGCTGTAAATCCTTTTCCTCTCTTTTCCAGCACCTAACCCTCGCTTATTCTCTTAATCATCCTCTATTCAAAAGGGCAGGACTAATGCACCAATGTCTCGGAGCAACATGTTTAAATAGAGGGCTCAAAATCAGCTTCAGCCACACAGCTCACTGTGGATTTATCCATTTTAAAACAAATATACAGTAGATAGCACCAAGCAGTTGCAGAATTGTATTAACAGCCAGAAATTAACTGTCAACTAACCGGTGGATGGACTCTTTAAATAGCATGGATTGGGGTGATGGTAGGTGGTTAAAGAGGGTGAAGGAGGTCTCTTTCTGCTGCTAAACAGATTCAACTAAGTGAGGTTAAAAGGTAACCATTGCTAAACTACATTGATCCCCAGGGTGGCCATGATGACATCAAGTCAACAATGCATGCTAATCGATGACCTGATCAACATGCCCTGCAAATAACTTGCTGATGCACAGTTGCAAGTTGTCATGCTCAAACTTTGCTACACAAATATTTCCAGGCAGTGCACATGCCATTTTGGAAACCTATTGACACTTATGACAATTCAAACAAATTCCTATTCACTTCTGATCCAAATTCCTTTGCACAAATATGTTCTCACCATTGGATTTAAGTGGGACAACCATGTAAAGTAGATCCAAGAGGCTTAACCGATCAGATGGTAAACCCTCCGCCCTTTTGGTCGATACAGCTGGAATTTGAAACCACAATCTGAAATTTATAAATCACGTTCATAGATTTGATTTTACGGTATGCCTGATGCCCATGAAATTTGTAATGACATAACAATAAACAAGTGGGGGAATGGCAGATAGAACATAATGTGGAAGTTGCGATGAACCACAAGCAGCTCGACATCTTGTTGGTGTTGAGCCATATGATCTCCAATTCTTCAGCAAGCTGTAGTACAATAATTTGAAAATCTTTATTTGGTAAAATAGAAAGGTTAAAACATGCATAAGCTTGTACATTTTGTAGTGCTCTATTCCCCAGTAAAACAAGTACTATTTTAAGATAACAGTTTACTATCCTAGATAACAGTTCAGTTACTTTGTTTGTAAAGTTGACAGTGCTTGTATTCTGCATGTGATTTAAGCTCATTTATTCCACTATTGAATAAATCTTGAAGCTTATTTTGGCTTTACATCAGAAATGTACAGTTAAAAGTGCTTCAAAAGGATGACTCTAACCCATTTCCTATTAAATACAACTTAATGTACACTTCTATATGTAATCAGTAATAATAGCAAAATACACAGCAGATGCTGACATTTACTGTACCTGATCTAATATTTTGATTAGGTGATTATGAGAAGTTTCTCTATTCACAAAACTAACAGATTGTTAAAATAGCATCCACAAGAATTTCAAGCTAATAAATTAGAAGCATGTTAATGTCACACAGTTAAATTCAATCCCTCGACATTTTAGTTCATATCTTCTCCAATTGAGATTTATCTGTTATTTTTCTTAGTCCAGTAGAATCATATTAAATTGTAGATGATTTAGGATGGAAAAGGAGAACTCTGAGCAGTTGTTGAAAAAAATCATTCCAGTTGAATTCATTCACAGTTCTTCAAAAACAAACAATCGCAAAGAAACATGACAGAGAATTACTGTTTTACTGAGAGACGTGACTTTTATTTGATCCAACACAATCTTAGTAACATTTCATTTGTATTTAAAATTACAACTCTTCACCTTGGTGGTGAGTTCCACGGTTAGAATAAAAGAGGTTTGTATGTAAATGGAAAGAAAATAAATCTTGCAAACAAATATTTGATATTAATAATTTTTGCAGGATGTTTGTAAATTGCTAAACTCAGACATTTTCTGAAATTTTGCCAATGACATTGCTGAAGAGAAGCCAAGTCCTTTTTCTATCTTAATTATGTGTATTTTTGCCCTTAAACTGCCACCAGTGTGTTCATTCATTTTATGTTAATTAAATTTCATGGCGAGTTATTTGAATATATTGATATTCATGATTTGTTTCTCCTTATGAATATTGGAACCTTGCAAAGAGATAGCATTGAATGTAAAATACTAATAATGATTGAAGTAAAATACTGAGGTTTTAAAGAAGAGAATTAAACAAGAATGTAGATCAGATTAAAATAAAAGGCAGACAAAATTGTGACATGCTCTACCCTGTAAACCTTGGATTGGGCTGGTACTGGACTGCTCAATGTTTTTTTGTGCCTTTTTAAAAAAAAAAATAAGCTGTATTCCCAACAGATTCAAGGGTAAAAAAAAGGTGCAACAGAACTACGAAAAGACAAATGCATTTCCTATGTTTGAAAAGGGAGGTAGAACCCACCCAAGGAACTAGATACTGATTAGTTGAACTTCAGTTACAGGAAAGATAGAAAATCTTCATTAAAAATGAGTTATTAAAACAAGATAATATTTAAAAAATGATACAGATTTCTAGAAGTAAGATCATGCTTGTCTAACTTTACTGAATTCTTTAAAATTAAAGATAGGGAAATTAAGTTCATTCCAGCAAAAAGCACTGTATTTGTTTTTGAATGATTCTGAATGCAATGTCCATTGAATGTGATTTTTGGTGAGTAAGTTACTTCAGAGAGAAGAAAGTGATATAAAACCTGGAAGTGATTTAGCTCAATTTGAAACTGGGATGTTAAACAGAATAAATCAAACTTCAAATGCATGATGTGTAAATTAACTACAATGGATTGGAAATAACACTCAAAATTATGACAAAGCACTCAAGCAATGGCTAACACTAATATATAATAGAACTAATATATCGTTTTCAAATCATATTTCCCATATTGCCTTAATGGTGAAGGAGGCCATTCAGTCCATCGTCTGTACTATCTCTCAGTATAATCTATCAATCCATTCCCACTTATTTGCTTATAACCTATTCTCTCACATGCCCATCAACTGAACCCTGATTCTCCTACCAAAGACCTACACACGAAGTAATCTGCAGCAGTCAATTTACCTACCAACCCGCATGTCTTTGGGATGTGGGGGGGGGGGGGGGGAAACAGAACCCCTGGATGAAACCCACATGATCACAGGAGAACAGGCAAATTCCACACAGACAACCCAAGGATGAAGGCTGTAGCTGTGATGCAACTACGCACAGCAGCAGCCAATCTGCTGTGCCACTGTGCTGCCCCTTTAAGACAAAAAAAACTAGTCCGGCTGTGAATAGCAAAAAAATTTAAAGAAAGAACTAGATTAAAAGAAAAGATTCAGAATGTTGCTTAAAAAAAAAGCAGGAAGCCTGAGGATCAAAGAAAATTCAGAATCCAGAAAGGAGGACAAAGATATTTATAAAGGAAAGTAGAATATGAGAGAAGGTTAGCAAAAAACAGACTCATAAAGGTTCCATAGGTGTGCAAGAGGGAAGAGATTAGCTGAAATTAATGAGAGCCACTTACAGACTGTGTAGGAAAAATTATATTGGAGAATAAGGAAATAGCAAGGATATTATTTTGTCTGTCTTTATGGAAGAGGGGACAGAAACCTGGGAAATAATGGAGAATTACAGGTCTACAATGAAGTGAAAGGAATTAGCATTAGTGAAAAATTAATACTGGAGAATCTACTGGAATTGAGGACCTGCATTCTAGGGTTTTGAAAAAGGTGGCAATGGGATTGCTGATTTTCCAAAAATCCATAGATTCTAATACTGTTTCCCCAGACTAATAGTGGAGTTGCATTTGCTAATCTTTAAAGTAAAGAATTGAGAAAACAAACAGCTTTCTGCCAGTTTAGCCTGGCATTAATAGCTGTAGGAATTTATTATTAAGGTAGTAATACAATACTGAGAAAATAGTAATAGGATTGAACAGAAACAACCCAGATTGATGAAGAGCAAATAACATTTGAAAAATCTGTCGGAGATTTTTAAGATGCAAGTTGCAGAATTCATCATGGCCATCATGGTTGATGTGGTTAGTTTGAATTTACCAAACAAAATTAGAGGTTAGAGTATTAGCAGCGATAGACCGTCTCGGCACGAGGAATGGTTAATCATGTCCGGGAAGGCATGAATGGTTGTGATAGCCCTGATGAAGGGTCTCAGCCCAAAACATCTACTGTTTATTTCCTGCCAAAGATGCTATCTGATCTGTTGAGTTCCTCCAGCATTTTCTGTGTGTTGCTCCAGATTTCCAGCATCTATAGTCTCTCTTGCATCTCCTGTGTGCATTCTACTAACTGTAATTTCATCTATATGTTTGAGGTACCTCGGAACAATTTTCTACTTAAAAAGGTGAACGTTCTCAAGTCCAAATATATATGGAAACTCCACCTCTAATAACCATTAAACACTAGAAAATTAACAAAGCACAAAAAAAAAAATTGGCTTCAAGATTTAGTTTTTGAAAAGCCTATCATGACAGTTGTTACTTGAAGTAGGACTGTTCCTGGAATAGCAGAGCACCTTGTCTCAAAACTAATTAAGGCTTTCCCCGAGATAATCAGAGTGTGTAATTACCTCCTGAAGCATATATTTAAGTACTTGATTTGCAGAGTGGGCCTGGGTACAATACCCAATTGTCTGGAGTGAGAATTGACATGAGATTTCCCAGAGTTTTTTTTGTATTAACTGAGGTAGATGACACCTGAGAGTTTTACATCTTCCTGTACATCTAAGGGTAATGATGGAACAGGTCTGATGGAACAGCGTTGCGATGCACAAGTCCCTGGACAACAGGAGCAAAAGTGTACCCATCAGGCTGTACTTGGAACCAACGTACGTGGGAATTAGAATTGGAATTGGTTTATTATTGTCACATGTACCAAGGTACAGTGAAAAACTTGTCTTGCATACAGTTCATACAGATCAATTCATTACATGGTGCATTGAGGTAGTACAAGGTAAGACAATAACAGAATGCAGCTACAGCTACAGAGAACGTGCAGTGCAGGTAGACAATAAGGTGCAAGGTCATAACAAGATAGATTGAGAGTCCATTTTATCATATTAGTGAACCATTCAACGGTCTCATAACAGAGGGATAGAAACTGTCCTTGAGCCTGGTGGTAAATGCTTTCAGGTTTTTGTATCTTCTGCCGAATGGTGGGGGGAGAAGAAAGAATGTCCCCAGGGTGGGTGGGGTCTTTGATTATGCTGGCTGCTTTACCGAGGCAGTGAGAGGTATAGACAGAGTCCATGGAGGAGAGGCAGCTTTCCATGACACAAAGTGTCACTATGTGCTTAAATTCTACCTGCATCTGGAGTTGTGAAGAATAGGCCTGGCCCCATTGCAGAGTAATGTCCCAGTCAGATGGACATTGCTGCACTACCTCTCCTTCATGGAACACATCTTTCAGAAAAACACCTTGGACCACAAGAACATCAAGCAGTGGTCAGCATGGAATGTCCTGCAGGCGTGACAGGACAAAGACCAGATGGATCCTGTAGCATGATTCCCTCAGCAGACTCTCCAAATCATCTGGCAGAACGCCTCATCGCCAGAAGTCACTAACATGCACCAAGACTTCACTTGGCTGGCAGTGACAGCGGCCCTCCCTATCAGATCCTTCCTCTACGGTCAGAATCTACATCCCGACATGTGCTGCCCTTGAGACAGCTGTGATGAGGATGACACGGTCACCCACCTCTTTGTGGGCTGTGTATTTACGAAGACGATCTGGAGAAGGACACAAGGTGCCTTGTCATGGTTCATCCCAAGCAGCTTCATAACGTGCTGTTCCCAGGGACACATACTGAGACAGACATCAAGTTGTGCTGGAAGATCATCAACTTGATGAAAAACACTCTTTAGTCTGTCAGAAACTTGTTGGTCTTCCAGTACTACAAGATATCTGTAAGGGAGTGCTGCCAACTGGCTGCAGGACTACGTGCTGAGGGACGCACTGAAGCTCTGTGCAACTAACGCCGAGACTTTGTGGGGAAGGACTGCAAACTGGGATCCTTCTGCCACTAGACATTGAGGGGCTAAGTCCAGTGTAGAAGCCTCTCAAACACTTGAAGGGCTTGTATCATCCCAGGAGGTCACGAGTGGCAATGGTGTTATGTACACAGAATGCGAACACTGTCAATGCGTGGAAGCGATAACACTGAATGTGTAGACTGAGTGAATGCAAAGAGAGCCATAAACTGTGTTTTTGTATTTGTATATACTTTTTATGAATAATGTTTATTTTGGGGGGAAAATTTCTACTATTTTAGTACTGTTATTTTTTTTTAAAAACCAATCTTCTCAATAATTCTCTACGGTCTCATCTATCCGAATATGGAAGTATGTGGAAATGGAAATGTAAACATTCACAGTTCAATTCATGCTAACCAATCCACACTGATGTTTATTCTCTGCCCAAGCCAAAGTTCCCACAGTCTCCGATCCCACTTCCTTCAAGCCCTTATCCTATGTTTAAATACTGTCTTTACGATTCATATTAACTCATAATGTAACCTATGTGTAAATCTGATTTTCCTCGTCTCTGACACATTTCACGTGTTCACTTTGATAACAGTGCAATATATTTGAGTGTTTGAGTGTAGTTTATACAAAACTGGTTCACTGTCCATAACCAAACCTGGTTGGAGCATATGAAGTACTGTTGAATGTTAGTCTCCTCTGTGAAAGCTACTCCAGGTTCATTACCACCCCCACCAACTGATACCTCACCCCAGCACTAACAAGCACTAGCCACCGGTCCCATTTTACTGCCAGTCATTGAACTTCACTTAGAGATACAGCACAAAAACAGGCCCTTTGGTTCACCGATTCTGTGCTGACTATTAGCCACTCATTTACATCAATCCTACATTAATCACTTTTTATTTTATTCTCCCCACATACTCATCATATCCACAACCACCTCCTTCCCACCCTCTCCCCAGATTCCAGCACTAACCTACACACTTAGGGCAACTTACAGTTGCCAATTAATCTACCAACCCAGGCGTCTTTGGGATGCAGGAGGAAAATGGAGCACACAGAGGAAACCCACGTGGTCACAGGGAGAACATGCAAACTGTACACAGCCAGCACCCTAGGGTAGGATTGAACCCAGGTCTGCAACACTGCGAGGCATCAGCTTCACTAGCTATGTCACTTTGCTGCCCTTCTTGACCACCATGTCACCAGGTTGAGTAAACATCATTTCTCTGTCATCAAGAACTGCCTTTTTAAAAGGCCGTAATATCCTTTTATCAGCCATTGCTTTCTTTCAAACTATACTCCATTTCCACATCACTATGTTTTCCAGAGCCCTTGTAAATGTTGCAGTCTCCCAAAACAGTGTACATCCTGTAGGTCATGGTTTGAAATTCCAATTCTGTTTCAGCTCCCCTAACAAACATGAGAAGGCATGAATGAAAATCACAAACAAATCACTTAACTCTTTTCACTAACTGCTGACATGAGGTCAGCTGTCACACTTAAACTGAGCTCTCTCATGGATAACCAACACTTCTAACTAATTCACTGCATGTGTGTTGTTCTGGATGTATTGCAATTTTCTCCAGGTAAACACTGCCAAACAAATGTCTTCAGACTCTGCCACAACTCTGGGTCCATGTCAACAATTCCATCTATTCTCTTCAGGCCCAAGAAAATCCAACTGTTTGCAGGGTAAAAACATCCACAGGAGGAGAGAAATGCAAGGTCCCTAAGGAATGTTGATGAACAGAGGGTCCTTGGAGTTCAAGTCTATAGTTTCCCAAATATAGTTCCACAGATAGCCAGGGTGGTGAAGAAAGCCTGTGGCATGTTTGCCTTCAGAGGTCAGGGCACAGAATAAAAAAAGTTGTAACTTCACAAAACACTAGTTAGACTGCACCTGGAGTTCTGTATGCAGTTCTGATCATCTCACTATAGGAAGGATGTGGTTGCTCTTGAGAGAATGTAGAGGAGATACATCAGGATGTGGCTGGGATTGGAGCACTTTAATTATGGAGAAAGATTGGATAGGGTGGGCTTGACTTCCCTGGAGAGAAGGAGACAGAGGATTGACCTGACAGAAGTATATAAAATTATCAGAGGTATAGATGGGGTTGATAGTCAGAATCTTTTAACCATGGTGGGCATATCAAAAGCAACAGAGCATAGGTTTAAGGTGAGAAGGAGGAGTTTTAAAGGAGATTTGAGGGCAAAGTCTTTTTTTATATATACAGAGTGGTTGATGTCTGGAACTCCCTGCCGGAGCAGATAAGTGGAATCAGATATAATAACTACGTTTAAGAGACAGGCACTTTAATAAGCAAAGCACGGAGGATACAAACCTATTGCAGCGCAAATGGGATTAGTGCAAATAGGCAAAAAGTTCAGCGTGGATGTGGTGGGTGCTGAAGGGCTTATTTCTGTACTGTACATCTATGACTCTACATTTAAAGAATGTGACTCGACTATGACTGCCAACCCAATTGACATCAATGATGTCATATCTAAATCTTATTGCCCTAAGAATTGAGTGACTGAAAATAAAAGCTGACAAAATTTGTTGTTTCTTTTGTATGAGCCTTGTCCTTCCCCGAATCTATTGATGGCCTCAGATGTTAAATAACAGCAGTGGCTCACTTTGTCATCGCCAATAAAATGGGTTGACATGAGAGAAAAGTGTCCTGTACAAATGCATCCCAGTTTATAACATGGAATTCAATGGGAAAAGATTATGAAAAGAAAAAAAAAATCACAATACAGGTGGTTTAATAGAAACATGTCCCCTCTGTGATGCAGGGTTCACCTGTATTTGCTGGGTTATGGGCATAATGCCATCGGTGGCAGTGGTGGCCAGGATTATTTTGTCCAACTATGTGTGTAGCTTTGACTATTTGACAACCATGAGTCATCAACAACAAACACTCTTAGATGGCTTGTACTGATATAGCTACATAAACCATTTTGTAAAATACAAATATGGGTCAACATAATTGCCTTATCCATATCAATCAACTGCCCCTTTTAGAAAGGAAATCTAGTTCAGTAAATAACAATGAACATTTCTCCAACACTTATTTGCTCATACAAAATGACCTGTTAAGTTATTTATTTCCATCCATGCAGACCCAGGAATTTGCCAAAATTGTCTGAAATTTTCCCATGTAATGGTAAATTTCTTGGAACACCTCTAAGTAACTTGCCTTACAAAGCACACATTTCAGTCTTAGAATATTCTCTTGGTCATGCCATCGGCTTTCATCTGTTTTGTCAATAAATTATTTGACAGAGAAAACTTGAAGTGTTAAGTAATATATCAGTGCTTTCTTTCTAATAATAATTAAGAGATTGTTAATTTGTTACGGAAGGAGAATTCACACCTCATCGTTATATGACTTTTGGTCACAACACAATTTTTAAATCACATTATTACATGTATTTCAGCATTTTTTAAAAATAGCATTCCTGCTTTAATTCCCTTCTTGCATTTCTTCCCACCAGTCTTCTGGAAGCACCTGACAGGCAGAGTGCAGTGCCATGTAACTGCAACTCACTCACACCTCAGCTAAGTGGCCATGTGTGGGTTTTGATGTTAAATTGCAATTGATTATTCAATTGCAAAGACATCACAACAGATCCTAATGTTGCTCTCAGAAGACATCCAAACTTGCTTTTGACTGCTGAGCTCACTCTGTGGAAATTTCTTCCTAATCCACCCCACCGCACTTCCCTTCTTGAAGATTCTACTTAAAATTCAAGTTACTGAGGCAAGTTTGTAACTTTGGCTCAGCATTATTTCTGCTCTGCACACTTATGCGAAATGACTTGCGGCTATGTTCCACATTAAGATTCTACAGACAAATAAAGTTAGGAAGAGAATGGAGCCATAAAGTGAGGGACAGGATAAAATGACAGACAGGCACAGCAAAATGATGGACAAAATATTATCTTGCTTCATTATTTACCAAGAGATGGATCAGCTGGGTGTGACAGGAAGAGATCAGAAGAGATGATTAAAACAAAGGAGAAATATTAAATAAACTAATTAAGATTAAAACCATCAATTAAACCACTTGACCATACAAATTACATCCATCAATTTAAAATAATCCAGAGGGGACACTAGGGAGACCATAACCATTATTCACAAGAAAATGGTGTGCTCAGGGCTGATACTAGCTAACATAATAGCTTAACATTTAAGAATCAATGTGGACCATGAACTGGGATCATAGACAACTCAACTTAACAGTAATGGTTGAAAAAAATTATGGAATCCATTCTTACAAACAAAACAATTAAACATCTGGAAACCAGATGTACTTTGAATAGTCAACATAGATTTCAAAAGGGCAAGTCTTTCCTGACCAACTTCAATTCTTGGAAGTGGTACAATGTGGGCAGACAAAAATTATGGAGTAGATGTAATTTACATAGATTTCTTAAAGATCTTTGATAAGGTGCCACCTAACAGAGTAATGAATAAAGCAAGAACATTCATAGTCAAGAGATAAATTACAGAATCAACAGCTTTAAGACAGGAACCGGATAGCAAGGGTAAAGATAAGTTATTCTGAGTGGCAGAAGCTGGACCATGAAGTGCCAAGGATTAGTGGTGGAACCACTGGTCACAATTTATATTAATGATTTAGACTGTAGAATAAAAACACACCACAATTTTCCATGACAAAGCTGGGTGAAAGTAGACAATAGAGAATACCGAAGAGCACAGTGACAAATTACAGGAAGATGCTAATAAACTTGTATTACTGACACATAATTGGAACATTGATTTCCACACAGATGACCTGTGAGGGATAATACTTCATTAAGAAAAATAAGGGAATTCATGCTAAATGGTAAAAAATTAAAGAGGTACAGTTACAGTTGTTAAATTACTACCCAAGGCAGCACGGTCTGGACCAAAAATCAAGAGATATGAATTTAAATTCCTATCTATCTTGGTGGGATTTAAAGTTACTGAAATAAATCTAGAATTTAAAGGAAAAGTAATCTTAATATAACTGTAACCATGAAGTTACTAGATTGCTGTAAAAATCCACATGGGTCACTAATGTCTGACATGGAAGAAAGTGTGCCATGTTTTAAAAATAGATTGCTAGATTTTTAAGATGTTAAGTAAATCAAGGGAAATGGGATTAGAGCAGGAAAGAGCTGCTTAAGTAAAAGATCAGTCATGATCTTATTGAATGTTGGAGCAGGCACAAGAGGCCAACTGCTCTAGTCCTGCTTCTACTTTTAATGTTCCAGGTATGACATATACATCATTCCAAACCCACCAATGTGATGAAGTATAACTGCTTCCTCAGCTCAGGAGCAATCAGGGATGAACAATAAATGCTGGCATTGCCAATGGAGTCCACATCTGGTGTATGAATAATAAAACTAGTGTTTACCATTTGAATGAGGTCTAAAATTACTCCCCAAACCACACCATGTTGATGGAAACCCATAATGTGGCAATACTGTGAGCAGCCAACTGATTATCAAATCATCTTTAACCAAATTGAGTAAATGGTGACTCAGAAAATTTCTATTTCATTTTCAGCAATTACTAGAACTGGAAGCCGGAATGGTTTATGTAACCTGCTGGCTATGATCGAATACCCATGTTGATGATGTCTTGAAGATAATTTAAACTTTTTTTTGTTCATTCATAGGATATGGATGTCATTGGCTAGGTCAGTACTTATTAATCATTCCTAGTGTTTTTTTCCCCAAGAAATATATTTTATTTATAAACTTTGCAAATATCTAATACAAAAGTATTCATCAGTCACTATTCACAGTACAAGTTACACCACTCCATTGATGTACAAGATTCACATGATATTACTGTGCCATCATTTTTTTTTCCCAAGATACATTCTATGCATGGAATTTCAATGGGTTCTAGCCCCTCAGTGTGAAATACTAGGAGGGCTTTAAACTTGTCCATTCCAAGTTACCTAATTGCCCAGATACGAGTGGCCTGCCGGGCCGCTTTAGAAGGCAGTTAAATACCTGCAATATTGCTGCGTATTGGGGTCACATGTAGACCAGAATGGACTTAATTACTTTTATCACTTTCGTGGTTGCCATAATGAGATTCACACTTGCACAGACAAATCGCTAGTCTAGGCCTCTGGATACAAGTTCAATAACTCTGCTACTTACCCCATCCACACTATTCAATCTGACAACCGCAAATGTTCACGACATAGTTAATTTGCTAAAATACTTAAGTATTTGGGTGCCAAACTATCCTCTAAACATCCATTGAGGAGGGCAAGAAGCACACTCTTTATGAGCCTGAGGAGCAATATTGGTTTCAGCTAAAGCAGGCAGCACCAGTGCAGATATCTCCTAGGAAAGCAGTCTGCATCCATCTCACCTCCTTTGAAGTTACAACAAACCAAATAAGATTTTAAATCTCTATTTAAGAGGAGTCAGGTGGAGGAGGATTAATTCTCCCAAGCATGCATTTAAAGAATGTAAACTGCTGCAAAACACCTCAGAGCTTCCTTCCCCAGCTGTTTGCTAACCCCTGATGATAATCTCCACTTTTGTTCCCAGTTGGTACCTCTATTTTTACCCCCATTATTTTGCCAATCTTGTCTACCGTTGATCTGATTGGTCTTTCTATCTATCATGCTTCAGCCATCTTTGAGGAGATTGAATCCACCTTTCTGGATGCCCTATTTCACAACTTACATGGGGGGTAATACCACAAGTACACTAATGTGGTGGTCAAGTTACAGGAGAAGCAGCCATTGGCCTGGAACATTGACGTGGATACATGCGTTTGAACTCCACCACAGAAACTTGAAGATTTAAATTCCATAAGTGGATTAAATAATTCTGTAATTTAAATAAGTTATTCTGAGGAACAGTAACCATGACATCACTGGATTGCAGAAAAACTCACCTAGTTCATCCAATGTCCTTCAGGGAAAGAAATTTGACACTTTTATCTCGTCTAGTATGTCTGTGACTTCAAACTCATCAGCGAAGTTGATTCTTCTCTGCCTCCTCAGTTCAGATGCAAATAGGAACAATCAATGCATCCCATGACTGAATACATTTTAAAACAACATTGGAACAAAAATAGGTGGCTCACGAGCCTGATAAGCAATGTTGCCTTCATCTCCAGAAATGCAATTTTATGATTGCAAAAATCCTGTTTTTGTAACAGAAACATTCAGCAGATTTATACAATGTGGCATTTTCCAGTTCATGGCACAGGCTTTGAATGAGGATTTCCAAAGACTGAAAACTCAGTTGAAAAATCTTTTTTAGCAACTTGCTTTATTAAAATTGTTTCCTGCTGGTTTCAACAACCTTGTATGGCCCCTAACTGCAATGAAATCCTCAGCTGTTTTACACTCCTGGTGCAAAGTTGTGCATTCATTGATTATATGTCCAGCCAGCATAAATTACATCATAAATTGAGGCAGCATCTGAACTGTTTTTTCCCCCCCACAGGTAGAGATAAAAGACTCAAATTGTGAACAGCCTCAGATAATGCTTCAACTTGCCATATCTACCCATGCTGACCTACATTGGCTTCCAGATAAGGAGTTCCTTGTTTTGAAAAATTCTCATTCTTGTCTTTAATACCACCCCTCTCCACCCACGGCTTTGCCCTCCTCATTTCAGTAATTGCCTTCGGCCCTACAACCCAGGGATATCTGTGCTCCCGTAATTCTGGCCCCTTGAGTATCACTGATTTTAAAACTCCCCATTATTGATGGCTATCCTTCCACTGTTAAGACCCCCTAAGCTTGAGAAATTCTACCTCATTATCTCCTCTCCCTCCTTTCAGGTGCTGCTTAAGCCCTCCCTTTGATCAAGTTATTGATCATGTGCCCTTTTATAGCATTTGATAGTGAGCCATAGATATTTGGTAAGGATTGTGTGAACCGTCTTGGGACGTTTTGTGAAGCTAAAGGCATTATATCGCAGGCAAGTTGTCGATACCTCCGAAAACAACAAAATGAATATGATAATGACCCAAGAATACATTTCACACAGACCTTCAAGGTTTTATTGTTTTAGAAAGAGCAAAGATGGTGGATTTCATTCTGTGGTACTGTGCTTTATCCATGGATTCACTGAGTGAAATGCCAACCAGAAAAGACATAGATAAAGTAAATGAAAGTTTGTTCAATATATGTGATGCATTACAGCCTTTGGTATAAATCCAGTGAAAATGGGGATATTCTTTGGCCATTTTTACCGATTTATGATCTTGATAAAAATGAACAAACATATGCATTAAATACTTAGTCTGCAATTATTTGGCACTTGGAAAAAATGTCATGACAAATGAAAATGATTTGCTTAATTTGAATGAAAATGGAATCCTTCCAAAATCCAAGCTATTACATTTCCTTTAGAAACAATTTTAACGTGAACTGTCTGATGGAAACTTAGGTGGCGATATAAAATTAACCAAATTACCCACTACCTTGGACAACCAGGTACACACAAGTTCATCTTTATCTATTCAAAGCCTGTACGGTCCTCATGCAAACAAATCGCAATGGTGCCATTCGGATGGAACTGCAACTTTTGCTTGGTAGCTTGAACAGAAAATGGTAATCAGCTCTCTGCTGAGCTAATCCAGTGGTTCAGAGAATCAGTGTCAGTCGAGGTCAGACAGGTGCAAAGTGATCCTCCTTGCCCACATGGAAAGTTTAAACCTGCCCGCCACAATTTCAGTGTTTCCCCATTTACAGGATCTTGAAGCAACCACAGTTAGCCTGCTTCATCACTGAGCCACTGCTGGCGGGTTGGGTGATTTTTTCCCCACCTTCCCACTGTTGGGAAATCTGCTGAGGGACTTTAAGGCACTGGCGTTAATCACTTGCCTGAACAATTCTATTTGCCCAGCCACAGAAACTTACTTTGTTAATTTATTATATTGTAGAGACTTCAGAGGAACCTCTGCCTGTAGGAATTGGAAGGGAAAGGGCCGAGCTCAGAAAACAAGTGACTTGAAAATAAAGCAAATAGCTCAGTGATCAAGTGAGCAAAAGAGGTCTATAGTGGAAGGAGATTTTTGCATTGATATGGAACAAGAATAGTATGTGGCAGTACAAATACAAGAGAGATTCAGCAAACACAGGGGGAAGAGGGGGAGACGAGACGAAGTTGGTTTCTGTGCCAGTGATTACTAACACAACACTCTCAGTAGCTTAGAAGATTCCACAAATCCAAATGTCAATAAAAAGCACTGAAGATGTGTTCTTCCTTTAAGAGAACCAATCTGATCTTAGTGTAGATAAAATAAAATGAATGCGGCTCTCTGTCATGTGTATGTGACAGTCTTGTCCCTGAGAATTATGTTCCCTGCCCACTGGAGCCCCACATTAGAGCAAATGGTGTTTATCAATTCAAAAGTAAAGAGTTAATCTGAAGACTTCATGATAGATCTGCATTTAGTGGGTTAAGTGCTGTACCAGTGTTACCAGATCCTAATGCATGGGACTGATACAGCTGCTCACAGCACCATGGAGTCACAGAGTTAGCAGCCACTGTGCTGCTGGCATTCCAAATGCTGGCATTGAATTCATTGACTATCCTGCTATGTGATACTTCTACACATCAGAAACAAATAAGAAGTGGACTATGTGAATTTGTGAACAAAAGATTTGCCACCTGTCGCTTTGTGCCTCTTAGTAAGGTCACTGCACAGCTAACCTTTCCTCTGCCCATCTCATTAAAAGCAATGGGATTGCTGTGCATCCTTTTACCTAATCACACTTTTCCCTAATCACACTTTTCCCTCTCCTCCATTTGACACCTTATTCAAGTATCTCCTCATGTTATCTTTCTCGACTCCTTTAAAATCTATTGTCACCCACACTCCCAAGTTCTTCTTCAAAATGTCCTCTCTCTTTTGTTCCCTCAATGTCTATACTGAGTCACTCCTTAATGATTTTAATCTCCATTTCAGCAACTGTTGAACTTTACCTTCTGCCCTACTTGTTAAACCTGTTGTTCCATCTAAACTCTTAGTCTCGAATATACCTCCCCTTATTTTGCCCATGAGAACTACTTCATTTGTGAGCAGTGCCCCATGACATCAATCCTCTTATAAAACATTAAGAACATCATTCTTCTATCACTCTGAACCACTGCAGCTTCTGACATTTTCATAGTATACAGCTGCTACTTACAAGAAAAATATCATGATTTCATTTCCGCATTTATATGAAAATAAAATTACCAACTTCTAAAATTTATACTGTCCTACATTAAGGTTGTTCATAATTACCTTCACAAAGATAACATTGTTGTAATTACTCCATGTATCATTCAGGTGCGGGAATGTCTGTCACTAATCAGTTTGCAAGAAAGGTGCAAATAAGGAATAATTATCTTTAGAATAATTAGCACATTTCAGTTTAACAGAAGTAAAGTGTTCCTTAACTTCTAGGCAGTTTAATTTAATAAGCTTACTCTAATATTAGGCAATATTGAACAGTTTTACAGTTATCCAAGACAAACATCTGGCACATATCGCGATCCAGCGCAGCTGCCTAATATGTCTATTAAGCATCATCCATATGCTTTTCAGGAAATATCATGCCTATTTTCAGAAAATAGACTGAGAGGAACAGACTTGAGATACTCAAGTCAAATTGTAATGAAAGGAAAAACCCCAAGATCCAGTACTTGGGAGATTTTCTATTATATTCGATTCCTGCAGCATGCAACACTGAAGCAGCCTATTGGCTATTATTTTCAAAAATCTATTCTGTTGAACCTGGGATATATTTACCATCACATCACAAATGATGGAACATTTGTGAATGAGTTCTGTGGATAATACATCCCCCATGGTGGAAAACATGATTAGTTACTTCCACTGCCTGAAAAGGGTACATTGAAAAGAATTCCCTCCAGTCAGATGAGCCATGGAAATTGGGATATGGTTGAGGTCAGGGTGGCATCCATGAACAGCAAGATGGAGTGCAGTTAGAAGAGTAAAAGCTCATCTTTAGCCTGGAGCTTAAATGCAGCATGTCGCAGTGATGTAGACAGAAATCCATTTACTTTTGCCCATCTCCTCTTCCGTCATCTCATCCTTCTGTTGAGGAGATTTTAATCCAGAGTTAAGTTTCCTAATGCCACTTTCCACCTGAAGCCGACTTGGATGTCATGGAAAGTGAAGGGCAGGAATGAGAATGGAAAATGGCTGTAAACCATTGGTGGAAATGGAAGAAGTGATGCTGAGCAAAGTGACTGAAATCTGAACAACAGTAGGCTGGAGGGGGTTGGTGGTTATTGGTTAGTGGAGGGAGAAGTGGATGCTTGTAAGTATTGGATTCAATGTCATCTGCGTGGACTGAGGAGTCATCTGACAGTTTTGTCTGCTTTTGTAAAGCCTGCAGAATTTTTACTATCTCGTTGACTCATCGTGTGATTCACCTGACTAAAGTATCACACACACTTGGTAAAAACAAAACTTTTCTCCCCCCCCCCCCATAGTAAATAGCTCTGAGTGCTAAACTAGGCAGCAAGAGGTTACTAATTCGACAATGGAATAGACAAAAATGTGGCAAATGGTAATTCAAAGCCAGGTGGGAAATGCTGGGAGAAAAGAGAATTAATTATATTTTGCATGAAGGATTATTGATTGGTGTGAAAGACCAGAAGGATTTAGTGCTCAGGTTCACAACCATAATGAGATTAAAGTGAAGTAATGGAATCCACAGCTTTTGACAAGAGGTAGGTATTATGCTGAAATAGTGAATTCAGACCAAGCCTTAAATAAAAACTTCACATATATATGATAGACAGTATTGGGATCAACACAATTGAAGCATGTTTAAGCAAGAGGGTACATTGCAGATGTGTATAACACTGTTTAGTTTAAGGAAATATATGGATAGAGGAGAATATATTGGCACTACTTTAATCGTAATGGAGGAGATTTGAAAAAGGTTATTTAAAAGGTGCTAAAAACGATGAAGGGTTGGTACAGAGTAGATAGTAACAGACTATTATTCCATTGATTGAGGTAAATAAGGTTGGAAACTGATTGATGCCAGGGAAGGTAAGATGGTTACACTCTGCACCTATGACTGTTTTGATCGTGGGTCTGTCACAACGGAATTCACCAGTCCGGAGGCTGTGGTCATATCGCAGCCTCAGTCAGGTGACCTGTATTGAGTGCAGCGCTGTGAAAACTTCAGAACGATGTGACCTAATTTCCAAGGCAACACTCTACTGAAACACTGCATGTGGAATAACGTTAAATGGATATTTGAAGTGGAAATCATGTTTGTAGCACAAGCATGGTTTGTGACTGGAGTAGCTCAATTTGACTCAGAGGTTATCATAATTGCATTCCCCTTCAGAGAGAACCAACTTTTCATACATGTATGAATTTCTAGACCATAATGAAGATTCTTAGAAACAAGCTTACATGTAAAAGATTTAGAACAGAGGGGGAAAGAAAACTTCTTACAAAGCAAGCTGTGATGCTGTGAATTGCACTGCTGGAGTTGATGACTGAATCAGACCATTTCACAAATTAAAATAACTTGGGTATTTGGAAAAAAAAAGGGAATAAAATGACATGGGAACAAAATAAACACATAGGAGAAGGATTACTGCAGTCAAGGAAAACACCAAGAATGGCTGCTTAACCATATAGCCTGCTTCCATAGTGACATATCCACATAATTCTCTGCAAGTCTATGAGAAGAATATATGGCCCAGATCACTTGTTGCTTCGAGCACTACCTTACAGGAGACAGTACACATTTGCTGGGCACCTGCAGCGGTGAATTCCTTTTAAGGTAGTCCAACAGTATAATGGTGTTTCGTGAGAGGAAATATATGGATGGAGGAGGAAATATTGGCACTACTTTAATCAGAACGGAGGAGATTCACAATCATCTTTTTCAAATCTCCTCCATTCTGATTAAAGTAGTGTCAATATTTCCTCCTCCATCCATATATTTCATTGTGCTAAACAGCATTATACTCAATCTTCAATGTACCCTCTCTTGCTTTAACGTGCTTCAATTGTGTAGAGCCCAATAATGCATAACATAATATGTGGAGGTTTTTTTTAAGATGATATGAATTCACTATTTCAGCACAACACCTGTACTCTATTTTGCCAAATGCTGTGGATTAGTTAACATGGAGTGATTTTTTTTTGAGGAAATAATGAGGGTCAATGTGGGCAGTGGATCTGATGTGGCAGATAGATCTTAACAAGGCGTTTAATGAAGTGCCACATTGGCAGTTTGATCATGAAAATAATAAAAAAAGCCCATGGGATCCAAAAGAAAGTGACATTGGATTAAAATGTTGCTTAATAGGACAAAGGAAAGGATAATGATTGATGGGAGTTTTCATGCCCAGAAACTTGTGCGCAGTGAGATTCCGGGGGACTGAAGTCCAGGGTCAATGATTAAGAAGCTTGCCCATAATATTTAAATTGATAGTTTGGCTGATAGCAAAAAGGGAAGTTGTAGCTTGCAGGAAATCATCAAAAGAATGGTTAGGTACACACATTGAATTCACTACAGAGAAGTGTGTGGTAATGCATTTAGAAAGGGCAAATAAGAAAGAATAAACTCTAATAAATGGCAGGACTGGAAGGAGTGGGAAATGCATCTCCTCAGATCTCTGAAGAAGTTAAGAGGACATAGAGGATACTTGCCTTTATCCACCAAAACAGAGCATACAAAAATCAAGGAGATGAAAATCAGGGAACCCATCCTGGTGAGAACAATATCAAACATGAGTTACCCCACAAATAGAGTACTGGATATCACACTACAGGGAAGATCTGATTGCGTGGTAGAAGGTGCAGAGATTTTCCAGAGTTAGGGAATTGTTGTTCAGGAAAGTAGGACCAGGCTGAGGTTGTTTTCAAAGGGGATATTTAATTAACATGCATAAAGCTGGGAGGACAAAACCAGGTGAACAAGAAAGATCTATTTCCTTTAGCAGATAGGATTAGAGGGGAATTGAAAAAATAGATTTTCACTCAAAGTGTAGTGAGGGCGTGGAACTTGCTCATGAAAAGAAGGTGGATGCAGAAATCCTCAGCACAGTTAAAAGGTCTATTAGAGAACCATAACTTACAAAGTTACAAACCAAGAAGTGGGAAGTTAGAATAACCTAACTAGTTCAATCTTTGGCCAGTTTGGACACAATGCGCCAAATGTGCCACAAGCTCTCACAATTCTATGATTAATAATCAAAGCACGTTATCTCCGTAGTCTTCCAGGACATCAGACACTTTCATGTTGTGTAAACATTGCCCAGAATAATCAGAAGACCACTGAAATGTCAAAGCAACACTTCCAATTATAAACTGGCTAAGCTGTCAAGAATTTTGTATGCATCATGCTGAATAGGTTTATTCTTCAAAGAGATATCATATTGAATTGGATACTGAGAGTAGCAAGGTGAATAAAATGATGAGCAGAAGAAATGTAGAAAAGGTAGAACATGGTCCTGGCCATGAAGGTTGGAAAGTTCTCATGCAGGGCCTCGTGCCATAACTTGAAAATATAGTTGCTATGGTAACGTTGCCATGTTCCCATATCCCCCCTCGGACATAGACCATCCAACCTACCTGAATCCTTTCAGGTAATCCATAGCTATCACACTACTCTCTGCACCCACACATTTGGTGCAATATTATTTTCAATGTCACATGGTGCAAGTGAAAATGTAGTTTTTACTTTCGCAGTACATCCTGTTGACGTGTAATGAATATTGCAAGTTCTTGGAAGGTGTACTTTATTCTGGACTGCATGTAAATTTTAACCATAATACTAGCTACAAGGACACAGGAGCTTCAAGGTTAGGTACCATAGTCTAACAGCAAGATACTAATACAGGACAAGTACTTGTAGTATGTACATATCATTGTGTTCTATATCACACGACTTGTTTACAAACTATACAAACATCACAAATATACCCTCAGTTCTAGCTGTATGCTGCTTCAGAGTTCAACCCAATAGCAAAACATACAATTAAGAAGCTGCAGATGAGTGGGGTTAGGGAAATATATTTGGCACTATGTACTGTTTGTTCAGCGAGTTCATAACCAACAACTTACTGGTTCAAAGCCCACCTTCAATTATTAAGAATGGTTGTCACTTGAAAGAAGAGGTAGAGTTCTTGTGGTAATGACAGAGGCACAGGGTAAAGATCCTGTCATAATTCTCTGGTCTTTATACATACATGGAAAATCAGCCTAATGAATGATAGATTTCTCATCCAAATCTAAGGTTCAAAGAAAATAATGAGGATAGCATCTAACTCCATACTACTAGAGGATTTCTCATGTTATTTTAATTTACTGTTGATTAAAATTATGCAAAAGAGTTGTCATGGTAACCAGAGACTAGTGAAGTCATCAGATGAACAGGCTCCATTTTAAGCTTACTTCTTATGTAACAAGCCTCAGATGCAGAGCATGCATTTGTTCCAGAAAATGGTAAATTTTAAGATGTAGTTTCCTGTTTTAATCTTGTCAGTTGGACTGGGATATTGTTGTTGGTAAATCACCACTTAACTCAGCATAAATTTAAATGGGCATTCCTTCCTTCCCTGTTACTGTGGCAAGTGGAGGAAAAATGATACATTCATTAATCCATGGATGCTGCTCCTGCATGATTAAAAATCTCTTCACAGGAATACATGCTAGGGGAAGCACTGAAGCTTGGTGCAGCCAGTGTAAATGCTTTGTGGGGAAGTACTGCAGTCTAAGGTCCTTCTGACACTGGACATTGAGAGGCTAAGCCTTGTGTTGAAGACTCTCAAAGACTTGTAGTTTGTATCACCCCAAGAGGCCACGCAAGTGGAATGGTGCTTGTACGTACCGACTGAATGACACTATTAATGTAAAGAGGGCCATGCACCTTTTTGCATTTCTTGTATATATATTTTTGTGAATAATGTTTATTTTTGAAATAAAAAAATCAAAGTCTTTTCACTATTTTCAGTCAGTCAACATAGCAGTCAGTTATAGCATGGTATAGGTGCATAACAGCGCAGGAAATAACCTTACAAGATACATTTCTGTAACATATCTTTCATCCCAATTTTAGAATGGCTCTATATCGCCCTTTCCATGTACTATATACCAACAATGATGGTTGCTTGTACATGCAATCTCTTCCTCTTCTATATTGTGGGTTGCCTGTCATTAATTTGCGTATTGGTGACTTGATCGCTCTGTAGGCTTATGCATTTTTAAAAAAAAACAGATCATAGAAATCTTGCAAAAGTAGAAAATTGCTGTGCAAGACTTCCACTTTGTCATTAGATATTAAAGACTACTGCAATTCCACCTCCTTTTTCTCTCTCCATCGTTCTCATTATACCATCTATTCTCCCCATAGGGCCAGATAGGTTTTGAATCCTATCCCCTTCTAAGGCTGTAAGCTTTGTGCTACTTTGTTGCTGTCTTTCCCTACCCAGCATCTCTATGCTGCTACTCCTCCCCATTTCTTCACTATTCTCCAATCTAATAGGCATTAATATTTCCATTTTGTGCTTCTCCTGCTCTGTCCCACAAATGCCTTCTCCTTTAGGATTTGCATGGCCATTTTCTTCTTCGTCTTGCTCTTTCCTGGTGTCTTACACGGTGAACTGTATGCCTTACTGGACTGCCCACAGAGTAACCAGTTCTGGTGGGAAGAGTAATTAAGGGGTGGGTGGATACATGCAGCTGGCAACTGGAGGCAGCTGTGCTGAAGAGCTCTGAAGAATCACTTTGATTGTCCTGACCATACAAAAATAATTCTACGACTTGCACACACACAACATGACACCTTTAGAGCATCACTAGGCCACTACATATGAAGGCTGGGAGCATTCTTAGTTTTTAAAGTTTTCAGCCTCCACCTTGGATTTTCCCAGTGGTAGGGGTGGGGGTGCCAGGAGTTGAGGTAAAAATCAGAGTCACATTTGTCAGGGACAAGGAAAGCATACGCACTAACTAGCAAGCTCTTCTCCCTGAAGAAAAGACACTCGGGGGAATTGTTCATTTTTGATATATGACTGCAGGGGTAGGATTCAAGCTGAGGTTATGCATTGTCTAAGGACAAATAAATAGATACCTAGCAGCATGATGCCGCTAAGTGAATAACCTATTTACACAACTGAAAGACTCTTAACCCTTAAATTCAGTATTCATAACTCTTTTTTGAATGCAGGAGTATCTTTATGGAGGAATATTTTCCAGTTCATATGAAGATTGTCAAATTATTGAATGTTATAGTGGCACATAAAATGGAAATGGTGTAGATGTGCATCTTTTCTGACAAGAGAAATTTTCTTACATTTGAGTACAACAGTTTACCCGTCAGTCAAGTAATATTTCGAAGAAATTGCAGCTTTTAAGAGCAGAAATGAAGGGAACATTTATAATCCAAAGCAGTTGTTAAAGTAGTGGAGAGAAATTACCAGTTGTAGGCACCAGAATGTACAGTATCCTGTTCAATGCACATCTTATAAGCTAATTAACTATTTTACCATGTTAATTTTAAGGCAAATGGGAACAGCCCACACAGACAGAAGGGATAAGTGCTGCATGACTAACACGATTTGTTCCACTCTTGTCCAATTATCACCAAAAATTGTTAATACTATTTGCTATTCCCAATGTTTAACCAGTATCTCTAAAAACCCTTAAGCTTTTATGCAGAGCCCTCTGCTCATTCTGCTTCTTGGTGACATTAACACTTCCAAATGTAGAACAGTGACTTTCAGCCCTGTCCCTCCATCACTTCTCCCACACTGTTTCCCTGCTGTCAACCAGTTAGTCAGGCTGCAATATAGTCTCAGATGAATCAGCATAACTTGTCATGCTGCTAAAAAAAAGTTTGTTCCCTGGGGTTTGATTAGATCTATCCACCTCATCTCTAACTGTCTGTGGTTAATTCTCAAGGCTCACCATCTTACTGTCCAATTATTGTGAGGCTTTGAATCCTTATGATAACAAGAGCCACTTGCTTCAGCCTCCAGCTCATCATCTTCTTCCTCTGTATCTTTATCTCCCAGAGTGTGCAATAGCAATGGCTGCCCTTCTTTCCTCTTCTGAACCCCTGATGCTTGCAATATTTTCTGCTCAACCCTTTGTTTTTGTTTATCTCCATTAGGGCCTAGTCCACCAATACCATAGTTTAAGCGTTTCCAAAATCTGCAAAAGGCCCTTGATAATGTTTCCAGGCACCAACCCCCAGCCCACCCCAAACCCCCCATCTCCCACCACCAATATTCATTAGCAAATACCACTCAACCTCGCACACAACTTCCCCTGTTCCTGCCTCTGAACACTTGTACATCTTACCCTCTCATTAAGTGATCATTGATGATTGTGTCCCTAACAGCCTCGGCTCCAAGCTCCATGCTTTCTCGTTCCTTCTCCACCTCTCTCTTCTCCTCAAACTCTCCTTTTGAGGAAACATTGGTAACCCTTTCAAATATATTCCCATAGCTTGTGGCTCAACTTTTATTTTAATTTTGTGATCTTTCAGACAATTGTTAATGGAGTCTCACTCCTTCAAGTTGCAAATGGTTTTTAAAGAGACTTTAAAGGACACACTTTTATTCTTTACTTTTCCTCTTTTTCTTCCCCCCCCCCCCCCCCCCACTTCTCTTTCTTAATTCGACCTATCAGGGAAAATATGTCATTGTTGCCAGTGCTAAACATGTGCACGAGTACTGGCCTCCATGTGTTCTGGTGCAATGATGGTAATGGTTTAAAGCATCTCATTATCCGTTATGGTATTTGTGCAAAAATAAAGTTGTAATGCTTGAAGAACTTCAGTTATTTCAGAATACAAACATATCCATTACAATTTAACCACTTGAATAAACTGTAGGCTAGTTTTAAAAATATAGCCATAAACCACAAATCAAGCAATCATTTTACCATCAGCAGAAGCAGTGGATTTTGCGCAATGTTGCCAGAAAAATAACAAGCAATTCCACAATTCCAATACCACTGAGTCATTTTTTTTTATTGCACAGGTACCTGTAATATTGTTCTGTAAAACCTGTCACAGATTCACGATCCAAACATCAGTATAAAAATGGATATATGCAGAAGTCATGTCAATGCATCAACACCACCCTTGAAACACAATGGCTTGGACAATGATCACAGATCTTGGATTCAATTGTCCTCTTGAAAAGTTAGGCCCGAGGTTAACTTACCATAATGCCTTATACCTTATTTACGCAAAAAAATGGAGTACTGTTGACTCCAGGTAACTTGCTGTCAAATTCAAATTCACAGTATCATAAATGGTTTAAGGAAAGTCTTGACAAATCAGCCAGGTGATTGTGACAGTGATTGCAAACATTGACAAGCAATAGCTCACAGTACTCCATGGTTTTAATGTGAAGTGCAATGTAATGGGATGTACATGACAAAACACTGCTTCAATTATGTGGTGTGTTTAGCACTACTGATTTCTAAACACATAAATTTCAGTGCAGCATTCCAATTTTTAATGTAAAAATTCTTAGATGTTTATGGGGATACAATATGTTGCATCAGGATCACTGCCTCAAGATCAGAGTCAACTTGTGACCTCACTATATGACACTGCTGGATTGGGTTACAAGTTTAATGGTTCCGAGAGTAGATCTCCAATTTTCCACATGACATCAGCTCCTGTCGGGAACAGGAGAAACCACAAGCCCGAGATCTTGCTGTGCAAACCATCCAGGTAGCTTTGTACCATTCCAGTCTCTGATGGTGCATCAACAGCATTTTCCTCAGGAATGGAACATGTTTTAAACAAACTAGGACAATCTTTTTGTAGACACCTGGGGCTTTTCACACATTTAGATCAATATCATTTTCAGTGTGCTGACCCAGTACTTCCTATATTTCAACAGACAAGTAAAGCTAGATTGGAGGAGTATCAAAACTAAGGCGTTTCAGAAAATATGCCAAGATTGTAAAGGACATTGGCAGAAGTGTGCAAGTACATTGGCCATATAAACATTCACCTTCTTAAATATATTGTGGAATGTCTAAGAGCAGAGATGTGGGTTATAAACAGAAGTAAAATGCATCAGCCATCCTTTGTGAATAGTTTGGGTTAATTTCCCTGATAGATTTTGAATGCAAAGGAGATTTGCCACAGAGATTCATGCACAATACTTATGAAGTTCCAAATGTACTGCAGAAACCTAGCAAGTCTAAAAACTTGTTCTAATTTATGGCGTTTTTCACAAAATATCGATATCACATTTGCATTCTGGAAGACCTGCAGAGATCTGCAGGCTTGTTTCAGTCTAAACTAAATTTAGTACCTCATACTGCAGCATGAGAACTTCAAGATCAGTATTGTAGCCTGATTTGTTTTGGAAATATTGCCTATTAAACAATTGGCTCCGAACATACAGTGATACAGCAGAAGGAAATGGAATTCCATATATTATTATATGGTTATCCGGTTAGTGGGAATACTTTGGTTTGAAGAGTGGTTTATAATCAGTGTTTTTCCACAAGCAAATTTTAATCTTTTTTGTCTTTCATTTGTAGCCATGCACAGAACCCAGTTGAAGTAATTCAGCTGTTAATGTTGTTGATACCATTGGGTGAGGTGGCGTGCAATATTCCTTCCCTGCTAGATTCTGGAACTATAATACATTTTTGTTTAGAAAAATACTGTTGATCAAAATTGTATTTTATTTACGATAGACTCAAAGAATAGTGAAATAGTAAATACAAAATACACGGGTATAATTGGAACTTATGCACTTTTTCTGCATTTTAACTCGATTTCCTGTTATTTTCATCAAAATCAGTATATTAAAATCTTGGGCTTTTGTGAATTAATGGAACTGGGATGAGTGTGTGAATGTATTCTTTCTATAATCCTGAGAGGTCTTCTGATTTTGATCAGATAGCAGTAAAGATCTACATCATTTAGATAAGGAGGGAAAGACGCTTGGCATTTCAAGAACCACAACATAAATGAACCACAACCTAAATATAAGTCAGTTTCTTAGAAGCAAAGAAAAGGGAAATAATTGGAAAGGAAATTTTAATTCAGTTGCTAACCACAATCAATTTCATCAGTTGAGTTATTACATATGCATTATTTACTTGTCTACAGGTTTTGCTGACAAGGCCAGCATTTATTACCCATCTCTAGTTGCCCTTAAGAAGGTCATGGTGAGCAAATCAGGAAAGTGTGTGACTTGAATGGGAACCTGAGGGGATGGTGTTCCCATGTGTTAACTCTCTTTATTCTTCTTCGTTGTAGAGGTGATGGGATGTCCGACGTTAATCACATTTTTTATTCTCCCCACATTCCCATCAACTACCCCCAAATATCAAGCCAATTAAAGAAAATGTGGAAAAGGCAAATATATGATGTTAGGTCACAATAAACCTATAATTCCATTGAATGTTTTACAGTCTCAAGGCACTAAATGGCCTCTTCAGTTTGTGTATTCCTGTGCTCTTTTGTGCTGCCTTTCATCTCTCCAATGAAATTTACTTAGTGCTCTTAATCTATCAAAATAGTGAAGGAGATTTTCACCAGGAGGAACTAAAGAATTAAAGGGAGAATGCAAAGCTATATTCAGACTCCCAATTTGGCTGACAGGATCCTATAAAAAGCTGAGCGAGTGGAAAAGCTGCCTGTTTCAAACTGAAAATTTGGATCTCATTAGGAAACATCAGAGTGAATCATACACAAAGTTCTCTTCAGCCACATTTTCCCAAAAATACAGCTGAGGCACCCAAAAGTTATTTTGTAGCCAGCAAGGACATCCCTTAGAGTCAGTTTATGAAGTTCAACTAGTGCAGGCAATTTGTACTTCAACAAATCATTTTTACATCAGGACACCCGTGCAGCCAGAGTAATCCTCCACAATGATGGACCCAAACAGGTGCTTCATGAATCAACTATATCTGTTACAGTCTGAACTATGGATGTTTTTAGCCAGACACATTCTGAGAATACAAAGATAACACTTAAAGTGAAAATAAACATTTGGTCCTTCAAACCCACTCCCCAGCAGACCATTCACAATCTGTCCAGTTGCAAGCTCAATATACCATTCCACTGTTATCTAATGAGACTTTTAAAAAGAAAACTACACTATTTCTTACTGAATCCCACTCTCCACCCCTCAGAACAGTGGAAGAATATTGCACAAAATTTAACTACTGTCCCAGCCTGGCTGGCTGCTTGCAACAGATGATGGTGAAATGGTCCAAATAGCACAGGAACTGCCACATTTCATCTCACAGTATTCAAATGTTTTTTTTAAATTACTTTCATAGACTGAGGATCTTGCTGTGAAGCTTGTGAAATTATATGCAAGTCATGAATGAAATGTAACTTTGTATTTCTGCGGTAAGCACTTGGACACCTGTCTTGCACATTTAAAGTATGTATTGATGCGAAAACTACAAAGTGCACTAAAAATATTTTAGATAATAGGATTTACTATTAAAACTACTTTTCTAACCATTTATTTTCCGACGATTAAATAAATGTGCATTAAATCTAGACATTCTGATATGTTGGAAGCAGTTGTGCAATCCTGCACTCACAATGGGGAGCCACCCTCAAAGTTGTGCTGGAAGGAGAATTTGTATCAGTCTTAAAGACCTATTTGTAACCCACATTTTGTTCATGTTGCATCCCTTCACCTATTCCCGTACTCCGCCCCCAGCGAACACCTAGTGCAAAATCTTAACACAGGGCATGTATTCTTGTCTTAAAGTTTCATTCTCATCTGCAGGCTTGAGTAGAAAGACTGCACTAATGGGCCAGATCAATATTGCTTGAGGTGCTGTATTTTTCATGAGATGGTAAATTCTAGGACTGATTTATCTGATCAGGTTTCATTTTTTAATTATCTTAATGACCCAGTCAATATTTATCCTTCAACTAACACTGCTCAGAGTATATGGTTCCCAGTGAAACTTTCACCTAGTGGCAAGGACATACAGAATGTTGGACTTTGTCTCAATTCAAAATTCAGAAAATTATGCTTCAATTGATGGGAATCTTGATGAGATCTCATTTGGAGTATTGCATTCAGATTTGTGTTTTGAATCTCAAAAAATACAGTGACCTTGGAACTCTACATTGCAACTCCACTTGCATCATACCAGGTTAACCAGGGCGGGTGAATAATATTTAGCAGTGCTTTGGACTTTTTGCTTCAGGTTGTGGATTAACGATTGACTTGATGCCTCACATGTATTTGACAGTCAATGTATTGAGAAAGGAAAAGAGAATAACTGATGCCTACTTTGCTCTCTCACTACCATACAATCTAGAAAGCCAGAAAAAGCTGAATAGAACTTCAAAATTTAATAATTCTGACAATTCCAGAATGGATGTGCCACTAAATCACCTGGTCTTTGCCCTTCACAGAGAACAATTCTTAATTTGTATAGCAAGAAAAATAAAACCTCTATGTGAATATTAAATGAAGAAAATTCAAAGATTAAAGTAACATGTCTCCAGGTTGTCTGTGACATGACCACTAACATGATTTAAGCTTTAAATTATAAATTATGGTTTTTTATCAGTTCTAAACAGTTTAAGCTTCAAAATTATGAAGCCACATTTTGAAGGGGGATGTTGCCAAAAATACTGTGCAACTGTCATTATCAGGAATTTCTGCACACATGCACACGAATGCCTAAGTCCTGATATTGCACATGACAGTTTCCTGTTGTTTCTTTCAGTATGCTCTGAGGCTGAAGTCTCACAGAGGCTCAAGTCTCACAGAGGCTCACGTGAGAGCATAAAGAATACAAGAACACAAGAAAATAGGAGCAGGAGTACAGCACTTGTCCCCTCATTCAACATGATCATGACTGATCTATAATGGCCTCAACTCCCCTTCTGTGTCATAAAGTTACAGTAATTCCCCAATATCTCCAGAGGCTAATGTTCCATGCCAGATAGGATCTGGAATGGTGAATGTGTTGTTGTTAGTTTCAATGGAATGAAACTTTGATAAATATTAGTTTGTGTTTTTTTCCAGTATCATTGGGGATTTTTACTTTTTAATTTTTTTTTGCATGTTTATAAGCATCAGAAACATTCACAGTATTTCTCTCTTTGACATTAAGGGGATCATAGATTATTAGACTTTGTTTTTTCACCCATTTTGTGTGTTTGGCTTATACTACTCTCCCATCCACACATGACCCCAGGATATCCTTATCATGAGAGATTCAGCCAACCCTCCCATGCAAGTTACAGCTATCTGTATTATTGTCAGTCAGTTTGGAATTTAGCATGTCATTGGCAGGAGTGGCATCTCCCAGCAAACTGCAAATTCTGGCAAAGAGACACTAGAATGTTTGAGAGACCAAATAGATCATCATGTAATGCTCCTTTCTTCAACCAGCCAACATTCACTCCATTTACCCCCATCCCCACCACTGCCCTTGCCCCTGAACCTCATTACTTCAGTCTACCCATTCCACAGTCAGATCAGTGCAACAGTCCATGTCTGTCTCACAAAGACTCTCTTTTTCTCTCTCTCATAAACTTACATAAACGTTCTATGGTCAAAATGAGTTAATCAAATAACTTTCACTCTCCTCATTCAACCTGGTATTCCTCTTCCCACTTCGCTGCATTTCTCCCCACCCCTGAGTTCCCTGATCATTTCCTCTCAATTAACATGCACACTAGAAGGACAATGTATATCAGGAACTCACAAACACCACCCTTCAGTTCACCACGCCCTACCAAACTCTACGTCCGTCACTTGGAGGGACAGAGCCCCAACCACTACAATCAGCCTCATGAAATATAGTTCTAATAGGCACACAGTTCCAGAAATCAGCTAATACTTCATCCTGACATCAACCAAGTCTTGAATTTTCCTCAGTGGATCATGCATGTTTGGAACTCTCTTCTTCAAAAGGCTATGGAAGCAAAGTCTTTGAATATTTTTAAGGGAGAAGTAGATAGATTCATGATAAGGGGTGAAAGTTTACAATGGGTAGATGGGAAATGTATACTTGAGATTACAATTATCAGATCAATCAGGATCTTATTAAGACTGAGACTTGATGGGCCAAGTGGCCTTATCCCGCTCCCAAATCCTTTCAGTTGGTTTGTAAACAGCTGCATTTAGGATGGCAGAAGAATCTACACATCAGATCGTGTTGTGTCAGCTCCCTTAAATTTCTACATTCCAAGCTTACTCATCTCCATCTGTTTAACCAAAGATTCTATGTAATGCACTTTTGACTGAAATCATGAAGTTGACTAGCTGTTCTTCAAGGTTCTCAGCAAAAGGTCAGTTCTGGCTAGAACACTCTCTCAGTACAGTTTTCTCTTTTATTAAGATCATTAAATCACACATATAATTGCACCTGGGTCTCTCACATGGACCACAGAAAAACTATGCTCTTGCCATGTATGTCACAAGCTTAACTTGTGTTTTTACTTTTCAGACATTTCAGTAATCTGAAAGGCTACCATTAGGAGAATTAGGACTCCCAGGCTTTGAAATGACTTAACAATTGCAATAGATGCCTCATGCATTCTCTGAGCTGTTCTTGTTTTGCACAATGCAAAATGATTAAGTACTCCAGGCATCTACTGGTTATCCTTGCTTAAGATTGTGAATGGAATGAATTGGATCCCAAATTCACCAATATCAACATATGCCTGTGAGTGCTCCGTGACCCCATTTCTAATGATAAAAAAAGTTTATGATCTGGATATATTTAAGACACTAGAAGATCTGGAAATATTTAAGACAAAAATATTCTTTCCAGAAGACACTTCCTTGTACAAGGGGTAGTAATGCATCCTTGGTCATTTGCAATCATTTTGAGATATTGCTGTTGTATGTGTGTGGTCCTCAGCTTCCAGCATCGGGTTCCATTGAAGTCCATGGAGTCAAATATAAGAAGTGAGATGATAACATGTACAGTCTGCTATATTAGGGCATGCAATCAAAGACAAGTCACAAACTATATTTCTTGATAGCTGTTAAATTACTCTGTGGCATATTAATTTTTTTTAATGACATCCTGGTGTGTAACCCATTTGAGGCAAATGATTTCCATCAGCAATAAGCGTCAACATAACTCTAGAAGTATGATATCACAGAAAACACTTCTGGGAAGCTGAAATTCGTGTCGTCTGCCATTACGTCTACAGATATAGGGAAATTGTGGTGGTATAGTGCTTAAGATACTTGTACTCCAGAGGCCTGGGCTAACAAACCAGAGACAAAGTTCCAATCCTACCACAGGATTAAATTCAGGAAAGGTAGTCTGGTAATGATAACCATGAAACTACTGATTGATTTTAAAAACTCGTGATTCCTAATTTTCCTCTGTTGTGGTCTAGAGAGCCACTACATCCAGGGCAATTAGAGACACCCAATAAACGCTGTTTTTGCTGGTGAAGCTCTATCTCAAAATATAGAAATATTCACTGGAAACAGTTTCAGTGTTCATACAGATCTTGCCAAGTAAAGAAGCAGTGATGATTTCAGTGACATTAAATTGTTGCCTGCAAAAACACAATGTTCTGTTTTGGACATTTTAAACCTACTGCAGAAGGAACAGTGTCACATCCAAGCTGTTAAGATATGAAAGCAGTATCATTATCCTTATGGTATCAGCACTGTAGATTATATTTTTTGAAGCCAAAGGAAAGGGGCATCATTTAAATTATGAAGGCAAAGTACTTATTATGTAGGCATTATTGTTCACCCGCTTTTGTTGTGCTAATTAACCACTCAGATCTCATGAAAATATTTGCAAAATTGGACAAAAATATGTTAAAAACAGTGCTGTCTGGCATTTAGCACATGAATTCATGCACTAAAACAGGATTCGTGTGGATTGCAATCAAGGACTGCAGGCAGATTTTGCACCTGTCATATTATTATAATGTTGACTACTGAGAAATGAATCAGTGCTTAAAGATTTCTCCCCATGATAGCCAGAGTACAATGGCAGGGCAAAGATGGGGAAGGATTTATGGCACTCATTTTTGGAACTGGTTCAATTGATTCCCTCCCAATAAGGGGCAATGAGCACTCTATGCAGCTCACAAATGACAATTTTTCTTTTATAAAAAAGCTATGATTAGTGAAGGGAACAACACTTAACAATTCAGAACAATGCTGACCAAAGGGCTTTAAGGCAGTGATATGTTGTGTGCAGGACAGTGATCCTCTTCACTTGCTGATTTTCATGACTGAAACCTGCACAACTCACAGTTCTGAAGAAGGGTCTTGGCCCAAAACGTCGACTGTCCATTTCACTGCATAGATGCTGCCTGACCCATTGAGTTCCTCCAGCATTTGTGCGTTGCTCCAATCCACTCCCGGCTTTTTTTTTGTAAATGAGCGGCACATGTCACGGCTTGCCCCCAAAATGTCTCATTTCAGTTGGCAGTGGAGGAAATGTGCACTGCATTATCTATGATGTCATTAGCTGCACAAATAATACCACGCTAAAATGCAATCACATATGGTGGTGCCCAAGCTAATTTCTCATCAGTCACTTAACAACTTGGAAATGATCCCTCGTGCAAGCTAGCACACGTGAAACTGCTAATATGGGTAATTGTGCAGAAAAAAATACAAGCTAGTTGGTCCAGTTTCTAGATATATTTGGTCGTTTTTTTTAAAAAAAAGTGCAATCTTCCACCTGTTTCTGATGTAGTTATGATGGAGAGATAGTGAAAATAATCTCAATGTTTGCCCAAAAATATCATACTTCTTTTGAATATTTTGAGAGGCATCATTTTGCAATCTGTGCAGTATTAGTGCATTTTCTATGCACAATACAAAAATCATTTTGACAACACTTTTCAATACAAAATAGCATGGCATTATTTATTGCACAACCTAAAGAAATACAATTTCTATTCTCTGTTGCGTTTGGATGGTTTGGAGGTCTTGAAATTATCTGTTATGAATAATAGCGAGTGAACATTTTTCCCCCCCATTTATCAGAACATATTTGGTTTGTTATTGTAAAAGAAACAAACCTATTTGAATTTCAAGGTCAGAGAATTACTGCGGACATTCAAGGATTACTGCCATTGATTACCCAATGTTAATGGAAATGATAATGCACAGCCACTAACTAAGTATCCTTCCTGACATCTTGGCACATTTAATCAAAATGTCACAGTTACATATATTCTAGAAGATTCCAGATTTATTCCTAAAACAATTAACCACTCTCAGCCCTTCCACGATGAGGTCAATGAAATTGATTTTTTGCATTAGAAAGCTACCACTAAATGGTAACTTGAGGGATGGGAATTCCTTTGAGCTTTTTTCCCCAGTTTGCTGATGTTACACATTGTTAGCTGGATTTCTGAAACATTATTACAATGAAGCCCTGGTGCGAGCTTGAAAAATCTCTCAGTCAATACACAATTAGGAACTACTTTGTTGCAATCTTAACTAACTTTATTAAAATCACGAACAATTAAAAAAAAAGGCTATTCTTAATTAAAAATAAAGGACTGGAGGTGGGATGGAGACAGAGGTAAAATATCTTATTATGAAGCCCCAAAATTCTACGTTAATACTGCAAGCTGATGAATTGAAGTGCCTCATTGCTCAATTTCATTCAGAATATCTAATTGATGTGATAGTAATGCACTATTAAATTAGATATCAGAAGGAAAAGGGATGCCAGAAAAGTTTTCTGTAAAAGTAACAAATGTTATGAAACACATGAAATTTAATATGTATGAATGAACATGCATTTACACTTTACTCTCCACAACATCAGGAAAATCATATTGTTTTAAAACCAATTAAATAATTTTGAGATCTAGCCAATGTTGTAGCCCTGGACCATAGCAGCCAATTTAGGCATAGTATTCTTTTGCGAACAACAATCAGACAAAATGCCACATTTTGCTTCCCCAATAGCATCTGCCATTCATTTTGTGCCTAAACCCTTTAGTTTAAAACATTTAAGGAAGTATATAACTGGTTCTTTAGCTACTTGATCCCATTGAGTGTGTGACAAAATGCAATTGCATTGTGTAAAAAACTGATGGTGTTTCTATGCCAGGAGCTTTTGTGAACACATGAGAGGCCAGTCCTTTGTCTAACATCTCAACTGAAAGATAGTATATGTGAGCTTAAATTTCTCCATCTGCTCATCTCACCTTGCTCTTTCAAACCCAATCTCAGTCATTTTGAATAATCCATAAATCACTCATGTCCACCATGTAAGGTTCAGGAAGGTAGTTCACTATCACCTCCTCCTCCTCCTCATCAAGAGCAAATAGGAATGGACAATAAATGTTGGCCTGACCAGTGATGCTTAGATCCAGAAAAATGGGTAAAATAAATACATACCTTCTGGATGAATGTGCATCACCAGCCTTAGGCCACAAGTGTCAATGTAAGTTCTAGAAGTTCACACCCCAGTGTTCTGAAAGAAATGTCAATCTTGATTTTTTTTTCTAAAAAGATCATTAAGTGACATTTGTAGAATTTGTGGGCTCATTTGCTAAATTGAACAATTTGCTACTTGAATGATAAACCTGACCTTTGTTCTCTGAACCAATTAACCTCTGCAGAAATTTATGAAGATGCTGCACATATGCAGCTACGATGGTTTAAAAGAGACTGCTACTCTTACTGGTTGATTGAATAGAAGATAATTAAGAATTAACAAAGCTTTTTTCCTTTAATTACAAACAATTTGCCATGGGCCTACAACAATATAAAAGAACTGCTGAGAATGCAGGCATGGTGCTGACACTAATGTATTATGCATGAGCAATGAGTCTGTTCTAAGTATTTAACAAAATTTAATTTTCTTTTCTCCAACCAATACCCTAGGAAGATGTTCCTAATGTGTCAATTTAGTTTGGAGGCCCTCTTGAAATTAAATCCATAAATATGTTCTCTGGGAGGGACAATAGCACTGGTTTCACCTGCAGTGGTGGATTCTGCCACTTAAGTTTCCGCTTGCCAAACACAATGTCTCACTTCTCTTTAGACCATAAAAGTACTTTCGAGCTTGTTCACCAGCATTGTGTCTCACCCACTTAACAGCTGAATAGAAACATTTGTTAGAATTTTAATTAAAATATCTGCATGTACCATCAGAAGTGACAGCACACTCTTTTTAAAAATATCCTCCCAGTTATTTCCTTTTAAAGTGTTTGGATAAGTGTTATATGGTAATGCTTCTAAAATTACCCAGGAGCAGAAGAGTGAAGAGCTTCAGTCAAATGGATGAACATTGTCTTTATTACTTGTCATGAGTGTATATAGAGTAGAGTAGGGGGCTGAGGATGCAGCCTTGTGGAGCACCATTGTTGAGAATAATCGTGCCAGAGGTGTTGCTGCCCATCCTTACTGATTGCAGTCTGTTGGTCAGGAAATCAAAGATTCAGTTGTAAAGGGAGGTGTTGAGTCCCAGGTCTTGGAGTTTGGAGATGAGTTTGCTTGGAATTATGGCATTGAAGGTGGAGCTGTAGTCAATAAACAATAATCTAATGTTGGTGCCTTTACTGTACAGATGCTCCAGAGATGAGTGTGGGGCCAGGGAGATGGCGTCTGTCTTAGACCTGTTTTAGAACATAGAACAGTACAGCACAATACAGGCCCTTCAGCCCACAATGTTGTGCTGACCTTTAAACCTCACCTAAGGCTATCTAACCCCTTCCTTCCACATATCCCTATGTTTTAGGTTCCTCCATATGCTTATCTAGTAATCTCTTGAATTTGACCAATGTACCTGCCTCCACCACCACCCCAGGCAGCGCAATCCATGACCCAACCAGTTTCTGGGTAAAAAATGGTGAGACACGGTGCTGGTGAACAAGCTCAAAAGTACTTTTATGGTCTAAGGAGAAGTGAGACATTGTGTTTGGCAAGGGGCAACTTAAGAGGCAGAATCCACCACTGCAGGTGAAACCAGTGCTATTGTCCCTCCCGGAGAACATAATAAAAGATTTAATTTCAAGAAGGCCTTTGATGATAGGTGAATTCCAGTGCATCGAGGTTTTTCTGGGAGGCTGGAGTTAATGAGTGCCATGACTAGCCTCTTGAAGCACTTCATGATGGTGGATGTCAGAGCCACTGGGCGGTAGTCATTAAGGCACCTGTTTTTCTTAGGTACTGGAATGATAGGGGTCTTCTTAAAGCAGGTGGGAACCTCAGATTGAAGCAGGAAGAGGTTAAAAATGTCTACAAATACCCCCGCCAGCTGATCTGCACAGGATCTGAGGACACGACGAGTGACAACATCTGGGCCAGATGATTTCCGTAGGTTCACTCTCTGAAAGACCGATCTTACGTCCTCAATGGTGACTGTGGGTTCAGGTGCATTAGAGGCTGTCAGGGTGGGTAGTGACAAACCACTCCCCTTCTGTTCAAGTTGGATAAGTCACCGGGACCAGATGAGATGTACCCCAGGCTACTGTGGGAGGCGAGGGAGGAGATTGCGGAGCCTCTGACGATGACCTTTGCATCATCAATGGAGACGGGAGAGGTTCTGGAGGATTGGAGGGTTGCGGATGTTGTTCCCTTATTCAAGAAAGAGAGTACAGATAGCGCAGGAAATTATAGACCAGTGAGTCTTACTTCAGTGGTTGGTAAGCTGATGGAGAAGATCCTAAGAGGCAGAATTTATGAACATTTGGAGAGGTATAATATGATTAGGAATAGTCAGCATAGCTTTGTCAAGGGCAGGTCTTGCCTTATGAGCCTGATTGAATTTTTTGAGGATGTGACTAAACACATCGATGAAGGGAGAGTAGTAGATGTAGTGTATATGGATTGATAAGGTACCCCATGCAAGGCTATCGAGAAAGTAAGGAGGCATGGGATCCAAGGGTACATTGCTTTGTGGATCCAGAACTGGCTGGCCCACAGAAGGCAAAGAGTGGTTGTTGAAGGGTCATATTCTGCATGGAGGTCAGTGACCAGTGGTGTACCTCAGGGATCTGTTCTGGGACCCTTACTCTTTGTGATTTTTATAAACAACCCGGATGAAGAAGTGGAGGGATGGGTTAGTAAGTTTGCGGATGACTCAAAGGTTAGAGGTGTTGTGGATAGTATGGAGGGCTGTCAGAGGTTACAGCGGGACGTAGATAAGATGCAAAACTAGGCTGAGAAGTGGTAGATGCAGTTCAACCCAGATAAGTGTGAAGTGCTTCATTTTGGCAGGTCAAATATGATGGGAGAGTATAGTATTAATGGTAGGACTCTTGGCAGTGTGGAGGATCAGAAGGACCTTGGGGTCTGAGTCCATAGGATGCTCAAAGCGGCTGCAGAGGTTGACTCTGTGGTTAAGAAGGCATATGGTGTATTGTCCTTCATCAATCGTGGAATTGAATTTAGGAGCCGAGAGGTAATGTTGCAGCTATATAGGTCCCTGGTCAGACCCCACTTGGAGTATTGTGCTCATTTCTGGTCGCGTCACTACAGGAAGGATGTGGAAGCCATAGAAAGGGTGCAGAGGAGATTTACAAGGATTGGGGAGCATGCCTTATGAAAACAGGTTGAGGGAACTCGGCCTTTTCTCCTTGGACCGACGGAGGATGAGGGGGGACCTGATAGTGGTATATAAGATGATGAGAGGCATTGATCGTATGGATAGTCAGAGGCTTTTTCCTAGGGCTGAAATGGTTGCCACAAGAGGACATAGGTTTAAGATGCCGGGGAAGTAGGTATAGAGGAGATGTCAGAGGTAAGTTTTTTACTCAGAGAGTGGTGAGTGTGTGGAATGGGCTGCCGGCAACGGTGGTGGAAGCGGATACGATAGGGTCTTCTCAGAGACTTTTGGATAGGTACACGGAGCTGAGAAAAAATGAGGGCTATGGGTAAGCCTAGTAATTTCTAAGATAGGAACATGTTCGGCACAGCTTCGTGGGCTGAAGGGCCTGAATTGGTTTTCTATGTTTCTAAAAAGTGCACAGAATGTGTTCTCATTGGGAAGGGATGTGCTGTTGTTGGTGACGCCTCCCAACTTTGTTTTGTCACCCATTATAACATGTAAACCCTGCCACAACTGACGGCTGGTCTGGACTGGATTTTGGATTGATACTGTCTCTTAGCATCTCTGATAGCTTTGTGGAGGTTGTATCTTATTTCTTGTAAAGGTCAGGTTCACCTGATTTCAATGCTTCAGTTCTAGACTTCAGTAGGGAGTGGATCTCCCGGTTCATCCATGGTTTCTGGTTTGGGAACACCCTGATGTCCTCTTTGGTACATAGTCCTCAACACACTTGCTGATGGTGGTAACGTACTCATCTAGGCTGGCAGCTGAGTCTTTGAACATGGACCAGTCCACTGCCTCAAAGCAGTCATGTAGAAGCTCATCTATTTCCTCAGACCAGCACTGTACTACCTCTATGTACTGTGTAATGAATTGATCTGTATGAACGGTATGCAAGACAAGTTTTTCACTGCACTTCAGTGTAAGTAACAATAATAAACCAATTCCAATTCCAAAGATTTTCTTTTGGTCCCTAATATATTTTGGAGCAGTAAGATTAGAAAAAGGTAAATTCCGCATCTCCCAGTAGTAACTTACGACAAAGGAGGAATTAAAAAAAAGATATAATTTTCTAAGTTCTAGGACCCAGTGTAGTAATCAGACCCAAGGTTGCAAAGTAGATGGATCAGTTTCTTTGGTTTACTTGAAGTGGGGTGAATTGTCTTCCACTTGCATTTCTCCCCATGTTAAATACAGGGGTTGGGTGAAGGAGAGGTAATCCTGGGCTACCCAAAAACCTTGCTTAGTTGTAAAATCTGAGCAAAACATACCAGCCAAGAGTTGCCATGAGTCTATTTTTCTTCACCTTCTGTAGGGTTCCTATGTATTGCAAAGCAAAGGTAATTAATTTTTGGAGGGAATTCAACCAAGGAGTCACTAAGTGAAGTAATCACTTTGTGCTATGAGTGACTTAATTCACCAACATGCATTAAACCAGCACAGTGAAAAGACATTCATTATAACTGTCAGCCTGAGGTCAATGGGTAATGCTTGTTCTGTCATATGTGAGACCAACTGGCCAGATACCTCTACCACTAGGCACTCCAGAGTATATGGTTCAGTATAAAGTTCCTCACTTTAAATCTTCCCGATTGGAATCATTTTGAGCATATTCTGAAAGCCTACCTGGCAAATGGGACTGATTTCTGTATAGATACATGCTTTTGGCTTTGGGATCCAAACTAGCTCAGCATTGTTCTGATCTGAAGGCCACTATGTTTATTTTCATCGCACATGCCAGATGCCCGATGAATCTTTTGACATGAGTGATTATTCTTGCACCTCAAATAAGGCATTAGGAAAACTCTCAGATACACGATAAATCAATGTACCTGTGACAAACTTCAGTTGTGGGATTTCCAACATAACCCAGAATGTCCATGGAGGCCTAGAGACAATACCTTTCAGTGAACAGGTAGATAGGTTATATTAGATTCATGATCCAACTCAAAGCACTATGCTGATGCAATCAACACCTGCCCGCAAAACTGAACTTGTTCCCTGTACTTCAGCATAACCTGCACTTCCTCAAGCCCACAAGGATGGCCCTGAGCTTCCAATTGCCTGTAACTTTAATTCTCTGTCCTACTTTAATTCTCTCCTACTCTGATCAACGACGCCCAACGTATGCTCGAGCAACAGCATCTCTTATGTCTGGGCACGTTGTAGCATTGGGACTTAATACTGAATTTAACAATTTCAAGGAACCGCTCTTTCACTTTCCTCTCCTTAGAGGTGACTGTAACCTTCAGTTTCAATTTGCCTCTTTTTTTCTTCTTCTTTCTCCAACTGCTGTAATTGTTGGCGATATTGGTTGCATCCCATCGGACATTTCCTCTGTTCTCCCCACCTTCCTTCTCTCCAATATAAAGCACTTAGTCTTCTACTTCTGATGAAGGGTCCTTGACTATGTTTCTCTCTCCATGGACGTTGCTTGACTTGTTGAGTGCTTCCAGTATTTTCTGTTTTGTTTTGGATTTCTAGCATCTGCAATTTTTTTGTTCCAGTCTCAGAATCTGTGTTGTTTGTGAGATTGGAATAAGACTAATTTCCTTCAGTCCTGGAATGAAATTCTGCCAGGATTTATATATCTCATTACAGTGGAAAGGAACAGAAGAACATTCATCTTTGTAGCAGCTCCCTTGCAGGATTTGATGCAAAGGGAACTAAATATTCAAATTAATAGGCAATTCTGTCATGCATACCAGAATTCACTCAGAAACAGTCTTTGTACTAAATCTCATACAGTCTAATGCTTCTCTGTCTTCCAACCTGTCATTCATCAAGTGGGTTCCAATACAACCTAGTCTGTGTTATTTCAAATATCCAAGGAACAACCATGTGTCTTCCATCAGTTCAGCACACAGGGACAATGGAAATGTGTGTTAACACTGCTGGAGTTTAACATCTATATGGGGTATATATGTTTCTGGGCTTTTGCAATTTTTGCAGGATTCCCATGGGAATGAGCCTGAAGCCCAAACTGACTTGAAGACTGGCCTTAGGTTGGAATACATAGTTAAGTGGGGAAATAAAACAGGTAGTGTCAATTCAACTGTCCATTATACAGCCTAAATGCTTTTCTTTATCATTGATGCCAATGGAAAGATAAATAAGGCAGGGTGAACAAGAGGCAACCAATCAGTTACACCCTGCTGATTGCAAACATTTTGCACTTAGACACAAAGTATAGAGTATAGACTTCTCCCCATTTCTTTGCATCGCAGAAAGTAACCACTGCGCCATATTCAGCTACTCCTTTCATCTTAAAGCCCATGTTCTATTGAGTTTTATTTTAGTCTTTAAGGTTTCTTCTGTCTAGCAAGCAAAGGAATTTTTCAGTCCACACTTTCAGCAAATTTCAACCTTAGGGAGCATAGGTCAGCACCCTGCAGATGAGGTGGGGAATAATTTGTGCTTGGTAGTTCCATTTTATTTTTAGGTGCCTGCACCATTTCCTTCATCAGAGTAAACATTCTAATTCATTTTCTTTGGTGAATGAATTAACTAACAGCAAACAGCTCAATATCTTCATCAAGGCTTCATCAAGACTATAAGCAGCAACTTTAAAATTGTACTCATACACCCATTGTGACCATTGCTCTCAGCATCTTTGACAAGTGGCAGCAGTCTGTGTGGTATGCCTCCAAGAAAGTTTGAATTTCAATACTGAACAATTATCTTAAATATTTTTAAAGTTCATAATTGATGGATGTTTCCAGATGGCAGAAGGGTCAAATATCCAAAGATATAGAATAAGGATAATTGGCAAAACTGAAAAGGAAAATATTTTTCTTTGTTGTGAGTGTTTCAGATCTGGAATATACAGCTGGGATGTGGACATAGTGGAGGCGGATTGTGACTTTCAAAAGGGAACTACATAAGTACATGAAAGAAGAAAGTCGCAGGGCTATGGGAGACTTCGGGGGCTGCTTGAATTGTTCTTGCATAGAGCCAGCATGGACTCAGTGCTGTCACCTTTGTGATTCTGCGGTTCTCAATTGAATTAATATGAGAAAAACATAATGGCATTTAGGCTTTCAACAAATCAACCAGATATCATTTTTCCAGAGCTTTTTAGGCACTCTCCTTTTCTTTTACTTGAGAAAAGCACATCCTAATCTTCACTGGATATACATCCTCATAATTTCCCTTTCAGCTCACTGAGATTCTATCCTCCACCAGTCCTGTTTGATTTTTTTTTAGTTACAGCGTGGTAACAGGCCCTTCCGGCCCAATGAGTCCGCGCCGCCCGTTTTAAACCCAAATTAACCTACCCGTACATCTTTGCAACGTGGGAGGAAACCGGAGCACCTGGAGGAAACCCACGCAGACACGGGAGAACGTACAAACTCCTTACAGACAGCGACGGGAATCGAACCCCGATCGCTGGCGCTGTAATAGCGTCACGCTAACCGCTACTCTACCGTTTTTCCATCTGCACTTTTAATTTTAATAAAGCATTCTTCTTCCCTTCTCAGTCTGAGCTCTCAGCTCAACGCAAAATTATAATGATACAAATGTCATATGTGATTATTTTTTTCTGCACCTTCCAACCCTGCAAGGGTCTGATGTGGTATGGTGGCATTAGCAGTCTAGCTGAGAACTGCCAGAGCTCTTTCAGTGAATGATGTGGAATGATATTTAATACTCCAATGACATAGCTTAAGAAACAAAACTCCATTATCTTTACTTAGCCCCATCTTCCTTGAATGTACTCTATTTCGTATGATTTTCTGCAAATATTGAATGATTTCCTTTGCAAAAGAGGAAAGTGATAACACCGGCTTCAGGTTAATGCTTTCCCTGAGGCATTGCACAAACCAGAAGTAGGCTTCTGTCATGATGACGATTAAGCTAACTCAGAGCTGCAGGGTAATGGCAAAGTTCAAGATGAATTTGTTGTTGTTTTGTTCACATTTCATAAACCCTCTTAACTCTATCTGCTCACTGATATATTCCCCGGTGTTATTTTCCCAGGTGTAGAAATAGACATATAATTCAGAAAATGGCAGATTTAAGTCAGTTCAGAAGAACTCTGCATTTCAAAGATGCCAATCTTGAAATCAATAGATTATATTTTGAAAGCAGTAGTTTTGTTTCTGAAGCTCTCAAAAGACATCTCTTTCCGCCTCTTTCCTATTCTTTAGCTCCAAAGTGCTAGTTACCACGTATGTATTCTTGATGTTCACAAGGGTGGAGGTTAATAACCTCTTCACTATTATTATGGAGATGCATTTGAATCATATTGGAGGCATGCATACATATTCAAATGTGAGCTGAGAAGAGCTAATGTTACCAGATGGTTGTCATATTAAATATACAATATATTCAGATGAAGGTTAAAGTAGATATTACCCATATTGCTAGTTTTCATAAACTGAATTTTAAAATAGCTGCAGGGCAAGAATTTTAAGTACTGAATCTGGCATGAAATGAAATATCAAAACTTCCATTTGACACTCTGCCCCAAATATAAGGTTTATGATGACAAATGGTCAGAAAATATTCAGATTCCCTTTTGACAATATGAGATACAGAAAACCCCAGTGACACTGTGATATGTGCACACTTGATATGCCTAGAATGGCAGGATATTCCAATTTAGAAGTCAAAATTAAACATATATTTTCTTAATACTTTGTCAATGAAGTCCAATGTTGAACAGTTTGCCCAAACAAAAAGGAAGGTGGCTACTTGTGATCATTACTTTCAAATATTCATTGGAACAAGACAACCAATCATTATTATCTATTGTATTGGATGATATGACAGTTTTCTTAATGAACTATCACGCATACCCGAATAAAAGTTGCAAGTTTGTGCATCCATTGCGGTATTTCATTTCTTGAGATGCAGCTACATGAAGGATTTGACTAGACTGTTACTACAATTCAACTGGAAGGATGGTGGAAACCCTCAAAACACCAGAGATTTAATTGTTCAAATTTTCTACTGTTTCTGGGAATGTCTTGACTGCCTTGTTAAGGGCACCACATTACTAGGTAGATCATAACAAGTACCTGAACTAGTGGTTTGACATTATAGATTAGGAGTTCCTGCATAGTCAAAATCTAGGACTTCATTGGAAATAAACCTAGTGAGACCTCCACATAGTGGTTGTGCACCATACTCATGGGATCCACCTCAGCAAATTAGCTGTAACTCCCAAAAGTGCTTATTTAATTTTACTTTTTCCAAATTATCCATATACTCAGGGGAATAAGGAAAAGACAGCGAGGACTAGGAGTTGCCTGATTAACTACAGATCCAATGGCAACCAGCCACCTGAGGTTTTTGCCAGCATTGAAACCAAAGATACATCCATGGTATCATTGGAACCGATCTGCTCAGTAACCCCAAAACTCTACTGGGGTTAGTGTTGGAGGGCATTAGTTCGACTAAATTTGAAAATCCCACTGGCTTACATCCTAAATACATTCAGCTCTGATGTGTGTAAAATTTGGGAGCCTGTTTTACAAATAGTGTAGAGTTAACAGGTCAAAGTCATCCGAATGAAACCAAATATCTTTCAAAATCTGACTGAAGGAAATTGCCACTAATTCCAAATTTTGTTTTTTTACATTGTAAGTTATGGAACAATTAAGCCTGTTATAGAGGACTTCAGAGACTTTTGCATGAATGGTGAATTGATGCACTGAGTCTAATTGACTTTTGCCAGATATAGTTATTTTCAATTTACTGATGAACATCTGCTATGCATCACAAGATATGACTCTGCACCTCAAATCCTCTGAATAGCTTTCAAATAGAGGCTAATCTAAAATGTTGCATTTAGACTCAGTACATCCATGCGATGTGCAATGCAGGCAGAAATACTTTGTACACTGGAAAATGCTCTAAAAATAAAACCATGCTCTGCAAATGTGGTTTGAAAAATTGGATCAAAGATTTAGAACTACAAAGAAATGCTCATCAAAATTAATGTTAGAATTAAAAACAGAAGCAAATGAGCTAAAGTAAAAAAAGCTGGAGAGAATGGTATTACAGCTTATAGAAGTTCATCCTCAATCACATGTGTAAAATGTGCCATACAGTAGCATACACACGTTATATCTGGCTCTCAGAATTCAGTTCCACTGGTTTCAACAAAGATAAATTCTGAGTATACTGAGCATTTATGGCATGGGACTGAGAATGAATTTCCACCCCATTTGTTAGGTAGCATAAGATCAAGGTGAACAGAAGACAACTGCAACAAGAACCTTGTGAGTTTAAATAACAGGCAGCAGAATGTCATGGTGAATGGCTGCATTTCGACTGCAGGAAAGTGATGTTTCCAGGGATTGTTGCTAGAGCCATTGCTTTTCCTGATCTCTATTAATGACCTAGAATTAGGGATGCAAGCCACAATTTCAACATTTGCTGATGACATAAAACTTGGCAGTATTGTTAACTGCCAGGAAGACAGTGATAGATTGCAACAGGATATAGGGAGGCTGGGGGAATGATGTTTAATGCAGAGAAATGTGAGGTGATGCATTTTCATTGGAAAAATGGGGAAATGTAGAATAAAGGATTCTGTTCTAAAAGAGATGCAGGAACAGAGGGCCAAATCATTGAAAATGGCAGGGTATGCTGATAAAGCAATTCATAAGGCCTGCACAGTTTTGGGCTTTATCAACAGAGACACAGAATATAAAAGCAGGAAGTCATACTGAGCCTTTATAAAACACTGGTTTGGCTTCAAGTGAAATATTGTATTCAATTCTGATTACCACATTATAAGAAGGATGTAAAAGCATGAGAGACAGTCCAAAAAGATTTATGAGAGTTGTTCTTGAGATGAGAAACTACAATTACAGAGGTTAGGGCTGTTTTCTTTAGAGAATCAAAGACTAAGGGGAGATTTAGCACAAGTATATAAAATAATGAGGGGTCTAGACGGAATGGGACATTCCTCCCTTTGATGAAGGGGTGAAGGTCTAGAGGTCACAAGTATAAAATAAAGGGGAAGAAAATTAAGAGTTGCATCAGGATTTCCTTTTTATGCAGCATGTGATTGGAATCTGGAATGAATTGCCTGCAGATGTGGTGGAAGTTCATTTCATTGTGGCCTTCAAGAGGGACTTGGATAAGATAGGGAAAGAAAAAATTGGCAAGGCTATAGAAAAGGGGTCAGGTGGTTGAATTAGTGAGTTGCTCTGGTAGAGAGCCAGCATGGATCCTTCTGTGCTATAACCATTCTATGATTCTGTGATAATCCTGCTACAATTGTTAGGAGCATTAAAGCAATTGAAGAACTATCCAGGGGAAATCAATAAGCAGAGATCTCACTTTAAATACTTAAAGCCAGTATCACAGTTTAGCAAATTATAATTTACTCTGTAATTAAATTTCAAAGAATAAAACATAACACTTAAGGTGGTCTCACCCATGACTCATTTTATGTTCTGCCTCCTCTGGTAGAAGGGTGCAGAATCCAATCCCATCCTAGAGATCTTTGAGCAAAAAAATCTAGGCTAATGCGCCAGTGGAGTACTAAGGGATTGCTGCACAGTTGTAAATGCCATCTCTTGGATGAAATCTTGAACTAAAACCTGGTCTGGTGCTCATATGTAGACACTTAGAAAAATCCTAGTTCAAAAGGAAGCAAGGGAGTTATTTCTGATGTCCTGGACCATACATATCCTCACTCACCATCACTGAAACCAGGTTATGTGGTAATTATCACATTGCTCTTTCTGGGAGCTAGTTGTGAAAATATTTGATATCATGTTTCCTGCAGTGACCAAACTTCAAAAATATTTATTTAGTTTAAAGCACTTGATCTCCTCCAGAAAGGGATGTAGAAGGCACTCCATAAATGTCAGACTTTCTTCTGGTATCATTATCTGAAACAGCATTCCAGCTGTAAGTTCAAGGCTGCTAAATTTGAACGGACAGATTTGGGACCGACGTAGACATTTTGAGGTGCATATAAAATAACAAAGACGTAGCTCACTTTAGAAGGACCAGCAACCAATGGTGCGAAGTGACCTTGTCAAGCAGGTTTTGGCAGACTTATATCAGACTCCATCACCAATCACAGAGAATTTGAAACTTGCTATTTTTCAAAGCTGTGACTGGTAGGGTTAGGTGGAAAGTGGGTGGACTGGCACAAATGGGCTTTTTCCAGCATGGGGTTGGATAATGGAGACAAATCCCTGAGCTTTCTTGAAGACTAGTTTTCCTGCACCCTCACCACACAGCATCTCCAGCATTAATACACTTCCATTAAAAAATGCCAAAGACTAGATAAATAGCTTTTTAACAAACCCAACAGATAAAATCTATACATGAAGATACCTCGGCAGTTTGAATTGCGTGATCATGGCTTCCAAAGTTGGTCAGATTCAGCCAACCAAATATCATGAAGACAATAAAGAAAGACGACACCAAAAAGAAACATCTATCACCAGGACGTGTGTTTCACAACAGGTCAGCAAATGAACTATAATAATTAAAAGGTAACAATAAATTGTCCCACTCTTTTCACTTCCATTCTGAGGCTAAGTATATCCAGTACAAACTTTTAACATTATATAAGTTGCAGCTTGCACTTATTTTTAGAAGGATCCACTTTATACATTTTCTGTGCCAAGATCACAATCTATTGCTTATTGTCTTTGGATACACTCAACTTCTACTTAGCATCAGCATTGTTTTACTTGGAACTCTCTTTGAGAACATTCTGTTCTTTTGAGTCTAAGTTCAAACACTGAATCTGATGGACTGAAGACCTAAGAATATGGACCCTACAACCATTCCACTCTATTCATTATCATACACGATAAACATTCTGCTAAATTTCCACAAAAATTCAGCAAAAATAACACTGATGTATTTTATTGCACAAGAAATATTCAAAATGTCAAAAGTAACAGCTCAAGAATTAAATTGAAAAGCACTAAAGAATTAACCTGAAGCATTAGTTGAAGAATTAAATTACTTTTTCATTAGTAGTTTCCTTTTTATCTGTTGTCCCAATTACTTTAAAACAAATTAATTTTAATAAATTATGGTATTACCACAATAGGTTCATTTTGCAAAGAAAATCTAATGGAACTCAAGATAATTTGTTCATCTCAGTATGAAATAGTTATATGAACTACATGAAAAATCTCATGACTTGTCCAAAACATGTAAAACCTGAAGGCCAGTAGCATTAAACGTTGATGATTTGTTGAACTATTAATGAGACTGTGGCGACCAGGAACCATGCATTCCAAGTAACTCCTATTGTAGCTGGGCTATTGACATAATGTCTGGTACTATGGATGATATAAATGATTGAAACAAGTGAACAAGGAGAGAAACTTGAAGATATAGAACATCTTTAACATCCCAGGAAAACTCAAGTAACTTCATGATTAAAACTTCCGTTGGGTCATTGCAATTCTTTTATGTTATTGTTATGTACGGGTTGTCCCCGGCTTACAAATGCCCTACTTATGTATAGCCCATACATACAAGTGAGCATTTGGGAGATGGATGGGATTGATTTGCCAGCTACTGCAGGGCTGTAGGCATCTTCTGCCATGCGGGAACTTGGTTCGCGGCTGCATTTCTGATTTACGAACGGTTTAGGTTATGAATGGTTCTCAGAAATGGAACCCTGCCATAACCTGGGGAAGACCTATAATCAAAGCTGTAAAAACTTTATGCATGAAAACAAAAAACATAGATGATGATCGCATGACAAAAATGAAAACATTAATGTGAAAAATATCCAGGGCCCATGGTTTTTTTCTTAAAAAGAATGAAGAGCTAATAATGATTTTGGCCTTTTAAAGAAAGATGGAATCAGGAAATGGCTGACTTGCCATCAGGAAAGTGCTGATTTTGAATCAGTTTTCAACATGTAGAATTGGATAAAATATTAGATGTGTGAGGAAAAACTGAAAAATAGGTCAAGGGAGAAAAAGTATGATGCAGAAAATAATTAGACAAAAAAATAGACAAATCTCCAGGACCAGCTGGTCTCCACCCCAGGTTAAGAAAAGACAGGAAGATGCACTTGTCATGATCTACTGAAACACTATTAATTCAGGAAATAGATTTAAAAAGAGTAACAGAGACAACCAAGGGCATTATAAAAATATTAGTCTGATGACAGTTTTGGGAAGTTACTGGAATCAACACTTGCACATACTGGATTGAGCAAATCAGAGAACACCTGCTGGGACTTGTAAAGGACAAGCCACATAATACAACCTAGTGTATAATTTTTGGAGTAGATAGTAATGCTCAGGGAATAAAGTTCATCCTTTATTAGTGCATTAAATTGCTGTTGCCTATTGAACCCAATTAGGTGACCAGCAGAAGAAGAAGAAAAAAACAGGAAAATAGTGAACAAAAGTAGAAAAAAATCATTCAGATTATTTTCACTCTGAACCATGCAGTAAATCTTTATCAACATAGCTCCTGGTGCTATGCTGATACTGGAAAGTGAGTGATTTCTTAAAGAACCCTTCAATGGCAGTCATTGTAGAGCAACATAAAGTGCTGCCACGAAGGTAAGGGAAAACGAGGAGAGGGAGGGCAGGGAGAACATGGTGCTCTTGTGTCTTTGGGCATCCACCCACACTTTGGCAATCCCCAATTCACTTCCATGGTTCTGAGTTGTGGGCTCATCAATGGACATAAGCAACCTGCACAAAGGTGCTTAATATGCTGAGGTCTTTGACAATGATGCTCGTGACCAAAAGTGAAGGCAATAAAATAAGTCAGGTAGACTCTCTGGGCAAAAAAAAACATTTCCCGGGAAGACCCTTCAATTTGTGTCTCCTTGCTTACTTACTGTGGGGCTTGATCTTTGGTTTACTCTGGGAGAAAATGCACAAGAAAAATGCATCAGAAAATTTACAACATAGAATGGGACCATTTACCCGAACCATAAAGGAACTATTCAGCCCAATCCCTGTTTTCAGCCATAGCCTTCTTCATGTACAGGTCCAAGTATTTTTTAAATTTTCTGTGAGTTTCCACCTTCATCATCACATCTCTTTTTTTCCACATCTCTCCTCTCTACGTCTATGCTCCCTTGTTTTTGTCCCTCTAAGAGAAACAGGTCCTTCCTATTTACTCTCTGATACTCTCTGGGCCTCTGATAATTTAATACAACTTAATTGGTTAGAAGGTAAGAGGCAGAGAGTAGAGGTAATACATGGATACAAGTTAGCAGAAATGAAATCCCTCAGAATCTATACTGGATCATAGCTTCTGGCTATATTGTGAATGAAAAACTGAAGGCTATATAACTCGATTTGTCAGGTGGCACAGTAAGTGTCAGAGATAAGAACAGAATGTTGCAAAGGCTGATAGATTAAATAGGTAGGCAAAATTGTAGTAGATAGACCAGTGTGACAAAGAGTAAGTTCATTTATTTTGGACTCCAAAAGGAGTCCAAATAATTTTCTAAATGATGACATGCTGTGATGTGGTCATCTACATGCAGAGCCACAAGTGATGTGCAAAGTCTTAAATGAATACTTCTCATCTGTATTTACCATGAAGAAGGTCATGGAAGCTAGGGAATTCAGAGAAGAGAACAGTAATGTCCTGAAACATATCAACATTATGAAAGAGGAGGTGCAACTGTTGCTGAGGTGTGTAAAGGTGGATAAATCCCCAGGCCCTGCCCAAATGTATCCAATGATATTATGGGAAGCAAGGAAAGAAATTGTAGGTGCCCTGGCAGAGATTTATGTATCTGCTTCGCCATGGATGTGGTACCGGAAGACTGGAGGGTGACTAATGTTGTGCCTTTTTTAAGAAGGGCTGCAGGGACAAGTCAGGGAACTACAGACCGGTGAGCTTGATATCAGTGGTGGGAAAGTTATTGGAGGAGATTCTGAGAGGTGGAATCTAACTGCATTTGGAAAGGCAAGGATTGATTAAAGATAGTCAGCACGGCTCTATACATGGGAAATCGTGTCTCAAGAATTTGATTGAGTTTTTAAAAAAGGTGACCAAGAGGATTCATGAGTCCAGCGCGGTAGAGATTATCAACATGGACTTTAGTAAGGCTCTTGACAAGGTCCTGCATGAATGGATGGTTTGGAAAGTCAGATCACATGGGACCCAGGGGTGAGCTAGCCAACTGGATATAAAGTTGACATGGTGGAAGGAAACAGAGGGTGGTAGTGGAGGATTATCTTTCAAATTGGAGTCCTGTGACCCGTGATATGCAGAAGGGATAGTAGTGCTGGGTCTACTGTTGTTTGTCATAGCCATTAACAATCTGAATGAGAATGTAGGTGATGTGGTGCACAGTGAAGAGGGATGTCTAAGACTACAACAGGATATAGATCAAGTGGGAAAGTAGGACAAGGAATGGCAGGTGGAATTTAACTTGGACAAGTGCAAAGTGATGCATTTTGGGAAGTTAAACCAGGGCAGGACTTGCACTGTGAATGGCAGTACCCTGGAGAGTGTTGTACAACAGAGTGACCAAGGGGTACAAGTATATGGTTCCCTGAAAATTGGTGAAACAGGTAGACAAGGTGGTGAAGAAGGTATAAGGCACCCTTGCCTTCATTGGTTGTGGCACTGAGTACAAGAGTTGGTACGTCATGCTTCATGTGTACAAAACAGTGGTGAGACCACACCTGGAATATTGTGTGGAGTTCTAGTCACTATACCATGGGAATGATGTGATTAAGCGAGAGAGAGTGCAAAAAAGATTCACGAGGATGTTGCCAGAAGTGTGAGGTGGGGGGTCGGGCTGGGGTTCTTGGTTAAAAGAAGAGACTGGATAGACTGGGACTGTTTTCCTTGGAGCAATGGAGGCTGAGGGGTGATCTTATAGAGGTTCAGAAGATCATGATGGGCACAGATAAGATGGATGGTCACACTCTTTTTCTCAGGTTAGGGAAATCCAAAACGAGGGGGCATAGATTTAAGATGAGAGGGGAAAGATTTAAAGGGAACCTGAGGTGCAAGTTTTCAAAAAGGGGGTGGTAGGTGTAAAGAATGAGCCGCCAGAGGGAGTGGTAGAGGCGGGTAAAATTACAATGTTTAAAAGACTTCTGGACAGGCACATGGATAGGAAAGGTTTAGGCAGATATTGGCCAAATGCAGGCAAATGGAAGACACTCTGCTTGGCGTGGGTGATTTGGGCCAAAGGACCTGTTTCTGTGCTGTCTGACGCTATGGCTCTAAGCTGGGAAATATGAAAGACGAGGGAGATCTGGGATCCAAGTACAACACGCTGACATGATGATGCAGCACATTTAGCGCTCCCAACCAGGGGTGAGTGGAATATTTCCACTGGTTGAGGACTTTAGGATGGGATCATTGTTTAAAAATCAGAAGTCAGAGAGAAGTTAGGAAATAGTTCTACACACAGAGTGTGATGGATATTTGATTTTTTTCCATGAAGTGGTAATTAATGCTAAGTTAATGGGTAATTTTAAATCTAAGTGATTTTTGTTAATGAGAAAAATACCTTGGGATATGAGGCAAAACATAAATGGAGATTGATTACAGATCAGGCATGATCTCATTGAATAGCAAACAGGCTTGAAAAGCTAGAGGGACAATCCCTTTGCCGAGCCCCTTACTGAATGGTGGAAAAGGCTCAAGTGTCTAAATGGAATCAAAACAAAGAATGCTGGAAATATGCAGCAGGTTAGGTAGCATTTGTGGAGAGAGAAATGTAGTTGACCTTGAAGCTCAATGACCTCAAGAAATATCACATTAAGTACAAAGTGGTAAAAAAGTGGATGATATTGGGAGGTTAAAAAGAAAAGAACACAAAGGAAGATGTGCGACAGAGTGGAAAGCAGAAAAGATTAAATGTCAAAAGAAATTATGATACCAGACTAAGGGGACAGGAAAGGGAAAGGTAAAAAAGGGCCAATGATGTTTCTGAAGGAGGTCAAAATAAGATTAGTGGAATCGTTATCTTAAATTGTGAACTCAGTGTTGAATTCAGTCAGTTGTAATGTTTCAAATTGAAAGGCGACTGTAGTTCCTGAAATTACATAAAGCCTTGTTCAAATAGTGCACTGAGAACGGAGAGTTCATAGGAGGTGGGGTGACCTGAAACACAGAACTAAAACCGCAGTGTTCTGTAATGTGGTCACTCTTCTTGTGCTTGACCACATTGTGAGTCATGAATAAAAGTACACTAAATTGAAAGTAGTAAATTAATGTTTCACTCGGAAAGTGAAGAGAGTGAAAACAGAGAAGGTAAAAGGGTACACATTGTGTCTTCCTCTTTTGCACATCAAAGTATCACAGGAAGGGAAGAAATGTTGAGGTGATTGTATGCTAGGCAAAAGTCTCTCCTTTACAGAAAGGAAAGGGTGGAGGGAGTGGGAAGATATGTTTTCTGGTGGAGGTGGGAGAAAAAATGAAGGATAATCTGAGGAATTTGGAAGCTGCTGGGAATAGAAGCGAGGTCTTGGGAGCAAGAGGAATTTGTGAAAGAACATGCATGACATAAAATACAGTTGAAAGTTCTGTCAATTAAGGTGAATGGGAATCCTTGATTGAGGAAAGTGTTCACTATTTTATGTTCGCTATGTCTCTGCCAGGCATTTTTGATATAAAATACAAACTAATTGCACGTTCATACATGTCTGCCTCCAGTTGTTATGATTTGTGCCAGTTTTACATTGTAGGAAATATTTCAGAGTAGTAGTGGTGACTCAACAATAAATTCACCAACATGAGAACAAGGACTGGTCCTTGTGTTCAGTTACATATGAAAGTAACATTGTTGGTTTACTGACCATGGGTTTCCCCTGATTACCAACAGTATTAGAAATGTGTCACAAACCCGAAGAGGTACTCAGCTGATTGTGACAGAAGACTTGGCACCAACATTATCCAACACTGGTGTTGTCAGCTACTCATGTTTATTTGCTAATAACACTGTGCTTTCAATGACATCAGTGGTACGTTGTACTGCCAGAGGCATCAACACTACCTTGCTTACCGTACAGCACTGCTGTTGTTGATATGACTGTGCCTGTACTAATATAAACATGGCATAATTCAAATAAATAACTTGAAATTTCCCCATTTTTAAATTGAATTTGCAAAATAGTTGCACAGCACAGATTTTTAAATACGCACGGGATCTTTGCAAAATATCATTACATTTGAAGCTTGTATCTACTTTGCCTGTGTTTTACCCATTTTATGTTATTCATTATACTGATGCTTAATGCTGTTTGACTGCCTACTTAATCACTGTCAGTCACTCTAGTGACATTGGGTCCCTATTAATCCTGCTGTAGTTTTGAAAAATACATATGTAGCATATTTTTTGATGAATACAGAAATGATGAATACAAGTGATTTGCAAATAAGTTTTATGTTTGTTCAGAATCAGTATATTCTAAGAATAATTCTGAACCAGATCTTGGAACTTGGCCTAGATGTGGTTAAATAATCTCCATCATCTATCATTGCATGACAGCCTTGCAAAATCTCAGTACTTAGAATATCTGTAATGCAAGATTCACATCAGTTCATTTGTTAAACTCAGCAACATAATCTGCAGTCTACACCTATTTCTAGCTGATGCAACAAAGTGTTATACAAGTGTTGGCTGCAGACTGCAACTTCACAACTTAGTCTTGGGTGACCTTGGTTCTGGCGTGTAGCAGCCATAGACTGAACCAATTCCCATTACTTCTGAAGATCAGCTCCAATCCTGCAGGAACTTTGTTGGAAGTGAGATGCAGTATTGTGGTGAGAAAGACTGTTAAAATTGCTGGGCAATGAGGCAGACTTTTTGCAACTGATACCACAACCGACGGCTCGGCTGTAGATCCTTTGATTAGGCTCATGGCTTGTAAGTCATCATGTCACAAATTCAAGATGGAGACTGCTTTCTGTGGACAGCTGAATTTAAGGAGGGTGTTCTGAAGTCCCTCTTGGTTGATGGGAGTCAATGGCTTTAGTGAGGTCATAAAATGCTGTTCCCTGCACTTATTTTAGAGTTGTCACTTGGTGAGGAACACGTCCAATGTACCTCCAGATAGATGGACTTCACACATCAATTTGGCCAGCACTCTTCAGCCATTGGGAGGAGGCAACTGATGAAAGCCTGGCAATAACTTTCCCTATGGCAGACAGCAGGGAGATACCTCTGGAGTACCACAGTCTGACTTGTCACCTTTCTTGAAGATGGTCATGATTATGGCAACTCTGAGGTATCTTGTTTTTTCCACCTCTTCCCAAATACGGATGATGAGATTGTGGATTGATGACTAAAGCTCCCAATACCAAGTTTTAGAACTTCAGCCGTGGTACTCCCAAAGCCCTTATTGGCTGGGTTATGACCTTTTTAACTTCCTGTCTGTCAAGAATGGTGGCAAGATTGATCTGAATAGGTTGCTGTGGAATGGAGCCGAGGTACTTGCATCAAGAACAACCTCCTGGTGAGGAAGTTCCTGGAATGTTCTTTCCAGTGCTTAGTGCTGCCTTCCTACCCATGATAAGCACACTTCTGTTCTTGGCTCCCAGTTAGGTGGGGACTTCATGATCAAGCTGCAGAATACAGGCGATGCATGCATTGTTGTGAGCTTGAAGGCTGAACTCCAAACCATTGTCAGCTTGTTCACTGAAACACACAAGAGGATAGACCTTACAACCAGTATCTGCAAGAAAAGGGTCCTCTACAAACAACACACTCCAACAGTGAAGGTTCATGATTAGACCCTAGAAAAAAAACACTTCTCGTATCACAGGACCCATCGCTCAGTGAAGGCAGACATTCGTCATCACCTTCACTGAACTAGTATGGATGTAGGAAGTTAAAGAAAAGAGTGTTTGAAGATAAAGAGCTCAGAAATGGCATTAAACTCGTTCTGTCAGACAGGAGTGATTCCCACCCTGTTGAGTCTTAGATTAATTAAAGAAGGAACCTCGAGATACTGGGAATTTACAACTGAGGCTGTCTTGGCAAAATCTTCCAAATTACCTGTAGGGATAAGCAAACCAATCTCAGTATCCTGTTTCAGGCCAACAAGCCCAGCAAGCCCAGCATTGAGGACCTACTGACACTCAGTCAACACCATTGGCCAGGCCACATCATTCGCATGCCTGATACCAGACTCTCGAAACAGACACTCCATTTCGACCTCAGTAATGGGAACAGATTACCAAATGGACAGAGGAAAGGAAATGTGCCCCCAGCCTCCTTGAAAAATTGCAACATCACCATTAACTCTTGGAAATTCTTGACCTACAGCTGATCACAGTGGAGAAGCAGCATTGCAGGATGGTATTGAGAACTTCATCTCCATACATCAGGAGCACATAGAAACTGCTCATAAATATTGGGTGGAGTGTACCATTTCATAATATTCCCCGCTTGCCCCTCCTATGAGGTACTTCTTGCCCCCTTTGGGGAAAAGCCTATGTTTCCCATATTGGCCTCATTGGCTAGCTCAGACCCCACAAAACCAGAGTGGAAACAAATCATCCTCAAAAACTACAAGGTGTTGTAGATCAACAGATAGTTTTTAATTCTTTGGATCTTTTAATAAATCTGGAATATTCAACCACAGACACATTTATCCATGAATTGCTCTTCTAAAGTCTTAAAAATAAAAACAATAGATTATGTGGACTTGAGAGTAAGCAATAAAAACATTGAGCACTGAATAAATTATTTTGGATGACATTATTTTTTGAATGAGCAGTGCAGATACAGCTTATTGTGAATGTGATGCAATTCTGTAAAGGAAAAAAAATAGAAAGGCATTGATGTATAGATGATGATGATGATGAAGGGGCAAAATGCAAAATGAAAATTGTGAATGAAGAGGGAGAGTTAGGGAATCAAACACCTAATTTCCTCAACTTGTGAGTGCTGATAGATACAAGAAAAGGATTAAAAAATGACCAACAGCTTATTTAGGATTTTACAAAGAAGAACAAAGAATGCAGGTGTTAAGAAGTAATGGTACCAATGCTTCAGTGCTCTTTCTGCATGGTATGGAATCACCAGGATGATATCAGAGATGGGGTTCTATGGATACCAGGAATGACTTGAAATTCTTGTGGATTTGTTCTGGAGCAGTTTGTTTTAGAGAAGAACATTTGAACATTGTAACAGACAGGGAAGATTCTTCCCTCTGACTGTGTCAGTGACGAAAGGTTACTTAAAATAGTTAGTATGGAGATGCTATTTTGAAATACAAAATGGCTTACAACAGGGAATAGTTAAAGCAGAGATAATCGTATCTTTTGAAGGAAATTGGACAGATACTTATGATAAAGAATGACACATAGCTATGTGAAGAGCTTTAGATTTCTTCAGTAAGTTGGTCGTATTGATATAATGAACCAAATTGCAGTCTTTCCTCCTGTAATTACCTGTGTAGTAATCTCGGTGAAATGGTAATTGTTGCCAAGGTGTGCACAATGCACGTGTATTAGTTGCAAAAACAAAGCAATAAGGTTCCCTGTGTACTGTAGAGCATAAAGTCAGAAATTTAGCAGCAAAAATGCTGGCATACTCCGTCATGACATGATGAAAGAGGCAGCAACTTTGGGATTTCCATTCATGCATAGTTTAACACAAATCTAAGTTGCTGTCAACAATCAACACTTCTTCATTGACTTGTTTTTCACAGCATCCTCCAGCAAAGTACAAGATTGAAGATTAGTTTTGGTAGTTTAAAACACTTCATTCAAAAATATATTGCAGATATAACATTTTGTTTTATGATCTGAGCTTTTTATGAATTTCTAAGCTATAATTATTGCTTACCAGCCTTTGCTCCCAGGATAAAAAAATATATGCAACTTAGATGAATATTTCAAAATAAAATAAATTTTAAAACAATTTCAGAACAATTTCAGCTTCTACCTATTGTATGTTTTGATCTTTAATTTTCATTCAGTAAAAATATTTAATCGCTAAAAATTGTGCCTGTTGTCTGTGGGAATTCTTCAACGTGATTAATGACAGCACTGTTGTTGAAGACCAGAGGTCCTTCGATCTGATCCCTCACAGCACCTGATGTCAAAAAAGGGGAAGTGCCACAAAAGATAGTTTGATCATTGTCACAGCTTCAAAGTCAGCAGCAAAGAATATTGCTTTGCTACTGACTGCAAAATCCAAACTATTTTATATTGATAATTCATTGCCATAATCTATAAATTCTCAATGCATGTGAAGGGCCCAAATTGTGGCTGGATGCACTAGATAGCAATGTGATTTTCTGCCTAACTTAGAATATATAATGCAGATCTAATATTTATTCCATCATCATACAAGCATGTCCATGCTAAACACTGACATTTGGACCATATCTAAATTATTTCAGGCATCACACATTTTCCCTTCTCAAAGAGATCTAAGGAACCATATCACTCCATTTCAGTCAGGCAACCAGATATTCATTAGTTATCAGGTGGTGGTTACTCCTTTACTGTCAGCACTTTATATTAGCTCTTCTAAGACAGGCACTTAAATGTGTCTGTGTTGTGCATTGTCTCAGGTTGTGGGAACATCAACCCACCGCATAGTCTTAACTGTGGGGTGTGCTAACTACTTGCTTAAACTGTGGAAAACACATTCCAGGGTTCTGTTTGAATTGGGTAGTGATAGTGCATTGTCTGAAACATGGGGCTTGTTATTTCTGTGGATCATCTGAGCTGGGGGATTAAGCCTGCAGGGTTATTGCACATCAGCAACCATCCCTGCGTTATGAAATAAAACTTGAAGGCTGCACAGCCAGCCAGATTGACTGTTATTGACTGGAGCAAATTACACATTCCTGGCAGGAAGATTGATGTTCAATTACACCTTCCACTTCCATGAGTTCTTTGTATTTCTATGCACTGGAGGAAAGACATTGCCTAAAGAGGTATCTTTTTCAAATTGTCCTTAAGTTGACAACAACGGGAAGGCTATTCATTTCTAAAATTAGAAAAGCACTTTGATCTGAGATAGCTTGAAGCTTCTTTTCTTCCCTCACTCTATTTTAACTGAAAGTGCTCTTTCCTTTGATATCACCTCAGCAGCTAATTGAGTCATTTAGAAACAATGGGGGAGAAATTCATCTCTGGTTGCCAGTACAATGTGCGCCAGCAAACTAGCTGCCTGTTGTACTCCTCTCCAGACATACAGTAAGGAGGAGTAGTGAGAAAGGCTAATTCTTTAGCACCCATTTAGCATTAGTGAACAAAGGCAGCATTTTGACTTTGTGAGGAGACTTTAAGCCCAAATCACAAGTAGATTTGAGTCAACTGGAATCTAAAAAGACTTATGCACTCAGATGCCAACTGAAACTAGACCCAAACCCCAGAAATAACAGATCCACACTCCCACCCCTTCTTTACTGCCCTGATGCATCTCCAGGGATTGTCCACAACTGTAATTTGCCGTTCCACCCCATGCAACCAGCTACTTCTTGGCTACAGCCTGGATTGTAGTGTTCCTCATTCAAAGAGAGTCAAGCCTGTTTCTCATATTTATATTTCTCATATTTCCTCATAACATTGAAGGAGGCCGTTCAGCCCATCAGTTCTGTCTGACCTCAAAGCACACCTTTCAAACCAATTCCCTCACTTACCTCCCTGCAATCTGTTCTCTCTTGCATGTCCATCAACTTCCCCCTCCCCTCCCCAATTCTCCAGCCACCCATCAACACTAGGGGCAATGTATAGTGGCCAATAAACCTACCAGCAAGCCTTTGGGACATAGGAGGCAACCATGGACACAGGGAAAATGTGCAAATCCCGAGGTCAGGATTAACCCCAGGGTGCTGGAGCTGCTGTGCCACCATTCCATGTAATAATGAGCCTGTCATCTGAGCAGGAATCCTAATTAAACAAATCATGCACATTGTAGAGTCAAAATTCTTCTGCCTACCCAGAACTCCTCCCTGCTCACGCTTAGAATTCCACCCAATTTACTGAGTGAATATTTAATATTTGAGGGAGCTGTATTGTCCCTATGTTCCAAGTTCTTTTCCAGCCACGTTGTGAAACTTATTACTTATTTAATTATTTATTAGGGCACAGGACGATGCCATTTGGTCCATTGAGTCTATGCCTGCTCCCAGGAAAGCAACCCCATCAGTCCCATTCCTTGTTATTGCCTTGTAACTTATTGTCTCTTGCATACCTAACAACTCCTCTTTGATTCTTCTGCTACTTACACTACATTAGGGATAATTTGCAGTCAGCAGTTAGTCTACCAAGATATCTTTGAGATATGGAAGGAAACTGCAGCACCAAATCACCACACAGACAGCACCAGGACTGAACCTGGGTCACTGGAGCTGTGAGGCAATAACACCAACTGCTGCGCCACAATACTACTCTAGCAGTTGCCCATCTCTAACTCACCTTGTCTCTAATGGAGAGGCAGGGTTAGTCGGTTCTGAGGGTGGTGAAGGCTGAAAGGAAACAGCTGATGGATAATAGGTCAGAAAGCTCCATGCACAAAACTGCAAATTTTTTCTACTGATATTTAGAACTGCCACAGGAAACCCATAGGTCATGAAGATTGACTGTGTTTGTCACTGGTCATCTCAGTCACTATCTTCAATACCTTGGTGTTCTCCAGAACTGTAAACAAATGCATATTGCCATGCTATATTCACCATGCCAAAGTGCTGGGCATCAGGTTAACTTATGAATTGCTCAGGGAATAATCACACTAAATTTGTGGATAATTCATAGAAGCTGGAAGTCATCTCTGAGACAGACATCAGATTCATTCCATTCAGTCAGGGTACCTCAGAACAGCAGTTTTCAGTGGCCTTTGCAAGTTCTTCAGCTATGATTGGCAAATTTCCATCAACAGTGAAAATTTCAGAGTTATCATTTTCCACAATTCACTGTGGCGTCTTCATATAGGAGCATAGAGTGTGTATCTACTGTGGATTCAATTTGAAGTCAGCACTTAATTTCATAGACCTATTGACAAATAACATTTTTGTCCACTTTGTTCTCTCAACAATCCCATTGTAGGGTAGCTGACTTTACCCTGAATTTGGTTCGGGTTTGCAGACTATCACCTGTGTGAAAGACCATTCTAGTATGAATTTGTGAAAATGCCAAATGCTGAAGACTATAGGTAATATCTCCTTTTTGATCTGTGCACTATTTGTTTCTGGCAACTCATATCCATAACATTACTGATAACAGCTCCAACACCATAATTGGAGTCATGGCAAGAAGGTGTCAATGCCCTTTGTTTCATTGTGCACTAAGAATTACTCATTGCTAAGGTTTACCTGATGCTCATCATAAGCTCTTCTTTGTTCTTCATCTCAATGTCAGGGTTCATTAACAGTGTAACACCTCAGTAACAGGTGGGAAAGCTGTTAATGTGGTGGCAAAGTCTGGCAGGAACCTGGGCATAATATTGTGGTATCCCAAAGGATCAGAACACAGTGATGTTTTCTGGTGTGTGGGCATTTAATATCACTACCACCTTCTCCCTGACAGGCTGCAGTTTGTTGTCATTCAGCTTCTACCTTTTAGAAACACAACCTCTTGTAACAGGCAAGTACACTTGCTCCATTTCAGTTTGAAATTCTGCCTATGTAAAACCTCTTCAAGCATCCTCAACTACTTTTCTCAGTTTCTGTGACAATTAGTATTACAGAGACAATGAGGAATGCCCTGTAACATTAAGTTGGTGGTACCCTGCAAATCCTCAGGGCTGATTTTATCGTGTGTGATATTTTGTCCATGCATGCAAGCCTTCAGAATCAGAATCAAGTTTATTATCACTTACATATGTCGTGAAATTTGTTATTTTGTGGCAGTAGTACATTGCAAGACAAAGACATAAAAATTACTGTAAGTTACAAAAATAAATCATGCAAAAGAGGAATAATTAGGTAGTGTTCATGGGTTCATGGATCGTTCAGAAATCTGGTGATGGAGGGGGAAGAAGCTTTTTCCTGAAATGGTGAATGTGGGTCTTCAGGCTCCCGTATCTCCTCCCTGATGGTAGTAACGTGAAGAGGGCATGGCCCGAGTGGTGAGGGTCCTTAATAATGGATGCTGCCTTCTTGAGAAACCGCACCTTGAAGATGGCCTCAACGGCGGGGAGGGTTGTGCCCGTGATGGAGCTGGCTGAGTCTACAACCCTCTGCAGCCTCTTCTTTCGATCCTGCACTTTGGAGCCACCATACCAGGCCGTGATACAACCAGTCAGAATGCTCTCAACCATACATCTGTAGAAATTTGCAAGAGTCTTTGGTGACATGCCAAATCTTCTCAAACTCCTAACGAAGTAGAGCCACTGGCGTGCCTTCTTCATGGTTGCATCAAAATGTTGGGCCCAAGATAGATCCTCGGAGATGTTGATGCCCAGCAACTTGAAGCTGCTCACCCTTTCCACCACTGCCCCCTCAATGAAGACCGGTGTGTGTTCTTCCTGTACTTTTCCTGAAGTCCACAATCAACTTCTTGGTCTTGCTGATGTTGAGTGCGAGGTTGTTGTGACACCACTCAACCAGCCGATCTCATTCCTGTACACCTCCTCATCACCATCTGAGATTCTGCCAACAACAGTGATGTCATTGGCAAATTTATAGACCTGTGCCTAGCCACACAGTCATGAGTGTAGAAAGAGTAGAGTAGTGGGCTAAGTACACATCCTTGAGGTGTGGTTGTGTCGATTTTCAGCGAGGAGGAGCTGTTACTACCGATCTGCACTGACTATGATCTCCCGATAAGGAAGTTGAGCATCCAGTTGCAGGGAGAGGTACAGAGGCCCAGGTTTTGAAGCTTGTTGATTAGCACTGAGGAGATTATGGTGTTGAATGCCGAGCTGTAATTGTTAAACAGCAGCCTGACGTATGTTTTGCTGTTGTCTAGGTGCTCCAAAGCAGAGTGGAAAGCCAGTGAGATTGCGTCCGCTGTAGACCTGTTGTGGCGGTAGGCAAATTGCAGCAGGACCAGCTCCTTGCTCAGGTTAACTCTAGCCATGACTAACCTCCCAAAGCACTTCATCACAGTAGATGTGAGTGCTACCGGACAATAGTTGTTGAGGTAGCTCACCCTGCTCTTCTTGGGTACCAGTATGATTGCTGCCCTTTTGAAGCAGTTGGGAACCTCTGACTGCAGCAGTGAGAGTTTGAAGATGTCCTTGAATACTCCAATCAGTTGGTCAGCACAGGTTTTTGGTACCCTGCCAGGTACACCGTTGGGGCCTGACGCCTTGCGAACGTTCACCCTCGTGAAGGATGTTCTGACGTCGGCATCCGAGACAGAGATCACAGATGCTGTGCGGATTTGCCTAGTTGCAGTGTTATTCTCCCTTTCAAACCATGCATAAAAGGCATTGAGCTCATCGGGGAGTGAAGTATCACTGCCATTTATGCTGTTAGGTTTCGCATTATTGGAAGCAATGGCATGCAAATCCTGCACAGCTGTCTTGCATCTGATTGTGTCTTTAACATCACACGGAATTGCCTTCTCACTCTCACGATGGCCTTCCGTCGGTTATACCTAGACTTCTCGTAGGGCTCTGGATCGCCAGTCTCGAATGCCACAGATTTGCCTTCAGCATACTGCGAATCTCCTGGTTCATCCAGGGCTTCAGGTTTGCGAAAACTCCGTTTGTTCTTGACAGCACACACTCATTCACACAGGTCTATTCATTCAGGTGATCGGACTTGCCAAAGTGCGGGTGCGGGATGGCACAGTAAGCGTTCTTGATGGTGATGCAGCAGTGATCAAGTGTGTTGGCTCCTCTGGTTCCACAGGTGACGTGTTGGTGGTAGTTGGTCAGAGACTTCAAGCTGGCCTGGTTGAAGTCCACCATGATGATCGGGAAGGCATCAGGGTGTCCTGTCTCGTGACTGTTGATCATAGTGCTCAGCTCCTCCAGTGCCAGCTTGCTGTCTGCCGGGGGGCAGGGGAATATACACCACTACCAGGATGACAGCAGGGAACTCCCTCGGCAGGTCGAATGAACGAGACTTGACCGAGACTCGGTGCTCCAGGTCGGGGGAGCAGGACTGAGACAGAACTGTCACATCTGTGTACTGCGAAGAGTTAATCATAAAGCAAACGCCGCCGCCTCTGCCTTTACCTGATGCTGCCGTCCAGTCAATGTGCTGGATGGTGAAGCCTTCGGGTTAGAGTGCTGTATCCAGAGTGCACATGAGCATTTACCATCAATTAATTTAGTCCATATTGAGCTGGATATTTACATGGAATAAGTCAAGCTTACCGAAAAAAAGTACTAGTTCTAACCAACCACTCCATTGCACCTTCACTAGGGCTTGCGGTGTTCAAATTATTTAGTTCCTCTTCTGTTTATTCTTAAGCAGTTACAACTTTGATCTCAGTTGGCAAAATATTGGTCTTACCTCACGGGATGCAGTATGGGCTTTATGCCTCTTGAGGAAGTTGTAGGAATCCTTGGGTGGGTCCTTGTATTATATTTGAATCTAGTGCAGACCAAGAAGTGTTGTATTGAAATGCATAAATGCCCCATCAAGCATGTGTGCAATCAGCTAATATCTGCCTTGCAAAGTAGGTCTCTGGGTATAGTTGATCACAGGTATTGGCAGTTTGATTTCCTGACTATGAGAAGGACAAGGCACATCATCTGCTTGGCGTATTCAGCACGTATATTGCTGCTGGCTTATGGGAACTGCTGCACCTTTGTTGTTATGTGTTTCATCTCATAACTGAACAATCTGTAGCTATGTTGATATTCATTTCCAGATTTTAGTCCTTCACCTACACAGTGGTCTTGAAGTCATTTTTATTTGTTGGTACCTGTGCCTAAATGCTATTAAAATAACATTTCTCAAAGCCTTGTGATAAATCTGTGATAAATTTACTTCCTTGCCTTTTGGATACTGGTGAAATCCTCCTATCTATGCTCATTGTGTTTTGTCTGTCTTTGCAAAGTACTGTGTGCTTCACTTTCTTACAAATGAAACAGTGAACTGTCCTGAATGGATGCAGTCCAAATGAATAATTGAGCTGATAATGATAGCAGGGGTTTCCCTCCTTTTGCATTCAGACCTGATGGAGAAAATGCTGCGGTTAAGCCGTCTGTCAGCGTACACACAGCATAAGCATTACATTTGTATCCCACTCTGAGTGGAACTCCATTGTGTTCTTCAATGCCATTTCCATAGCAATCTTAATGTCTTCTTGAATGTGAGGTCCAGTACCTGAAAAAATTTACTCTAAAATCAGTGAGCACACAAACAAATCATTGTTTCCATGTGTGGTCTGGAATATCCTGAAATATAACGTGGTGACAAATTCTTTAACTTAGCAATGCTATCCCCATCTCCAAACTCATGGCTACAGGCACTAAAATTAAAGGTTTCAAAAATTTCTGAAAGTATCAGGTTAAAGTGGTTCTGCAATATTTTGATGACATCATTGAACAAGACATCCATTGTCCTACAAGGGACTAATACATAGATTAACTAGCCTTCTTCTCAGGGAGTTCCTTAGGTTCAAGCATGACTTACTTCCACTCCAGTTTTGTGGCTTCTGAGGTGGTTCACGAGGCCAATGTGGGAGCTGCAAACTCTTCCACAGATGGCACAGGTCGCAGCTGATGGAGCGAGTGGGTGAGCAGTTTGGGAGGTGGTGCGTTCCTTCTGCTCCTTGTGCACGGCTTCTACAATATAGGTCTCTGTCTCCATTTCTACAAAAAGATTAACTTTTTTCCACTTATGAATGGATTTGTTCTGTTCATTATCACTTCCTTCACTATTTCTATAATATTGTTAACACTGAAAAACATTACCATTTGCTCCAAGTACATACTGAGTACTTTCTGCGTCCCATCACTGCTATCTAATTTTCCAATATCCAGCCGAAGGTTCCTCTGCCCTTTTCTTCATGCTTCATTTGCACTCACAATTCCCCTCTTGCTTATGACTTGGCTTTTCTTGTGAGATTACCAAATTTACTCAGTCTCACTTCCTCAAATTTGTGCCTTCATATCGTCCCATTCTTATCTCCAATGCAGCACATGGGTTGTCTGCTGGAGTCCAGTGCCAAGTGCTGAAAACACTGACCGCGATTCAGAAAATCCAACGACCACAACTATTTACTCCAAATGATTCCTTGGATTAATTCTGTAAGCTTCCACAAAACAATGTTACAACCCAAAGAGCATGCAAGCATCTGACTCTGTAATTAAAGAGACAGTTACCTTGGAGCAATGATTAACCTGTTTCAACCAGTACTGCTGATACAACAAATAGTGTGTCAATTTCTGATTGCCTTTCAATCTAACATGCAGAGAGTGTTAAATGTGTTGGGGATATAGAATTCATGGTGGATGGAGGAACTCTCCAAAGGCCTTCCTCCTCATCCTGAAATAGACGGTAGACAGATTTTCTATGTTTTATTTATAACTTGTGTGTTTATTGTTTGTGCCCCTTTCAAATGGGAGCACTTTAATTAAATTATTTTTCGTTTAGGTTGATGTCACAGGGGCAATCTATTGTCAGCCTAATTGGCAATTAAAGGGAGCAGACATAATGCACAAGTTTCTGGGGAAGCATTTCTTTTGTTGAAGGAATCACTAAGAGAAATAAATTTCAACCAACCAGAGATGAAGCAAGTTTAAACAGTATTTGTCTTAAATTGTAGGTATGGGCTTCACGACATAAAGAGATAACATCAATATAAATGATTTGACAGCAAAATGGCTGGTATTTAGTGTTACCCTGGCAACAGAATCAATGAACATGTCGCTGGGACCTCACGACAGATGCTTCTACTGTATCTTTAAGATTAAATTTAAAAACTAAATGAAGCACCCAGTCTCTGGAGACTCCTCAGTTACCGACCAATGGTGTTATGTCACTATGGCAACCGCACTGTCTAGCCAGTCTGAGACATGCTCTGCAATTAAACAACAGTTTCATTCCCCTGCTGCCCTGATCTCTGATTTATTGCTAAGATGTGTAGTATAATAGTGCTTGCAGACAGCAATATAAAGTACCATATTTCACTTCACAAATTACACCTCAGCATTTAGCCAAAAATCAAACAGGCAACTGGAAGTGAACACCACACAGTGACCAAATACAATATTAAATGCAGATGACTTTAAATAACTTTTTGTAATAGGACATACATTTCTTCATGGGTATAGAATCATGGCTCAGCATTTATCAACAGACATGTCAAACTTCCATTTCCTGATGTAATTAGCCTGCAAACTAATCAATGGCATGTTTCGTACTAGCTCTAAATCATCAAATTTACCCTTGTGTTTTAACAGGCGGTCATTTTCCAAGGAAGTTTTCATCTTTAAAATGAACTAGAATCATGAAAATCCAATCAAAATAAACACTTTCAATGAGTGACAAAAACAAATTTACTCCCAATTATATAATTTCAGCCAGGTTTTGATTAATTTGAAGTAGTGCCAATAAACTTGACATTTCAGGTCAATAATTATTAAAGCTTGATTACTCAAGTAGGATAGATTTCATACTGAGAATTAGGTGAGGCATTTCCCTTGTTAAAAAGCCATTTCTGATTTACACATAAACTAACTTGATTATTGCTAACCAACAGTTGTGCAACTGGGTGCTTGCATCTACTGCAATCTGTCTTGCTCTAAGCACCGAGACCACTTTGAGCAAAGTCGCCAGCATTGTGTGGCTACTAAATTGGTTTGCACTGTTCAATGTTATTGATCATACAATCTTCCTCCACCACTAAAGAAAGGAAGAAAAAATAATGGGCAATAGCAGGATGACTGTACGAGTTAATGTAATTGCATAAACACTGAAGAGGAGACAAAGAGGACTAACAAGGGCAGGGAACTAGAAGTTGTCTACATGGACTTTAGCAGAATCCAGAAAGCTAGATCATGTGAGATCCACGATGAGCTAACCAATTGGATACAAATTTGGCTTTGTGGAAAGAATCAGGGGATGGTAGTGGAGGGTTATTTTTCTGATTGGAGGCCCAGCGGTGTGGCACAGAGATCGGTCCTGAGTCCCCTGTCATTTATCATATATATTAACGATTTAGATGAGACTGTAGGCGTCATGATGAGTAAGTTTGCAGATGATCCCAAAATTGGTGGTGTTGTGGACAGTGAAGAAGGTTGTCTAAGGTTACAAGAGGATCTAGATCAACTGAGAAATGTCCAGGAATGGCAAGTGGAATTTAAATCACACAAGTACAAAATGATGCATTTTGGGATGTTAAATCAGGCAGGACATACACAGTGAAAGGACTTGTAGCCCTTGGTCTCTCTGTTCAATAACACCTCTGGGTAGTGTGCCCATAGTTCCCTGAAATGGAGGTGAAGAAGGCATATGACATACTTGCATTCATCATTTGGGGCACTGAGTACAAGAGTTGGGATGTCTTGTTACAGTTGTATAAGATGTTGGAGAGATCGCACTTGGAGTATTGTGTGCATCTCTGATTGCCACACCATAGGAAAGATGTGATTAAACTAGAGGGGATGCAGAAACAATTCACAAGGATGTTGCCGGGATTGGGGAGCTTGAATTATAAGAAGAGACTGGATAGATTGGGACTGTTTTCCCTGGAGCGAAGGAGGCCGAGTGTTGACCTTATTAAGGTTGATATAATCATGATGGATCGCAGTCTTTTTCCCAGGGTAGGGAAATCCAAAACAAAAGGGCATGGGTTTAAGGTGAGAGCAGAAAGATTTAAAGGGGACCTTAGGTGCAAACTGGATTTGGGTAAAAGGAACAAACTGCCAGAGGAAGTGGTAGAGGCGGGTTCAATTACAATGTTTGAAAAACATTTGGACAGGTAAATGGATAAGAAAGGTTGAGATGAATATGGGCTAAATGCTGTCAAATGGGATTAGTTCAGGTAGACACCTTGGTTGGCAGTGACGAGTGGGGCCAAAGGACCTGTTTCTGTGCTGTATAATTCTAACACTATATTTGTATTTTTTTTTACCCTATGGTTAAGGATTCATAATATTGTCAGCCATCCATGAGCCATTAAATAGTTCATTAATGCCTCCAGGACAAATAATGGCTTCATGTTGCTAAATGTTCTCGATTATTACAATGTCACCTTGCACCTTATTGCACTGCACTTTCTCTGTAGCTGTGACACTTTACTCTGTATTGTTATTGTTTTTACCTGTACTATATCAATGCACTCTGTACTAACTCACTGTAACTGCACTGTGTAATGAATTGACCTATACGATCGGTTTGTAAGACAAGCTTTTCACTGTACTTCGGTACCAGTGACAATGATAAACCAATACCAATACATACAAGGTGGCTTGTCGATAGTAATACCTATGCTTTCAGGCTTGGTGAATGGGACAACTAGAAGCCTTGATATTAGCATCTCCAAGAGGCATTCATACTGTCCATGACTGAGTGGAGATGCAACTATCATTTTCCTCACTTGATAGAAATCTCACCAGGAATCTGACAGCTCATAAACCAAGCTTCAACAAAAACAAACATCTATATTTTTTATATTTCAGTGATATTAGATCTTGATGTTAAGAATCTCATCTCATGAATGTCCAAGACCCATGCCACACTGATGTGGCCAAAGAGAATATATTTTCAAAGGTTCCACAAGAGCTACCAACTGAAAAGATTACAATATATTTAGAAGGTCAAACAATGGTACATAAATTCCACCAGTGCTCCCTTTCAATTGCATGGATCCCATGGATAATTATTGCCAGGTATTAGTTCTCCTTCACTTTAGATTCTGTGGCTCCCTCCACTTCAGTAGTTTTTCTCTGGCATCAGTGATGTTCATAACTTAAAATACTGTCTGTCTTTTCACAGCCACCTTCATCATTTCATCTGGTACTGTGTCCAAGACCCATTTTTCAGTGCAAATTCTCGATGCGTTACCACCTGTCAGATACTTCACATGGAACCAAGTACCCACCGGTCACACATCTCACCCAACACAAGCCAATCTTTTGTTTCTACATGACCTTAACAAGATATCAAATGGAGCCTGGAAACCTTTGCTTACCTCAGTCATCCTAAAGGTGGTGGTCAGGTTTTGAATTCACAAAAATAATCATAAACAAGAATATAACATTTCCAAGAGAAACTAGTTATCTAAATCTTCTTCATTACACCTTCTGGACATTCTTCATGAATGTACTCATGCATCTTTCTTTCTTTTTCAATCTTTTTATTAATTTTCATATTAATACAGAATAATACATATAACATCAGTAATTATACATGTAATACAAAGAGATCGGGAGGACAATCATGACATATGTAGTCATAAAGAATAAAAAAAGATATATTCTAAGCCCACGGTTTCTTAGTAAATGAATATATCACAAAAAAAATCGAAACGAGAAAGAAAAAGATTTATTATATAAAAAAACCCAAATTGAAAAAAAAATTATAAGTAATAAAACGAAACAAACTAGAAATAAATTTCAGAAAAAAAAACTGGACTGACATTTCTCGATAAACAAAGAGCATTATTATATCATCAACTCTGCTCCTCTAAGTTCAAAGATTATTGAAAAGGGATCTATATCATATGAAAATATTGAATGAATGGACTCCAAACTTCCTCAAATTTAGGTGAAGAATCCACAGTGCCACTCCTAATTTTTTCTAAGTTTAAACATGATATAGTTTGAGAAAACCATTGAAAAGTGGTGGGAGGTATTGGATCCTTCCATTTAAACAAAATGGATGGCTTGGCCATTAATGTAACAAAGGCAATCATTCGACAAGCTGCAGCAGATAAGTGGGCAGATTCCAACATTGGTAGCCCAAAAATTGCAGTGATTGGGTGAGGTTGTAAATCAGTTTTCAATACAGATGAAATAATATTAAAAATGTCTTTCCAATATTTTTCCAAAAGAGGATAGAACCGCATGCATCTTTTACTCAGCCAGATAACGATCATCAATCCTATTTCATCTTGTGTTATTTTAACCTCTATTTTTAAAATATCCTCAATCATACAGTAAATATTTTTATTGTTATCATAAATCTTGGAAGAATTTTACTATCCAATATAGTATTTGGAAAGCACATGTACTAAGCAAAGAACACAGGTGCTTAATCAGCTTCAAAGTTATCTTATTTTAATGCTTGCAGCTTGTTTCTCTCAGCCTCATTACAAACTGCTTACTTTGATCATTTTATGTTTTCAAAACCGACTAGCATGTTACATTTTGGCCAGATACTTGTACACACCTTAGAACATAGAACAGTGCAGCACAGGAACAGGCCCTTTGGCCGACAATGTCTGTGCTGACCGTGATGCCAAATTAAACTAATCCCATCTGCCTGCACATGATCCATATCTCTCCATTCCCTGCATGTTCGTGTCCTTCTCCAAATGCCTCTTAAATGCCACTACCATGTCAGCTTCAACCAGCACCTCTGGCAGTATGTCCCAGGCACCACCACTTTCCACTTCCCAGCCCCATACATCTCCTTTAAACTTTTCCCTCTCATTTCAGAGCTATGCCAACAGTATTTGACATTTCCACCTTGGAATAAAGACTCTGACTTTCTCCCATATCTATGCCTCTCATAATTTTATAAACTTCCATCAGGTCTCCTGTCAGGCTTCAATGCTCCAGAAAAAACAATCCAAATTTGTCCAACCTGTCCTTGCAGCTATAGCACCCTGGTGAACCTCTTCTGTACCCTCTCCAAAGCCTCCACATCCTTCCCGTAATGGAGTGACCAGAACTGCACACAATTCTCCAATGCAGCCTAACCAAAGTTTTATACAGCTGCATCACGACTTCCTGACTCTTATACTCGATGTCCCAACCGATGAAGGCAAGCATGACATATGCATTCTTTACCACCCTGTTTGCTTCTGTTATCACTTCCAGGGAACAATGGACTTGAATCCTAACATCCATCTGTACATCAATGTTCTTAAGGGTCCTGCCAATTACTATATACTTTACATTTGACCTCCCAAACTCCCATTTGACATCACAAACAACAAAGATCCCAGCACTGATCCTTGCGGTACACCACTGGTCACAGGCCTATCAGTTGAATAACTCCTCTTCACCTTCAGTCTTCTATGGCCAAGCCAATTTTGAATCCAATCTACCGGGTCACTATGGGTCACATATATCTCAATCAAGCACTGGCAAGCACTGGCAAGCACTGTCCCTTATACTACACACCACAACATATCCAGAGAGTTTGCAGCAATGGCTATTTTGCACCTCCTGCAAAGGTCCCCTCCTCTTACTCATTTACATGCTTCCTCCTGGTGTCAATAGCCATAGGTATAAGATTTGTTTCATATTTTTCTTATCTTCTCACCTCACAGAAGGTAACCATTCATCCCATTGAATCTATAACTGCTCTCAGATCAATCCCATCAATCTCTTTCCTCCACTATTTCCCTGCAACCTATTCTTCAAATTGCTCCTGATTCTCCTGCCATTCACCTGCTTTGGGGGGAAACTCACCAGTGTGTCTTTAGGATGCAGGAGGAAAACAGAGCACATGGGGCAATGCACACGGTTAAAGGAAGAACATGCAAACTCCACACAGGTAGCACCCGTGGTCAGGATCAAACCTAAGTTGATGGACCTGCACAGCACCAGCTCTCTCCTTAAACACTATGTCACCCAAATCTACAAATATGTCAATGACACCCAACACATCCTTGCTCTCCATGACTGCCTGCCTGATATTACAGTGCAAATGAGTCAGAATTTCCAACAATTGAATGTCAAGATCATGCAAATCATAATTTTTGGCCTTTGTTAAAATCTCTACAATCTGGTCATCCATTCCATTCGGCACTGTTCCCAAAGTGAACCAGACTGTACATAATCTCAGCCTACTGCTCAGTTAGAAGCAAGCTTCAAGATCCATATTCTATGAGAAGGGCAACATACAAAATGCTGGAGGAACTCAGCGGGTCAGGCAGCATCTATGGAGGGAAATGGACAGTCAATGTTTTGGGTTGAGTCCCTTCATCAGGAGTGGAAAGCAAGAGGGGACATAGCCAGTATAAAAGGGTGGGGGAGGGAGTTGAGCAAGAGCTGGTGGGTGATAGGTGGATCCAGGTGAGAAGGGGATGATAGGCAGATGGGGGAGGGAGGGGGAGAGTGGGAAAGATGTAAGAAGCTGGGAGGTGAGAGGTGGAAGTGACAAAGGGCTGAAGAAGATGGAATCTGATAGGAGAGGACAGTGGATCAGGGAATAAAGTGAAGGAGGTGAGGGAGGGAACCAGAGGGAGGAATGTGTGGGTGATGGGCAGATCGAGAGGGCGGGAGAGGGGAAAGGGAAGGGGTGATGGGGCCGGTGGAATAAGGAGAAACAAAGGGGGAGGACAGAGGGGAGTGGTTACAGGAAGTTAGAGAAATCAATGTTCATGCCATCAAGTAGGAGACTACCAAGATGGAATGTGAGGTGCTGTTACTCTAATCTGTATCTAGCCTCAACCTGGCAGCAGAGAGGGCCATGGACAGACATGTCGTGTTGGAATGGGAAGTGGAATTAAAATGGCTGGCCACCGGGAGATCCTGGCTGACATGACAGACGGAACAAAAGGTGCTCAACAAAGCAATCCCCCAATCTGAATCGGCTCTCACCACTCTACATCTCCCCCCACCCTTTTATGCTGACTATCTCCCCTCTTTCTTTCCAGTCCCGATGAAGGGTCTCGACCTGAAACGTCTAGTATCCCTTTCCCTCCATAGATGCTGCCTGACCCGTTGAGTTCCTCCAGCATTTTGTGTGTTGCTCCAGATTTCCAGCATCTGCAGTCTTTCCTGTGTTTCTATGAAAAGAGCTCTGTTTATTTCCATATTATTCCTCGCCTCCACTCCTATGATACTTCCACTGACTTCCTTACTATCATCCCAACTGCACACCAAGTCTAATTTATAACCACCTATACCTCTTCTGCAGGGAGTCTCACTCATCCATTATCTCCTACCTTCTGTCCTCCAATGCACTGAAATTAAAAGATTTATCTTCATCTACAAATCCCACCAATGACATCAGCTCATCTAGACCAGCAATGTTATTGAGCCACATTCAGCTCTATACTCTTCAAGTTACCAAACTTTTGGTTTTGAGTTTAAGATTAAAGTGCTTTGGTGAAAAGCTTTCAGTTGGTTTAATAATGAAATTCTCCCCCTACCCCCCACCAGCCTATCTACTTGAATTGGTATCTTCTCCAGAGAGCCTCAGTTAAGCTTTAACTGACCTCAAGTAGTTCTCCCAACAAGTTCCATGCCTTGTTTATTCACTCCTCTATGAAGTGTCCAAGCATTAAAGTTAAATGGTGCTACAGTAAGTAAACTATTAGGCATTTCTTCAGATTACACTTGCATATTTGTGCAATATGATCACTGATTTCAGGAAGAGAATTTATTTCTCACAAGAGCATTTATTTCCCAGAACGTCTGCTCAGTGATGGACACCTTTAAATAAAGCATCCACTTTGATGATTACTGATGGGAATGGGTACTGCTTAAGCCTTAATGCCAGAAGTGCCGAGTGGATGATCCACTTCGGCCTCCTCCAGTGGTCCCCAGAATGAAAAATGCCAGTCTTCAGCCAAATTAATTTACTCTATCAAATATCAAGAAATGGCTGAAGGCACTGGATACAACAAAGGCTATGGGCCCTGACAACATTCTGGCAATAGTATTAAAGACTTGCCGTACTCTTGGCCAAACTGTTCCAGTGCAACAACGACACTGGCATCTACCTGACCATGAGGGAAATTGCCCATGTATGTCCTGTCCATAAGAAGCAGGACAATCTAACATGGCCAATTACCATCCAATCAGTCTACTCTCGACCATCAGCAAAGTAATGGAAGGGATAATCAACACCACTTGTTTCACAACAACCTGCTGCAGAGGCTCTGTTTGAGTTCCGCCAAAGTCACTCAGCTGCTGACCTTATTACAGCCTTGGTCTGAACAGACATAAGAGAGTTGAACTGTAGAAGTTAAGTACCTTGATATCAAGGCAGCATTTGATCGAGTATGGCAGCAAGGAGCCCTGGCTAAACTGGAGTCAATAAGAATCAAGGGGAAAACCCCTCTGCTATTTGGAATCATCCCTAGAAGAAAGGAAGATGGTTATGGTGGTTGGAGGTCAATCATCTCAGCCACAAGATATGTCTGCATGTATTACTCAGGGAAGTGTCCTTGGCCAAACCACCTTCACCTGCTTCATCAATGACCTTCCTTCAAGTGTAAAGTCAAAAGTAGGGATGTTCACTAATGATTGCACGATGTTCAGCACCAATTGCGATTCCTCAGATAATGAAGTAGTCCACATCCAAATACAGCAAGACCTGGACAATATCTAAGCCTAGGCACTGATGATATCCAAGAAGAGAAAATCCAGCCAGCACCCCTGACATTCAATGGCATACTATCATTGAATCCCCTGCTATCAATATCCTGGGGGCTACCATTGACCAGAAACTGAACTGGAGTAGCCATTTACACAATGTGGCTAGAAGAGCAGGTCAGAGGCTGGAATCCTGCAGCAAATAACTTACCCCTTATTCCCCAAAGTCTGTCTACCATCTACAAAGCGAAAATCACGAGTGTGATGTAATACTCTCCACTTGCCTGGATGAGTGCAGCTTCAATAACACTCAAGAAGCTTGACCCCATGCAGGGCATTGCAACTCACTTGATAGACAACCCATCCACAACCGTTCACTCACTCCACCACCAACACACAGTAACAGCAGTTTGTACCATCCACAGCACGCACTGCAGCAACTCAACAACTCCTTTCACAACACCTTCCAAACCCATGACCTCTACCAGCTAGAATGACAAGGGCAGCAAAAGCATGAGAACACCAGCACCTGGAAATTGAACTCCAAGCCACATACCATCCTGTCTTGGAAATATATCGCCATTTCTTCACCACCACTGAGTCAAAATCCTGGAACTCCCTCTCTAAGAGCATCATGGGCAAACCCACATCTCAGGAACTGCAGTGGTCCAAGAAGGAGGCTCACTACCAACTTCTAAGAGGCAGTTAGGAATGGGCAATTAAATGCATGCTTAGCCTGCATAGCCCTTATCCCTTGAATGAATTAAAAAAACCTTGTGTATTGTCATGCCAAACAATAACGATGTGGGACTGTTGCTTTTTGCCTCACTTCCAATGACCTTACAATAGGTATGAATTTTGCAGAATAGACTTTTTATAATATGCAAAATGTTTAAAAATATTTCAATCTAATTTTATCCAAAAAGGAACAGTTTACCTTAATCCCATTTTCTTTTGACAAATCTTGTGCATATTTAAATAAAGAATATTTTAAACCCATAAGCTGCCATAAAACACCGGGACGCAATGTAGTAGGAGCCAAAAGCAGGATGAATCATGTATTCCAAAACACCAGTTGGTCTCAGAACAGCACTCCCACATCTCTGGCAAGACACTTGAATCCTCACACAACTGAGCCTGTGTGCCTCCCTTGGTGAAGTGGCCAATTAGTGCTAAATTATTGACAGCTATTCATTGTGCATAAATACCCAAGAGGTGGAGGATTGAGACAAGCTCGTTTTGCTGAGCAGTTCTTTCAAACTAAAGAGCATTCCATACCATAAATACTGGGATTCAAACGCTGATCAAAAATTGATAGGACTATATTCCAACCTATAGTACCACTCAATACCATTAGCAATGGAAACATTTTAAATTTGTAATTTTGTATTTAATTACTTGTATAAAAAGGTGGCTTTGTATAACAAGACTTATGCTGCTTCTGTTGGGAAGCTTTTGGATAAGTTGCATACATTCTGTGCAAACCCAGTGTACAACTCCAAATATTCATCAAGAAAGTAGATTGCCTTTATAATAAATACAGAACTTCTTTTGCTAAAATAAGTAGGCAAGTGTGGTCACAGGGCTGCTAACAGGATAAGGGGTATCCAAAATATATCAGCTATCCACAATGTAGTAAATCAGGCAAGGAGGTTTGTTTTCTTCACTGTGCTGAAAACATTCACGCATCAATGAAGGCACGAGAGATGAGCTCAAGGATCATTTTGCAATTAACACCCTTTGCTGGTTGTTAGTATCCAGCACAACACAAGAGGCATGTGAGGAACTTCACTTACAAGTTTGACTTGTAATATGAAGTTTAATGATATCACTGGAACATGATGATGGAAACAGACTTAATACAGCAGAAGTGACAAAACTGGTGCAACATGCAGGTTAGCAGCAATGTCAACACTGACAATAAAAGCACAAAATTGCTGCAGGGGGCAGGAAGGGACTGTCTGCATGGGCCACAAACCTTTGAAGGGTGGGATATCAGCTTCTGAACCTCCGATCTAACCTATTCTGAAAAGATACCTGAATAATATAAATAACTAAGCAGCGGATTGTTTTATCATCATCACAATGTGGTAGAATTGCACCTTTACTACATACTTGCACCACAATCTAACCTGGATTGATTGATTCTTAGACTGAGCTTTTGGTCAAACTTGATGGGTACAACTCATTTGTTACCAGCGAGTCAGAAGGTTGTTGGTTCATATTCTGATGCAGAAAAACTATTATGATCTTCTTATTGGCAATGTCATAATTCAATATGAACATTTAATCAAGGCCCTATTTGCTCCCTGGATATAAAAGATCATATGTGCTGTGCTGAAAAGGATCACTCACACAGATCGTTCTTCAGTTCAAACAGAAGCACATTTACTTTGATCAATCCTACACTTGCAAGTGGAAGAAGGTGGTTCATGCTTTCTCTGGGATTGTTCAGCATATGGCATTTTTGTACATAATCAGAGACACGGTACAATATCTGACAACGTCTTCACCCAATGTATGTTATGTTTGTTCTTCATCAGGAGACAAACTTCGCGTGGGTTTAACATCTGAACGTTTATTAAAACAACAACAAAAGACTGGCTGCAACCGACAGGCTGGCTTGCTTTTCCGCTCTTTCACAGCCACTTCCTGTTCCCCCATGTGACCCCTTGCGTTGCCGACTGGGAACTCTAGTTCTTTATTATAACTACGTAACAACACATAATAACACAATGTATAGAATTCTATTATCAGCAAATAACCAATCAGGTTAAAATGAGCTTATGATCAGTCGGTGTTGACATCATTAACACTGCGTGATCCTTTTAGCCCCTACCTCCACTGGGGACTGGGTGTCTTGCACTGTGGGAATGGTATGTTCTGTCTGTGTTTGATTGGATGTTGTAGCAGGAACAGGATGGGTATATTTACTGTCACATTTCCTCCAAGGACCATCTTGTGTTACAAGTACACGGCTCTGCACAATCTCAGATCTCATTATTCACTGGCTTGGGGTTAGTTCCCACCATGCTCCTCATCATAATTGCAAGTGGGTGACTGTTCTTGGATCCTTCCTATCTCAGGTTAGGAGAGAATCTGCATTGTCCTCCCCCTCTAATCTACCATCCTGCTTGTTTATCCCTACTTGGCTACCTGCAGACCTTCTATGACGAACTGCTAATTAACTGAAGATGGCAAGTACATGCCACCCACTTTTACTCATACAAAAATTAACCCTCTAATGTTACTCATCCTGATACTTTTACTATTCCCTCTACACATGGCAGTGGTTCAAAGAAAAGGAGAAGAGTTAATTCTGATGTCCTGGCCAATGTCCATCCTCAGTCAATATTACAAAAAGCAATGACTTGGTCATTATCCATTGTGGTTTGAGAGAGTGTGCTGTACAAAAATTGGCCTCTGTATTCCCTGCATTACAACATTAAATGAACAATGTTAAAGGATTTATTTCATTGCCCTAATATCTCCTTGTGATTTTTAGCCAAATCTTGTTTGCATCTCTGTACACGGAATAATAAATTTGATAATTGTTGCTTTCCACTAACAACTCTCACTGATCCAAAATGTTACTGGTATCCTATCATCAGAAGTATACTTGGGACACTTTACCACATCAAACACATTATTTAAACACATGTTATTATGGATTTAGTTGTTGGAGGATGTGCCATATGGACAGTTTACTACACTTTAGCTTCCACTGGAATGTGAAAGATTTTGCAGACCTCAGCAAGGCTCAGCATGTTGTCATTGGCACTGACAGACAAGCCAGGCCATTCACACAGCCATCAGGCAGGACAAAATATTTCACTCAGGAAGGTTTCTTATGCTCACTTTAATTTTGATACAACAATATTATGTTGTTTAGAAACTTCTCTGAATATTTTATATCAGAATAACATGACCCCACAATTTAGTGCTAGGATTGTAGTCATTAAAAACGCCAAATATACTGTTAAGAATTATCTTTTCATTCTAGCTGTTTATTCTGCATCTATCCAAATTAAACTGTTGTATTCACAGAGATAAGATTCCATCAGTATTATCTGGGCCGGACAAACTTCACATGGGGTTTACGAAATACTGAAATTCATATAATTCTCAGAAAAGTGGTTGAAAAATAGCTGATAATATTCCAAAAAGAAAATACTGTATATACTAGAATTCCCCCAAAATTTGCAACATATTGACATACTAAAGTATTTGACTCTTCAGGATCACATTGCTCAAAAGACACACTGGGCTAGTTTCTTTTTATTTGCACTTCTTATCACTAGTCTATAATAGAAAACTACATCTTTTAAATTCTTTTATGCTGCCTTTCAGCCAACTTCTGTGGAAAACTTTAACATTATCATGAAAATTTATGGTAACTAGGCTGGAAGAAGTGGCGTAAAAATCTAGCAACCACCAAATGTACACAGTTGTCCTGTTCACCTCAGCTGTTGTAATTTTCCAACGGTTATGAAATTCCACAGTGAACATTAGCAAAATTGTTTTGAGGTGAGTAAGCATTTTAGCCGATCAACATTTTAAGTTTACATAGGAAAACTTGTATTTTTATAGCAGCATTCTCATCCCTTTCAGGATGTTCCAAAGCACCTTACAGCCAATTAAGTCCTTTGGAATGCAATCTCTGTTGCCATACAAAAATCATGGCAGTTAATTGCAAGCACCAATATTCCACAGACATACTGGGATAATGACTGGATAACCTATTGTAGCTATGTTGAATGAGGGATGATTGTTTGCCACAGCATCAGGGATAATTTCTCTGCTCTTTGAATTCGAGCTATGGGACCACTTTATCCACCTGTTATGACCGACAGAGCCTCCATTTAACATCCAAGATGACACTGCTAACCATGCAAGATTCCTTCAGAGTCCTTCAAGATTCCTCACCAATTTTATTGATGCACCGTAGAAAGCATCGTATCCAGATGCATCACAGCTTGGTATGGGAACTGCTCTGTCCGTGACAGCTAGAATCTGCAGAGAATTGTGGACACAGATCAGCACAGCACGAAAACCAGCCTCCCCTCCATGGACTCTGTCTACACTTCTTGCTGCCTCAGTAAAGCAGCCAACATAATCAAAGAATGTCCACCCACACTGGACATTCTCTCTTCTGACTCCTCCCATCAGGCAGAAGATACAAAAGCCTGAGAGCCGGACCACTAAGCTCAAGGACAGCTTTTATCCCGCTGTTATAAGACTATTGAACAGTACCCTCGTACGATTAGATGGACTCTTGACTTCACAATCTACCTTGTTATGACCTTGCACTTATTGTCTACCTGCAGGGCACTTTCTCTGTAACCATAACACTTTATTCTGCATTCTGTTACCTTGAACTACATCAATGCACTGTTGTAATGAAATGATCTGTATGGACAGTATGCAAGACAAGTTTTTCACTGTATCTTTAAACATGTGACAATAATAAACCAGTTTACCAATTTAAAATTTATCAATTTACCTGAAGTGCACTGAGAGTCAGCCTAAACATTTGTGCTCATCTCGGAAATGGGATTAGAACCAACAGACAGAGAGTCTGAACATTTTCAGTAAGGGGTTTGACAGCATACGTCCATCCTCTTCGAAGATCCTAAAGGGCATCTGCAATGCACAAGTAAACTGTGGTGAATCACTCTGTGCACTATGTTAATGAGGAGGATAGTGCATGCACAGTGCATGGCTATTAAAAGTGTGCAACACTGACTTGATGTCAACTCCACCGTTTTGGAGCTCATCAATCAAGCTACCAGACTAACTTAACCTCATATGATTTATCATACTTCCAGTAGAGGGAAGGGCAAACACAATATCCTAAACATGCATTTATATAAGGTAATTAACATAGAAAAATGTCCCACTTCAGAAGCACACTTACATGCATAATTTGACACTCTCCAATTGTCATAGGAGACAATTGGACAGAAAACCTAAAAGAGTCTTGAAAAAGGACAGAGGCTGATTGGTGAAGAGATCTTCAGAGCTAAAGTGTCTTGGCGAATGAAAGAGTAGTTGCCCATAGTTGGGTAATTAAAGTCAGAATTGATCACTAGGCTAGAATTAGAGGAGATATCTGGTAAGGTTTAAAGATTGTGGGAGATTAAAATGGATGGACATCGATAGTCAGATGCGATGAAATCAAAATGATAAATTTAAAATAGAGTCATTGCTTAACCAAGAGATGATGTGTATTAGTGGGTGAGCTTGGATTTGGGTGGTTACAACACATTGAAGAACTTTGAAGAGGAAAGGAGGTTGAAGAAATGGTGGTGGGGACAGGTTGAGTTTAACTTCAGAGAGTTGTAAAGCCAGGAGATTTTAAGCAGAAGGGCCTGTCAGAGAGAACTGTCAACAAACATCAGCTGACATGGGTACCAGGACCAGAGGATGGAAGATCAGCAGTATTGATTAGGAATAGCACCAAGTGAACGGGAAGTGGATCATGTTTAGAGGGGGATTGTTAGTTCATTATGGGTTCATTGTTTTTCATTCCCAGTGGCTGTTGCAACAACTCTACATGTACCTAGTGCTTTCTGTAGCTCTTTCAAGTTGCAGATGTCCACTGGGAATGGTGTGGCAGGTGCTGAAAGTTATTAGCTGACTACAAGATATCAACCAATTGCTCCCAGACATTAGTGGTTTAATGGGGATTCCCTTTGGAGTAGACCATGATTGTGGAAATGATTGGAGGAAATGTGCAGAGCCAGACAAGCAGCTTGAGGGAGTGGGGTTGGGAGAAAGGCTCTTAATAGACCCTTCCTTCCCCCTACCAGGTCTGTCCAAGACCAATTCTCTCTGGTGAGAAGCCAAATGTGTGATGTCTGCTTCAATGATGTGTTAAATGAGATCTGATAGCACCTACTGCAGTTACAACTGTAGTCTCAGATCTGCGGCAACTGCATGGTCAGTGGCCGTCAGGGGACTGTGGCCATCAACTTTTATGATTCCAGCTCTTTCTAGGCTGCAGCTGAGGCTAACTGCAAAATCCTGCAGTATGCCAGATACTGCTGTCAAAGGAGGTCACTGAGTTTTTCTATTCCAAGAGACTTAATGCATGCTTTGTAACTGGAGGCCAAGAGGCAGAGAAAGCAAGGAGTTTGCTGAACTGCAGGATTATCTATTTTACTGTATTTTATTAACTGCATGTATATTATTTTGGGGCATTATTTTCTTTAGAGGAACCAAATTGTTCATTCCAGATTCTAACACAGCATGGCTGATGATTCAGGGGCACATCTTACACACACAAGTACACCCTGTACACACTGAAAGTAGCCATGGGAAACTTAGAGTGCAGATCATTGGTATGCTGAAAGGCAGATCATTGGAATGTTGATCAATATCCAGCTGAGCAGACTATTCAGGAGGAGCCCTACAGTAGTCGACAGAACATGTCAAGATATGTGATGCTTCACTGCATGTTGCACCTCTACACCATTCTGAGAGCACAGCACTTACCACAATCAACATTGCAAATGCAACCAAGCTGCCTTATGCATACTCTTGGTGTCTGTCATCTATGTACCTTTGCTGTTCTGGTGCTTCTGTGCATTCCTTGGCTAGTGGAAAGCAGTTGACTCTGAGGAGAGGGGATTAAAGATGATCTAAAAGGCAAATTGCAGGCTGTACCATCTCAGCCAACAGAAGGGGCACTGGAAGAATATCATGCTTGAGATGATAATTGCTAGCTTCCTGAAAGGGAGCAACAGGTTTAGCTCTTCAGTACTGTCAAGGAGGACTAATAATAAGATTGTGAGACAATATAAGCCCCTCTGAACACTTACCTGCATATAGCATCCATCTGAGCTTCTTCAGTGGCACCTAATGAGTGGCAGCTGCTTGTGATATTACAGAAGCTGCAACATCAGCTGCCAAACACCTGTTGTGGTTAAGTCTCCTCATGTGCAAAGGGTGTTGGCAAACACTTTGCAGAGTAATAACATTGCTTGCCAAGCTCTGCACAAAGCCCTATGCCAAGATAACAGTGCATGTTGCCGTGGTCTTTGACACAAAATACAAATGTTCTGGTGAGGCCTGAATGCACCAAGCATTAATGACATGAGACACTTTTTGTCAATCCTCTTCTGAAGTCCTCATCACATGATCAGTCTTGCCCTCCAGGGAGGTGGTTCCTCCACTATCCTTGCCTTCTTCCCCAGCAGCAGGCCACGCATTCTCAGTGCCTTACGATGTGTGGATTCTACCTCTATGTTATTAAGTTATCAACATTTTCAGTACCTGAGCAGGTGGCTGAAAATGGGGACCTGAGTGGGACTGCATCTTTATCATCCGTGTCTTCTTGCAGTTCTTCCACTGCCAGGTTGCATTTCTTGGATATTTGAAAGAAGGAAGGCAAGGGGGTAAAGCTGTGTTGCATAGCAGGATGGGGGAGGATGGATGGTAAGTAAGAGATGCAGTATCACCAATAGATATTCCATTGGTGGCCATCGCCACCTTTTCAATGGGGACAAAGATGTTGACTCATCCTGATGGCTCATGCTTTACCTTGTTGTGTACCATCCTGAGCTGCAGAAGATGAGAAATTGCACAACATTTACTGATACTTTCTGTTTGCAATGCTGATGTGGCTGTCACTGTTAAGTAACTGGCACTGTGTTCATGCAATGGGATGCATGTGGGCACAGTGGAGCATTTGAATGTTGGACATTCTTCCTAATTAATATGGATGTTTGGTAGGTGTGTAATGGGGATGGGGTGCCTTGAGTTGGGAAAGAGGCTGGCTTGTATCAGTTGGATTCAGAATCCAAGCCACATTCAATCACCTTGACGAGGCGATTGAATTCAATCCACTTGACCCAGTTCCCCAACTCTTACAGCTGACTCATGTACTATATTCTCCCAAGACCTTTCACTGTGTACCAGGACGGCATACACTGCACATCTGGACTGACCAATTTCTCCTTCAATGTCCCCAGCGAAAATCCCCAAACCTGCTATCTGCCATGTTGTATCATCCTTCTCTTTTGCAAGAGAGATTCACTTCCCATATGGCTGCCAAATTTTACAAGTTAGCTTTAAACAGCACAGGCTTGCTCTTAGATGGTGCTAGCCAATACTAACATTTCACTGCTGCCACTGTGTCCTGACACAGAAACAGACAATCCAGTGCTAAACTGTTACAATGAGCAGGCAATGGAGGTCTGCCTTTATTTCAATCATTCAGTACAAGTTAACAGCATATCACATCCCAGTGTCTGTTTCTGGGAAGCTACCCCTTCATTTTCAGTAAATCTGGCATCAGAAATCCTGTAAATAAATTAAGATTTTCTGCAAGTAATAACAACGTGACTGACAGCAACCCCTGCACAAATTCAGGAATTGGAGAATGAGTAGCTCATATGTTGCTGCTGTCTTTGCCACTGAATAAGATCATTACCACTACTTCACCTCAAATACAGATTGCCATATTCCTTTTACCCCTTTGTTCCTTTAAGCCTCAAATCACATTTTAAAAAATGGGGAAAAAATAACACTACTTACTAAGGTGACATGAGAATTAGCAGCATGATTAGGCCAGTTGGCCTGGTAAACCTACTCTGCCAAGCGTCAAGATCAACATCACTTTCCTGCACTGTCAACTTGCCTCCTTATTCCCTTAGTATCCAAAACAAACTAGTAATCTTTATTTTGAATGAATTCAATGACTAAGTCTCCACAGAGCTGTGGGGTAGAGGGCTACAAGGATTCACCACCCTCAGTGTGAAGAAATTTCTCCTTTCCACAGTCCAAAATGGTCTACCACTTATTCTGAAACTGTCGGGCAAGAGGAAGGGATTTAAGGATGTTGCACCTTTTACTGAAGGAGGCTTCCAGGACATCCCCATTGATTCTCAGGAATCCTTAGTTCATAACTGCCCAATGTGGAGAAAGAGTGTTGAGAATGACACCAAGAACCTTGAGTTGAGAGTTTGGAGTACTTAGAAGTCCTGTATAAATGCCTGATGAAGTGCATGTCTCACAAATGACCCACCCAATCCATCAGGCACCACCTGCCACATCTGTGGAAGAATCTGCAGTTATCCCATTGGCCCCATCTGTCACTCGAAACCAGAGAACTTTAGTGGAAGTAAGTCATCCTTGACCCCGAGGGACTGCCTAAGAAGGAGGAGGATTCTATTATGCATATAATGAATAACTATCACAGTTTAATGCTTGTTCATTGTTGAACAGCTGAACAAGTACTGCAACATGATGATCAGCCTTACTAAATCCACACTGTGTTGAGTATTCTCCTCCCTTACTATGAAATGGTATTTAACAACCTCAGATGAAAAAAAACACATTTTCCTGGGTTTGTTCCAAAACACTTTCAATACCAGGCCTGATTCATGAATGCCTGAGGACGCTTATCTGAAATGCAAATGACCTTCATCTTTACCCTCATTGGCAACAGAGTGACTTTGAGTTTACTGCCCTATCATAAGCAGAGACATGCCTATTATCAGCAACTACAAGTTCACTACTTTGATCTTTTTTTTGTGTGACAGGCATTTCATTCTAACTGGAAACATCGAGAGAAAGGCACATAAATTCACTTGAAAGTACTGGAGAAGGCTGATCCACCTCCCCATCTCCCCATTATTGAAATTCTCACACACATTTATCTCTAACACCCGAGGCATGAGATTGATTTCTATCACCAGGGTTCGATACAAACTCATCACTCTATGGTCTCAATTTACAGATACAATCCCTCCTCTGCTGCTATGTAAATTCATCACTAAGGGATTAAATTCAGGCTTACTTACACTCATCACTATGCTGCCACAAAGCACAAAATCCCTTCCCTTCCCTCCACTTAACCATACAAGCAATGTACTAAATGTATTCTCAGTTCCAAACTGCTAGGAATTGAACATTTACAAATCACCGTGCTGCAAGGGCAGAAAGGAAGAGAGAGAAGGAAGAAATATCAGAAGGAATTAAATAATGCACACCTAAACCAATTGGATAGTGGTGCGGGAATGGGTAAAGCAAAAATAATGCCTGATTGACAAGGCTGGGAATGCAAAGCTCCTGCCAAATATTAGTTCTTATGTTCTAATTCCAATCAAGAAACTTTGCAGGAGTTCAGGAGAGGAAACTAGGGTCAGGAGGCATTGCTGAAGACTGTTGGGGATGGGTTCCGAAAATTGGAAAGGCGGGTGGGGAGGAAGGCAGTGCTCCTAGCAGGATTGATACAGGGGCCAATGGAGCAGTGTGGATGGTGGGTGACGGGAGGCTGAGAAATTGGAAGGAGGGCGACTGAGAGCAACCTTGAAAATCGGGTGCAACACAACTGCTATCTATGACCAAAAGTTGGAAAATGCACTTACTCCTGGAACCAGCAGTTCCTACCTTCCCCGGAACTGTGAGCATCAGTCTAGATTCTGTGCTCATCTCTGGAACCTAACAAGTTACCGCAGCTGGCAATTTAAATTCTCCCTACCACAAAGCTTCCACTTCAGGACCTGGATGAACAGATATCAGAGTAACAATTTGCCCCAACGAATCCCACTGCCTCAACATGGATTGCAACCTTAATCTTTGACTTTGAGCAGCTAGAATAAACACCCAGCAGAATATAGCAAGAATAGTTCTTCAAATGCACAGATTGGCTCAATTTATGGTATCTACATCTTATGGCAACTGTCATCCTTGGGCTCAAGGGGAATCACACAGTCAACCTGATGATAGGAGAGAATGACACAAGAGAAAGACTAGAAATAGGTTAATTTTCTTCATTGATTTATTTTTCAGGATGCTCCTACTGGTGGAGTGCTCCTCCGGGCCCCAAAAGGAAATCAGTCTTTTCCCAGAGACCCCCAATGGACTGATGGGAACCATTTCATCAGGTCCCCGGTGAATTTGCTGATATTTGAATTCCTACTGTCACCTTCTCGCTGGCTGGTTCCTCCCACTGGAAAGAGAATTTTGAGATTTGGACAAATGACTCCAAGGATTTAAAATCTTCCAAGCTGTAAATTGTGCTGGGGTTTGGTGGGGTTAATGGGATAGTCGTACAGTTTGTTGCCCATCTTAACCTCAAGAGTTCAAAACAAGATACCAGGCTTTGTATTCATATGACCTGCGACTGTGAGAGTTCTGAGCAGCACTCTGCTTCAAATGAATGTCCCCAATATCCTTGAACACGTTGGACAGCTCAAAATACTCACAGGATCAGTGAAAGTACAAGGCAGTATGTAGGACATGCATGGGCACATCAAGGATAAAAAAAACTAGACTCCCTGCCACGAAACCAGCATGTCATCTATTTTAGCTCAGCTACCGCTGTGTTTGTCAGAAGACAGAAATCCCAAGAGATTTGTGTCATACAGCTATTCCACCTAGTTTCTAACTGAGGTGGAGTCTTCTGATGCAGTAGTGCTAGTGTGCACGTGTAACATTGAAATATAGAGAATGTTAGAGGCTCTCTCAGAGAAACAGAATTATAGGCTTGGCTTTTCCACACTTCCACATGTGTAGTCAAACAATGAAGTCACAAACTCACTCAGCAATAGAACACAGAACGTGGAACATTACAGCACGGTACAGGCCCTTCACCCCATGATGTTGTGCCAACATTTTATCCTGCTCTAAGATCTATCTAACCCTTCCCTCCCACATAGCCCTTCATTTCTCTATCATTCGCGTGTCTATCTAAGAGTCCCTTAAATGTCCCTAATGTATCTGCCCCCACAACCTCTGCCGGCAGTGTGTTCCAAGCACCCACCACTGTCTGTGTGAGAAACTTACCCCTGACATCCCCCTTATATCTTCCTCCAGTCACCTTAAAACTATGCCCCCTCATATTAACCATTTTCGCCCTGGGAAAAAGCCTCTGACTGTCCACTCAATCTATGCCTCTTATCATCTTGTAGACCTCTATCAAGTCAACTCTCATCCTCCTTCGCTCCAAAGAGAAAAACCCTAGCTCACTCAGCCTATCCTCATAAGACATGCTCTCCAATCCAGGCAGCATCCTGGTAAATCTCCTCTGCACCCTCTCTTAAGCTTCCGCATCCTTCCTATAATGAGGCGGCCAAAACTGAACACAATATGGTTGGCACCATATGCCCAGGTCCTGAACTTTAGCCACAAGAGTTCCAACTTACTGAGATTCCACAGACTTGGCTCAGGAATTGCAAACCTATTAATTTTGATGGCAGAGTAGAAAAGCAGGTCTTTTTTTAAAAAAAAGATGTGTTTTTATTCACACCTTATTTTAGAGTATGTGTGTTTTGTCTTAAATTCTTCTCACAACTTTAATTATTTACTTTGATCAATTTCTAGAAAAAAATTAAACTATGTCAGGGACATTCAGAAATCTTTAAAGGGCTTGACAACATTGACATGTGGCAAGGCCTCGGTAGCTGTTAAGGATTTCAGGGGAATTTCAGGGGTGGAGTTTCCCCTGTGCATCATTTGAGAGCCTGCTATTGCTCAGTCCTCTCCGCCAGAATCCAGGACACTTCAGGCAAGCAAAATCAGCTTTCTACACCTGGATTAGGCAAATTCAACCACCAGGAGCTTGCAGCCAGTGGGTCCACAGCAGGAAGATCTAATCCAATATTTCAAATCAATGACCCTTTCTTCTATTCAAATGTCATTGGCCTGAAATATTAAATTTGCGTCTACCACCATAAATACTGCATGACCTCCTGAGCATTTCCAGCATTTTACACTTCTATTTCAGAATTCCAGCGTCCAGAGTATTTTGCTTTTGTTGTGCTGAGTATTATTGCTTCATTCTCAGATATTGGATACCTCGAGGAGCGAAATGAAAAAGTTTGTATGAATCAGATCTCAGCGCCCCAGCTAATCAATTCCTATTTGAATGAGCAAAGAGCTATTAATTTGGTTTTGGGTGCTGAATGAAAATATGTGATGTTAAGGCTTAGCATTACACTACTTCTCGTAACTCTCACTGTCTGTTTGTCCAGTTACTGCTCTGCTCCCTCTTTTCTGATTATTGTTAAAAGGGAAAATGGAGAAAAGATGTTGAGGCAGGAAATTAACAACCAACACTTAGTTGCAGAAAAATTTGGTCCATCTGATCTATAGAACCATTGTTAACTATAAATGAGAACTGTGTAATCAACAACAAGCAGCTATAGAGTTCAGCAGGCCCAAATTTAAATTTCTGCTTAAGGTTACTCCTCCCATATATCTTGACAGCTTTGCTGTTCTTTACCTCCTCTGTATCTAAGTGTCTCACCTTTGGTACTCTTCAGATGTACTCCTTGCAGGATTAGATAATATTGGGGAGGATGAGAGAGCAGAGATCGCAAACTGAGGCAGTTTTATTATGCTTCACTTCACGGTGCAGTATGCAGGTTTCACCAGCCATCAGACAAGAGATTTGGATAATTGTCTGCATCATTTTGCTCAACTGTGCTACAATTCTACATCTGTTGTGTCATCCATTGGCCCTTGCCAACTGCATCCTTGAAGGTGTTCCAGATTTGGTGAGTTGTCAGCACAATGCCATCCACTCCCACCCTCTCCCCAATGCTCCTCTTGAATAATGCATAACCACAATTCATGCTAAGATTCCTTTTTCCATTGAGAGCAAGTACAAAAGCATGCAGTATATCAGCCCTGCAGCCTCTGTGAGCTAAAAACACCCGTACATTGCATTTAAGAAAATAATATTTTTTATTGTTAATAAAACCCTCACAGATGGAAAAAATATTTCTTTCTAAGAAGAAAGGCAAGAATCGTTGCTTTAGTTTCTCACCCATCCAAAAACTTTTAAAGTCTTTAAATTAAAGTTGCAACTGTTTCCTTTTTTTAGGGAATATGTGTTGAAAGCAAACTGAGTAAATTGTAGTAACACTTGTTTTATACTGATCAATAGCTTCTTGACTTCTGTGAAATTTGGTTGAGAGTCATGTTACACACCCGAAAGATGAAATAAATCAGTATTTTACCACATGGAAACCTATTAGATTGGCAGATATGCAGAACATCCAATAACTCACAATATAAATAAAACACATTCCATCTAACTCTTATTCAAGTATCGATATTAATCATTAATTCTATATTAAGTATCAAGCTTCTGATAAAATGGATTTGACTATTGCTCAAAGTATTATATGATTGTCAGATTCCACACTCCTATATATCCTTTACTGTAAAATATCCCACTGGTGAACTACTTACAAATATTATTCATAATATTTAGCAATAAATGCTATATTGAAGTATAAACATGTATTGAAGTATGAAACACAAACTATAATAGTGCTGCAGTTAAGGATCTGATATGTATCCCAATTATTTTTCTTCTGCTCCTGGATTTGATGGCGTTTAGTTGTAAATATTTTTCTCAAACACTTCAGTTGTGATTGGTTGCCAAGAGTTGCTATTCCTGTGAAAAACCACTTATCTAAACTAGTTCTTATGCTGAAGTTTGCTAAAAAAAAATTGAACCCCATGTTCCTTTGCAGCTGAACAAATTCTTCCTCAATTAAATTTTAGACAGAATATATATGCGGCCTAATTTCAGTCATCTGTTCTTGAAACATTGGCAAACAGGGAGTGGGGAGTAAATACACAGCTGTACATCATTTTACTTGAATCACTTAAATTTCTAAAGAAATTTTTTTGAAGATGAAAAGAGGCTATAGGTGCTGGAATCTGGAACCAAAAACAGAATGCTGGAAGAACTCAGTGGGTCAAGCAGAATCTGTGAAGGCAAAAAGTGTCTGTCAATGTTTTGGGATCCTGCAACAGGACTGAGGGGAAAGAGGAAAGATTGCCAGTATCTGGCAGTATGCTGGAGGGGTGGGACAGAAACTGGGAGGTGGTAGGTGGAACCAGATGGGAAGAGGCATGATGGGCAGATAGAACCAGGCGGGGGAGAGGATGAGAAAGGTGAAGAAAGGGAGAAGAAAACCAGGTGGTGATCAGGTGAGTATGTATAGGAAAAGAACATTGGGGGCATGTGTTACCTGAAATTGGAAAATTTACTGTTCCTACCATTGGTTTGTCAGCTACCCGAGCAGAATATGAGGCATTGTTCTTCCAATTTGCATTTGGCCTCTCTGCAGCAATGGAGAAGACTGAGGACAAACAAGACGATGTTGGAGCAGGCAGGAGAGTTAAAATGACATGGAACCAGAAGCTTAAGATGGCTCACTTTAGGGCCAAACTAAATGGTTCTACTTGAACAGACCTTGCTGTGATTGATCATTTGCACACTGATCCATTACATCTTTCACTTTACTCTCAACTATTCATGTGTGGGTATTGACATTGACCATGCACAGAATGTTTAAGTCTGGAGAGTAGAGAGTCCAGAAAACGATCAGGAGTGTGAATGCTGATTAAGGGACTTGACTGCAAATGGTAAAACCTCAGTCAATCTCATGTGAGTCTTGCCTAGAACTTACATGATCAATATGGCTCTGTTATTTGGAGTATTGGCAGTAGTTTTATTCCCCATATCCGAAGGAGGGCACGCTGTCCTCATGTATCAGTTGAAACAGAGATAACATTATTGATTTCTGAGATGAGCATATGGTCTAACAAAAAGTAATGACAGAAGGTTACCCTTTAATCACCAAAGATAAGAAGGGTGAGAAATGATCTTATTGAGACTTGCAAGATCCTGGAAGGAACTGACAGAGTAGATGCCAAAAGGATCACTTTCCTTCACGGTGAATTCAGAACAAGATTCTGCAAGGGAATTGTTGTCAAGTCAAGTTGAGTTTATCGTCATATGCAGAAGCATGGGGAGGTACAGCTACACAGAAAAACTTGCTTGCAGCAGTATCACAGGCACATTGTTGTTCATTGAGGTATGAGACAAAAAGTGCCTTTATGTTCTTTACATTGAGGGTGGTAAATCTTTAGAATTCACTACCTCAGAAGGCTCTGAATGTTTACTGGAGTTTATTCAATCTTGAATTGAAAGATTTTTATATACTAAAGAATATGAGGAAATCACGAAGGAAGGTGGACGAGGCACAGGATGGATAATGATCTTAGTGAGTGGCAGAGCAGGCTTAAAATGTTATCTGATCTACCCTTGCTTTTATCCTGTACAGTCTCATGAATTGGATAAAGAACCGAGTTCTCAAAGTTCGCTTTTGACATGTTGGATATATGCTGAGGACCTCTTCAATTTTACAAAAGTGAATGCAGATAATGGAATGAAAGTATTGCCTTTAAAAAAGATATGGACTGGGAAGGTTCATGTCATATTGAGCTAAATTGTGCTGGCTATTATCAATTTATCCATTCCTATGCATGGTGTCCATATATTGCTGTTTAGTCAAGAAAATGAACTAGATGGAACTTCCAACTAGACAGCCTTTATTAATAAACAAAGAACAGCAGTGGCTGATGTAATAATGCCTCAAACTTTATCCTACATGTACAAATAGTTCTTAAATGATACATACACAATCAATACATACTATACCATGTGAGCAAGTCCTGGACTTGCGTAGACCTCCTGTAAGTCTGGGGTATGCTGGGTAACAGGTGCTGACACATCTGTCGCCTTGGTATGTCACAGGACTTCATGCGAGTCCAATCATGATGAAATTTCCCAGCATTACGTTGAAAAATTCACCTTTGCTATCCTTTGTCAATCATACCTGGTTTAGGGTCTGAGACCCCACTCAATAGAATAGAAATTCCCTGCCTAAGATTAGAAGGAAAAATGCAAGTTGATTATTTTTAACTTTAACAACCAATGATTTATCTGTGTTTAAATGTACTTTTAATTAAATTTGTTTTCATTTTTAGAAAAGCTTTTTAAATTATTTCCAACATTTTGGTAAGCTAAATGATTCTGAATATCAAGATATTTAACTAAAAATCTTCCAAATGACAGGAGACAAGGCCCTAACCTCAGCCTTGCCTCCTATCATTGATGATGAAGGTGCTTCTGGGGTAGGGCAGTAGCAACAGATCGCCTGAGGTCCACTCACCACTGAAGCAGCACCAGACTCATTGTCCAGCTCCTGGTTGGAGAATCTCTGTTCAATTGACCCTCCACATCCAGACCAAGTACTGCTCACAGATTACTGGTGACAAGTCCAGGTCCAATGCATTGAGCACATTCAGGCAGAGCTTGTTCCAGCTTTCCTCAACCAATCCCCTCCATCTGTGACCTCTAACTAAACCTCAAATTGAAATGAAATTTTTTCGTGTATTAATAGAATTGAGGAGCATTTTAATACAATGCTTTTATAAATTCTGTTTAGACTCATGAGGCCCAACGTGAATTTCTGATAAAAATTAGCAGTTACTCCATTACCTTTTTCTTTATTTAAATTAAGCCAATTCCTTAGCTTAATTTAAGAAAATAACGTAGAATATGCTTAGTTTTGTGAATGCCTCCAAAAGATGCAGTTTCTGTGGTTTCCCCAGATGAGCAGAAATCGGGGCAAATAATTTACCATGTGGCATGACCAGTTCTCTGGGTGGGGCCTGCTTTTAATGCAGTGTTTTTAAAACCAGTGGAAAACCAGCTGCACTTAATCTGCACTCAAAATTATGTTATTTTTTGTGCAGATAACAGCAGAATTTCACAAACATAAACTCATATTATCCAATATTTCAAGTTAACTCAAAGCACAGGAGGTGATTTTTTTTTTACACAATTTCAATTTAAATGAAATTGCTTTGAAATAATCTGTTATCAGAAAACAGATGCAATTTAGAAATGTTATGTTTTACTGTAGGGGAAAATGGAATTGTAGTTCACAAGTCCATAAGCTTTGGTCTAAACATCAGAAATGTTGGAAATGCTCAGCAGATATTTCCTGCATTTTCCCATATACTAAGTATTTCCAGCATTTCCTGTTTTTATTCCAGATTTCCCCATCTGTGTTTTTATTTTGCTTTTAGTCTAAAAAAATGTTCGATTTTGATTCTTAATTCAATATTTGTCAATTAAGTGAATTGTTAAAACTTACTGTGGTCTCATCCAGTATTTAATCTAAGATCACAAGCAAAGGAAGATCATGCTTTATTTCATGCAATTTCAAAATGATCATTAGGAGGAAAATTGGTTCATATACCAGAATCGATGGGCCGATACATGAATTGGTTTGTGGGCATTTTGTTTGTGTGTACTCTATATACAATCAACATTTCAATAGATATTCTAGACTCAAATAACACATAACTAGAAGAGGTAAATATGGAAATACTCAAATGAAACCAAAAGCTTTATTAAATAGGTTTGGTTTAAATGAGTATCTTAAAGGAGAATAGAGGAGGTTGGTTCAAGGACAGAATTCTCAAGTTCAGGCCCCAGGTTGAAGGTCCAGCAGCAAACTGAGTGATGAAGGAGATGAGGGGTACAAAGAAGCCGAAGTGCTCAGCTGTTTTAGGGCTTCAATGCTTAGTGGAAAAAGGGATTTGCATGGGTGAAAATTTAAGTTGAGACTTTCTGGGATGGGATGTTATTTTGGGTGATGGGTGAGCAGGATTGAGTGTAATTTAAACTACAGTTGGCATTGTGCTAGATGAGCGGAAGTTTTTAAAGAGTGGGAGGTCAGACCCTTCAGGACACCATTGAAGAATTTGGATCTGGTGTGAACAAAGGCACAGTAGCAGATGACCTGAAGTAAACTGCATGTTTGCAAGATTATGGAGGTGGAATGTAAAAGATCATAATGATAGAAAGGAAAAGATTGGAATCTTTGGGTCAAATACATTATGGAAACAGCAGCAGAGCCTAAGACAATAGTTTTGACCTTCCTAATGATAAAATGGAGGAAGTTTTTGAACTTCCTATGCTGGACATCAGGCAAGCACTATTTCCACAGCATCGAAAGAGTTGCTGGTTAGATGAATTAGGATACCACTAGATTTTAAGTGGAGTGTTGCATTTTGTTTTTGAATGAAATGTCTGGGTGAAAAACGTACCACTGAAGAATTGGAGGGAGCTAAGCGTAATCTTTTTGGGTACTTCAAAAGCAGTGGCATAGGAGCAAGAGGAAATCATGGATGGAGCTTAGAGTCTGGTGGTGACAAAGGATGAGGATTTCAGTGGCAGATCAACAGACTTACCAGGGCAAGGAGGCTGAGAAATGGTACACAGAAGACAAGATGGTGGTATTGTGATGGAGAGGTCTTTGGAATCGGAAACGCAATTCAGAATTGAACAATACTCAAACAATCTGAGATGGTTAATGGCAAGGGAATCAAGGTATTGAAAAGGCAATTGTAATGTGAACAGTAAGTTATTGCTTTATTTTTCCAAAAGTTTAACTGTGAAAAGATTTGCAGCCTGAAGTTAAGATATTGCATAACTCTCTTTTGTCTTCCAATATATTGAGGTTGTTGATCTGTTTATTGCAAGCATTCTGTTAATTTAAAATATAGTGAAAAGCAGACAGATCAGACTGATGAATACCAATTAATATTTATGAAATGTAGAATTTATTAATATTTTTGACATTCATGAAAATAAACCAAAAAAGTTTCCAATTATGAATAATGTTACTAATAACTTTTAAAGAGTATCATTCTATCAAAATAAATCTATCCCTTTTCAGATTCTGCAGATGAAAGTAAACCCTCTGAAAGTGCCCAAAACGAAGAAATTAAAGGAGACGAAAAGAAGGCCACCGAGGAAAATGCCTGAAGGTGCAAGGTCCCCAGCCCCAACTACTCTCTCCCCTTTGATGTGTGGACCATTCCCCGTATGGCTAAAGGCGGGAAAGTTTTCCAGTCAAACAGTGTGGCTTAATTTAAATGTTCTTGGTGTTGTTCTGGCAGTTTGATGACCATCATTTGGAATTTTTGCACTGTACAAAATTTCTCTGGCTCTCTGTTTCACTGTATGCAATGTTATTTTAAGAAGTAAAAATGTAAGTGAAAATGGTATCCTTTTAAATGTGATTGGAATGAATATCCATTTGTTTTAAGAATAAAGCAAAGTGCCAATTATTGGTGGGTAAGGCCTCATTTTGATCCTAACTTTGAGGTTGTTATTTATCTTAAACAATCTCCATTTAATTGATTAAAAATATTTTATTGCAATCTAAATAATTAAACCTGGTTTTAGTTTACCCAACAATTCATGAATATTTGATGATTATGTCACTGCCTCATAACTTATACACAAATGTCCTGTTGACATATGTTTGTTGCATGATCTTTGGCAGAATTACATTACGCAATAGGGAGAGAAATGCATTGATTATTTAATTGCTATTCAACAGTAGCCTGCAGATATAAAATGTTGTGACCAGCTGACTTCTATATTCCTCTTTCTTTGGTGTTTTCTGCTCTGCCCTGCAATTTGCTGCAATACAGTTATCAGTTCATCAGAACATCTTGATTGCTGCCCTATGCTATTAAGCTGTAATCTGGAAAAAAATATTATTAACAACATCTGCTATTTTGCCTATTCATGTTAGATACGAGAAAAAAAATCAGAGAATTTAATAAGGACCTCATTAGATTTTATGAAAGCAGCTAAAATAGGGAAAAGTAAGAGCTAACAGGACAGGACAGAATTCAAAGGCATTGGATTATATGATTATTGCATATCATTGGAATTAACAAATTTGGGGATTTTTGCATGGATTGTAGCTCATTTTACAAAAATTTACTGCCTCTGTGCATCAAACACCACAGTCAAATGGCACATAACTCCAGAGAAAGGAGGGAAACATTTAAAAAGTACCGAAACCCATTGTGTAATACTCAAATTTAAATGTGTGAAAGTGCTATCCTTTGCCCTTAGATCTTCCACGGTTCCTGGCTAGGTTTCCAACTCCAGCTCTTCAATTCACTACACATTCGAGAAAATGTTAATTTCTTTCACAACAGGGCTCGCTAGCACAGAAACTGTCTCCAGTAATATATTGTGGGGAAATTGATTCACATTGCTGCCTTAACTACAGGTCCTCGCACCATTCCAAAGACACATCGATCATGCCATGCAGCATGTATGAAAGAATTAGCATGAGCATTAACCTGGGGTGGGGGAAGCAAGGGAGCGAGATTAAGTTTGTTCATCTACTGGAATCTGTCAGAAGTCAATGCAAGACCTAAAAGCACATCAGTGCCCAAGAGAAAGCAAGTCACAAGCTCACTTTGTTTGACCCATGACAGACCAGCATCCCTCCAAGTCACCAATCATTCCCACTTACAAACATTTAGAAATCTACCTTCAAATGTCTAGAGGGCTGTTACTAACTAGCACGTAAGCCTCTGGCATTTCTACCACCAGTCTATTATAATACTTTTAGTAATATTTATTAAATTATAGTCATTGGTAGAACATCCCTTCACTAGAATTTCTGCAGCATTTCTTCAATTCTCGACTACGTTATTGTCTGCCCTAAATTTTTTCCAGCAACAGAGAATTGTGGGCAATTTGAATTTTTTTTTGCTTACATTTGTTGGAATGCCTCAGTTGTTATTATTTTGAAGAGATTCCATAAGTGTTGAGTTAGCATTAGTAACACATTTTGAGAATGTAACTAAACAGTGATGCATGTCACATGATAAAATACCATCGTTTATACATATGTATTATATTCTCCCTACTTACTAAACAATACCTTTGAATGATTTCTTTCATCACAGTACTTTTAAGACAATAACTTGGCATTGAAAAGTAAACCAGCACTGGAGGAACACAAGATCTGTACTGAATAATTAAGCAAAACAAAATTCTCAAATTTAAAAACTGAAGAATCCAAACTTCTTTAGGATTTCATTTGTTGCATCACTTGACAAGCATATTCAATTAATACACATTGATTAGATTCAAAAATAGAATGTTTTCCCAGTTTTAAGTTAATAAAAAATCAACTTACTAAATGTTATAATTTAACTGTGATACCTTCATGTGCAAATGTAATATTCATTTGACTGGTTTCATTTTAAAAATGTAGAATAGATTTTTTAAGATTGCAGTATGGTGATGCTGTTCAGTGAGGAGTATCTAAGAAAACAGATATTTTTGGCTCGGACTTGCATGCAGAATTTAAGATTCTAAAATTCACTCAGATAATCGTTTTAATTTAAAACCAACATCTTTATATTTGTGCCTCTCCACTTCACTGAAGTAAGCCCAATCTCTTCTGTACAATGATTTGTCAACTGCCTTCACTGAAACCTCAAACTGTGGAAAAGACCAACATTGGAAGATATCAGGTCACCTTTATAACATACTTCTAAAATTACCTCTGCAGAAATGATGAAAATTAAAGTCTTTCTTACATACATTTCCAAATACTTAAATGTTCCTTGCTGAATAACAATTATTACTCAATGGGCAATACCTTCAATGCGCAAATCTAGATTTTGTTAGTCTTAAAATGCAAATTGTATGCAACTCAATGGATTCATTGTACATTAGTTTGAAATGATATTGAGAAAAATTGTTCTTAATATATTAAATAGAAATGAGCAGTCCAATTAAACTTCAAGCTTTTTTACCTCTATTTAACCAAAGCCAACCGTCACTCAGTTCAATTAAAACACATAGCCAAACATGTGAATCTTACTTTGATAAATATTGCTTACATTTTTCTTGTGTGATTTTAATTGTAATGAATTTAAAAGGCAAGATAAAGCACCTTATTTAAAGACACAAGGAATAAAATGATTTTCTTTATTAATGGGAAACCTCAAGTCAGAAAAATACATCCTCTAAAACTTATTCCCATTCTTATTCTACTGATATTTTGTTTTGCTCACCAATAATATCCACTTAATTTGACAATATATAAACTGAAACATTCACTCATTTGTATGGTATATAGCTTCAAAACATTTTTTAAAAATAGTTAGATTCTTTAATATAAATGTTCTTTCATTAGCGATCACCGCTAAGGATGATGATGCAATTCATAGAAAGCTAGGTCACCTACCTTTTCACCAAGATTTTCAACTAGTTAAGTGGCTTCTATAAAATTTGTTTAGTTCAATACAAACTAAGTGGAAAAGAAACCTCACTCCACAGGATGAACACAGCAAGGGGCAGGTGCAAAACTCATTTATCGAGCACAACAAAATTTCAATATATTTTTAATTTTGTAAACCATGCAAGAGAAAAGAAAATATCTGCAGAGGGCTTCACAAAATAATTGAGAGTAAAGAATTTTTTTTCATATCAGAGCCAATTATACAAACGTGTGCAACTCATGGCAATCTTAACTGAAGCATCATTGACTTGAATTTCTTACCAGGTTTCACAGAAATTATTTAAATGTTCTCACTTGAGCTTTGTACTCTGATCTTCCACCTCTATTGGTGCAGCAAGACAATATGACATTTTTTGTAAAATACCCAAAAGCTAAGCTTTTAACCCAATCAATCATAATCGATTGAAACCTCAGTGCCAATAAAAGTCTTCATCCAGTTTCCTCCTTAGATAAAAGATTTGTCATAAAATTATGAGACAGAAAGAGAATGTTTTAATACTTTTAGCATTAGACTCTGGAATCACATTATCTATGATGCACTTTGGCAACTAATAGCTACTATCTGATATTATTGTTGATTTTCTAGTGAGTTTCCCTTTTTACATGTTGACATCATACAAGTGTATAATTCATATTTGTTATAGTTCTATTTTTTAAAAATAGAACGTTGATAATTCCTGGATCCAAATATTTGTTGTCCTCTACGTCATCTATGATGGTGTGCCATGAATACAACCAAAGTTATTGATATTTAACCCAAGTGCATAATTAGTATACTTCTCTGGTGTCACTAGTCTGTCACTTTGAATGCCCAACCTCTCAGAAACAGTTCCACTTTTCGATAATTGGTCATTGTGCTTACAATTAAACATGGCAATTGGTTCATGCCATATTTGTCACTGCTATTTTGAAAATTCATTAAAGTTCTTTGAAAACTATGGGAGAAAAAAAATGGTTAGCGAAGCCAGCAAGGGAATACTAACTATCTAGGCTTCTATAGGAAATGCAGAAGGAAGCATAAAAGGGCTTGGAGACAAATCAGTCTACTTTTCTTGGCTTGGTTACCTAAGTATATTGTGAAAACTTTGTGAATCTCAGCACAAAAAGATTTTTTAATATATTGGCAAGCTTACTATACCTCTGCATGTAGGTAGACAACACCAAATCAGCATATCTGGCTAGTACATACATACCACAAAATGCTTTTGCTATAGGTAGTTACTTGTACTTTCACACATGTTACACCTCTAGTACGGTGGCATTGTTCTGTTGTCCTTGGGCTAAATAATGTCATCTACTTACTGTTATTCAGCCTTGTAGCTGCCTCAGAGAAAATGGTTGCAACATCAGAAATTAACAGGCTTTTGCTCAGTTATTCTGCAAGGTCACTGGCTGAAGTCTATTGTTCACAAATTAATAGGGGAATGAATGAACCAGAATTTCTGCCAATTTTAATAATGATTTTTGCCCAAAAGTAAACATAAGGAATGCATACTGGTATAGTGTGATTTCATAGGTCACACCAAACAATAACTTGGTTGTTTAAAAAGATGTTTTTAACCTACTGTTTTTAAGACGAACACAAAAAAATCATAGGAAACATTTAATATCGTTCTTGAAGTGACTTTTTATAATGCTGTATCAATAATAATCCAATTTATTAATGTGAGCATGTAATGCCTTGCCATTTGAATAGACTGCAAGCTTTTTGCCATACCAGAAACTACTGCATTTAATATCTTCTTAGAATGACAGTTACAGAGATAGCAAGAACTAAATACAGAAAGAAACCCGTAACTAGAGGTCACCTTCCAATTTTAACCAGGCAGTCTCTTAAACGTCACCAAGATTGAATCATGGTTAGGTGACTAGAAGTGGGTGTACTTTGTAGCACATATAATTCAAATAGCCTAGGTAGCAATTTGCAGATTTACTCACCAAAACAAAGGGGACCACTATAGCTACTATAGTATGCAGCCATTAACCATTTTAGTAATTGATCGCTTATATATAAAGGCTTCACACGCATCTGGATATGTTGCAGAAGTAGTGGGATTGGTGAAACAGGCCACTGAATGCAGGCAACCGTTTAACAAATATAATTGCTTGGTGGGGGAGATAGGTTTTAAAATGGGGTCACAATTCAACTCTGTTTGAAGGGAGCTTAGAACTCTTGGTCTCCTTTTTTATAAAGAAAAAAAAGAAAACAAAAGTAAGTTAAAGAAGAGTTCAGATTCTGTATGCATGCTGGTCATAGGTTTCAAATTGTACCAATGTTGTATTTGCTGGAGCTGTACTTTTGACTTGGACCTAATTGATGCTTAGGCTAAAAAGTTTTTAAAAAGGCTGCGTGTATATTTCCAACTGCATTGCCACAAAATGAAACTCCAGCAGACAATAAGTCTGTTGGTAGTGCAATTGTTATGGACAATTTCTCAATATGTTGCCTACTCATACATAAAATAGGTCAAATGTAACTAAGTGACAGGAGAAAGCCGTCATTAGCCACCTTTTATGTCATGTAGTCCATTTTACCATTGTCTCAGTGATAATCGTGTAATTTAGAGTGTGATTATATTGTATGGGCACCCTTCCCCTTATAAGTTGGTATGTTGAATCCACTGCAGTATAGTGCCAATTAGGCTTTAAGGACATGCACAAAGTACAGAGCATATAATATAAGACGATAATAAAATGAGGCCCCAGGTGTCCTATTGGTATATCCAATTTGCACACCAGTGTTATCATGCTTAAGTCTCAGACAATGTACAACTGTGTTTTATGAATTAACCATCCTCGGAGCACAGAGTTTGTAGTTGGAAGCATACATTTCTTTCAGCCTTAGTGAATTTTTTGATTGCCTTCCTGCCTACTTGATTGGCCACTGCCTTACGCAATCCTGATCTACTTGCTTGGTGCTGTTGAGTCCTTGTGATGTTCTGTAGTGCTTGATTGCTGGTATTTTTGTACTGGTAAATTATTTTTACTCAGCAGTAATGATATTCTGAATTTGTGAGTGTGTGTAATCGGTGTGGCATCTAAGATGGCTGATGCAGAATGTGGCCTGCCTTTTTTTCACAAAACGTTAGAGAGACAGTGGGGAGAATGAAAAATAAAAGTCACCAGTCTTCACAATATTCACGTCTTTTGTGCTTCCTTTTTAAATGTGACTTTCTTTCTATGTTATGATGAATACAAAAGCATCGGACAGAAGTGTTTGATATTTATTAGTAAAACATTCTTCTGTACAGTTAATTAATCCTACTCCAATATTTGTCTTTTTTCCTGTTGTATGATAAACAGCAAAGAAAAAATGGAGTTTTATGCTAATATTAGTTGTGCATAACAGAAAGTATTTATAAAACTATCAGACTTGATCACTATATAAATCATGAAGATTTTGGCCTTGCATTTACTGTAACTCAATACATGCCAGTTAACGGGCTTCCCACCAGCTTTGCAACCAATGTAGGTTAATTAGTATTCCAAAACAAAAATCAGAAGCTTCCAAAACAAAATTAAATTTGTTGCAGCACAGAACTGATGATTAGTATAACAGATTTGTCAACATCTTTTTCTCAACTATTGCTTGTAAATGAATCAAGGAGAAGTAAAAGTAAGATGATTCAAGTCTTGCAGAAAAATATTCATTTGCTCAGTACTTAATTCTTCCCCATCGCAACCCAAAAATGTATAAACAAGTTGCTAAAATATTCTTCTAAGGCCTAGCCCGCCACCCTGATCTTGCATCTGAATTCCTGGATCAATGGACTACTGAAAATAAAGATCTTCTACCTATCCAGCCAATTATGTAAACTTTGAAGTGTTGTAACTATGTGGGAAGTGTGGCAGTCAACTTAGGTACAGTTATCCCCTCCAAACAGCAGTGAGCAAACCAGACAATGTCGATTGAGGATTAGTACCGGGTACAACATCCATGCTAACTGTCATGACCTTTCCCAAAACAGTATTCTGGAAACTCTTCCCCACCACCCCCACCCCTCACAAGAGAATTACCTGGATTTGCATGCTTGTTCCTCGAGTGGGACGTGTGTCCAAAACCCTCTGACTGAGATTAGAGAAATACCCAATGAGCCACTTGAGACACAATAATAATAGAAATCTATTTCATCCTGAATTCTTATTACGTCTGAAAGTTACTACATGGTTAAGTTTGGCTTCCCTGAAAAAGTATTGGCAAAAGCAAAAATTTCATGTTATACATGTCTTCCAAGCGTTTGTTTTGAAGTGCATGCAGTTATAAAATCTGACATTGAAATTCTGGAATATGTCTTAAATATATAAAAGTTCCAAAGCAAAAATCCAACAATTAAACAATACATGTTATTAACACCTGGAATATTAATTCTCGTCTGCTTGAAAGGAATAGCCTTGTCTCAAGTTCATGCCACAATCTGAGTGCAAGTTAACAATTTGGCATAAGCAGCTGAAAGTTACCATTTTCTTTTGAGAACGTCACAAGTCATTTCCCTGTAGTCTATTACAAGAAATAATCAACAATTGAAAATGAAGTGGAAAGCTGTGCTACACTAGAGGCTGGATAACCCAAAAAAACAGCAAGGACTTTAAAGCAGCTGATATAATCCAAAAAGATTACCTTTAATGGAATGAATTTTGGAAACAGAATACAATGTGCTTTTGTCACTACATATTATATTTAGTGCTATCAATGGAGAAAAATCTTTGAGACGGGCAACTCATAAAAAGCCCTCATGATAAACTTTATGACACACTTAGACAAGGAACTTAACTTTCTGTGGGAATTCCCTCAAGTTTCTTAAATTCAGCAGTCAATTTGTGAAAACCCAAGAGAACTGCTGTAAATGATAAGCTCTTTGAACAAACGTGTAATCTTGGAAGTTTTAGTGGAAACGCACACAATACTTAAATACAGGCTAACCATTCCTTGGGGACTGCCTCAATCTTCAGCCGTGATTTCAGAAGAAACAATATAAATGTATGTTTTCAGTGATTCCATTGAAGTGATGGGACCTTCCCTGTGGAAACATTACCCCACAATCTGTGTCAAAAATTCAACTGAAAGGAACAGTCAGGCATTACTGCAACAACAGGCAAATGAAAGCAACCAGGAAAACCAACAACAGGCAAACCAAACGACACTGGTACCTCCCTCAGATTCCTCCAGAGTCACACTTCACAGCACTAAGTCAGACATTTGTCACCAAGCACAACCATAAGAACAATTAACGTTACCAGACTTATTTCGATGAGCTTGACTACGCTGGTGCAGAACAAATCAGCTGATGAGAATCTTCAAAAAGATAACCATAATGAAAGGACTGGGTAATAAAGACAATGGAGAAACCATTCCTACACCAGTTTGCAGCTTGAACTTGAATTAATAAGACTCATGGGAGAAAGAATTTATTCTTTTATGTCTGTTAAATGCAGCCAAGAGGAAACAACATTAGGGAGAAAGGAAGTTATAGAATATTGAGAATGGTTATATTGAGGGGTGAAAAGAGGCTCATCTGAAGCAAAAACACGAGCATGAGCCCAGTAGCCTGATTCTATGTTGTAAATACTTCACAGTGAATATAATGCAATTGGACAATCTTAACATATTTCCTAGCCCAAGCCCACAGAACTAAACATAAGTGGTGGGTGATCTTTTGAGACAAATTGGTATAAGCCCTAAAGCCAGTAAACACTAAGTTTCCTTCTGAATTCAATCCACATTATTTTTGAATTGGGAGCAATTTTTCTAGAGACAGTCACCACTAAATGGAAAGGTTTCTACCAAATGTTTGTGAGGATCCTTCATCTCAATTGTATGTAGCTTTTACTGCCAAAAACTTAAAAAGCTCCTCAAGTTTCTCTCTTTAATTAAGGTCATGCAGGAATCCACTGCACACAAAGTAAACCAGATATTTACAATTTAGGAAAAGGCATAAGATCGTTCATTCTGATCAATTAAATGATAATTCAATCTTTTATGGGGTAGAAGTTCCAAAGGAGCTTTCACAAAAACATGACTGTTTGAGTAATTTGAGCCAGCGTATATGAGAAGTGCAAGGGAGGAACAAATACCTATATGTCCCAAAGTTTTCCTCCCCTTTTACCTTTGTCTATTATCAACAAATTAACATCACTATTTCATGCATCTCCTACTGTGGTAGGTAATAAACTGGAGTCTTTTCTGACCGTCAGTTCCTATGTTCCCAAAAACTAACTTAATTTTTCCTTTGGTAATTGGGACAGGTGCTTTTGGAGCTGAGATATAAAAGGGAACACCTGTGAATATCCCAGAATACCAGAGTGATACTCTGGCCCTGATGTAAAAACTAAGCAAAGTTTGAAAGCTCAAAGATTTATATTGAAAAGCATCAACTTTCCACGTCTGAAACAAGGTGCTTTATTTCACAGGATATCTGATCACAGAGATGACAAATACCTTCACTAAGGTATCCATTGGACTACAACAGATCTATGGAGTGGCAGTTAAACCTAAAGAGGCCATTCCGTCTGTAATCCTCATGGTAGATCACCAAAATCAGTTGTAGAGACATTTAATGGAATACTCAGTGAAATAGTTGGCAAGAGTGCAAACAGACTGGTTTAGCCTGAGTCCCTGGACAAAGGTGGGGGTAGAATTGATAGGAATAGTACTTGGTGTGAATGAAGATAAGAATGTGCATGGGACATTCATTTCTTTAAATCTGTTGATCTTGAATTAGATCATGGCTTTTTGCTTCCCAGTTTCATGGATTTTGATCTAAAGATTTTGATATCCTTAGCATGTCTGTTACTTTTAGTACTGAAATTTTAACTAGGCACCTGCAGCTTTTTTTGGAGAGAGATGAATAGTTTTACATTTTGTACTAACTGTACTTGCCAATTTGGTCTCAGTTTGGTCTTCATCTCGTTTTACGAATACACTTATTATTGTGAATTCCCTGTAGCTACCATTTTGAAGTAACTTACTTGTACCTCTCCTATCAAATTGTTTATCATTTCAAACCCTTCAGTTAAATCACCCCTCAACCTATTAACCTCAGTGGAAAACGAGGCACATTTTTGCAAGTTATCCTCATTAAACTTAGGCAGCAAATACATCTTGTGGTGTCCCTGCAAAAGAGCAATACTGCCTTTATGAGAATTACCAACAAAAAGGACTGCACTTCTCCAGATGAAGTGAGACAAAGCATCTGTTCAACTGAAGCTCAACTTCTTCGTCTTTGTAGTCCAACCTCTGATAATACACTTGTACATTAAGAGACTCTCCCACCCAACAGGCTGCCAAAGATCCATCTGGACTTCCTCTCTCTTCTGAATCTCTGTCGGTACCACCTCATTCTCCCACCCAGCCCCAAGCTCCCACCCAACGCTCCACCGAATCTTTCTCCTCCTTCCCCCACCGCTATTCTCACCACAGCCCCTCACCTTCTGACCTCGTATCCCACCCCCAGTCCCCACATTACACTTACTACTTCCTCCTCCCCTCTTTCACCTGAGATCCCCCTCCCCTCACCTCACCCCCTGCTCTCATCTCACCTCCCCCGTCCCCCCCTCCAATTACCCTAATTTCCCTCTTCTGACCCTAATCCTTGCCCTAGCTCCAACGTCTGCTAGGTCTTCACCATCCCCCCTGACCTCCCCCTCTCTGATGCTGACCGGTCTGTCCTCAGCAAAGGCCTCACCTTTGTACCGTGTCCACACCTCAAAGAGTTCCGGGCTTGCCATGACATGGAGCTCTTCTTCCGTTGCCTCCACCTCCACACCTATTTCTTTGGCAAGGAGTCCTCACCCCCCACTGATGACCCCTTCACACGTCTCCAACACCCCCTTCCTCTTGGACACCTCCTTTGGGCCTTTTACCCTCCCTTGACCTTTTCATCTCCAGTTGCTGCCGTGACATCAACCACCTTGACTCTTCCACTCTCCTTGCTCACTCCAACCTCACTCCCTCTGAATATTCAGCCCTCCATTCACTTTGTAGCAATCGCAAACTTGTCATCCAACCTGCAGACAAGGGCGATGCCATTGTAATCTGGTGGACAGACCTCTATCTTGCAGAGGCCAGACGACATCTCTTGGCTACCTCCTCTTACCAACCCCTGGACGATGATTGCACCAACAAACATCAGGCCATCATCTCCTGCACTGTCACAGATCTCATTACATCAGGAGATCTCTCCTCCACAGCCTCTAACCTGATAGTTCCTCAACCCCACACTCCCCACTTCTATCTCTTACCCAAGATCCACGAACAGGACTGTCCCAGTGGGCCCATTGTTTCTGCCTGTTCTTGCCCAATCAAATCTCCTCATACCTCAACTCCATCTTGTCCACCCTTGTCCAGTCCCTTCCCACCGACATCCTGGACACCTCACATGCCCTCCACCATTTGGACAACTTCTGATTGCCCAGCCCCCAATGCATTATTTTTACTTTGGACCCACGTCCCCCATCAGGAAGGTCTAAAAGCCCTCCACTTCTTTGTACAACAAAGGCCCAACCATTTCCCCTCCACCAACACTCTTATCCACCTGCCTGAATTTGTTCTTACCTGAAACAACTTCTCTTTTGACTCCTCTCAATTTCTACAATTCAAAAGTGTCAACATGGGCACCCACATGGGCCCCAAATATGCCTGTCTTTTTGTTGGCAATGCGGAACAGTCCCTGTTCCAAACCTTCTCCAGTACCACTCCCCAGCCCTTTCTGTTACGTTGATGACTGCATTGGTGCTCCCAGTTGCCATCCATTTCAACTCCCCTTCCCATTCCCACAATGACCTATCCATCCTTGGCCTTCTCCACTGCCAGGGTAAGGCCCCAACAAAAACTGGAGGAGCAACACCTTACATTCCATTTGGGGAATCTACAACCCAATGGCATGAATACTGAGTTTTCCAAATTTAGGTAACCCGTCCCCATTGTATCCTGAGGCTGTGACATTTGGTTCTGGACTCCCCTGCCATCAGAAACATCCTCTCTGCATCTAGTCTGTCTAAACCTGCTAGGACATTTTAGGCTTCCATGATATCTCTCATTCTTCTAAGCTTCAGTGAACATAAACCTAATTGACCCAATATCTCCTCATACATCATCCCAGGAATCAATCTACTGAATCTTTATTGCACTCCCTTTGTGGCAAAAAAAACATTCTTCCTCATATAAAAAAGACCAAAACTGCACACAAAACTCCAGGAGAGATCTCAGCAACACTATGTACAGCTGCAGGAAGATATTCTTGCACTTGGATGCAAATCCTCTTGTAATAAAGACCAACACACCATTTTGCCTTCCCAACTGCTTCCTGCACCTGAATTCTTGCTTTTAGCAATTGGTGTACAACATCCAAGTTTCGTTGCACCTTCCTTCGACATTCATTTAATTAACTATCTTTGTTTTTAGAGCTAAATTGGATTATGTCTTATTTATCATATTATTTTGGATCTACTATGCGTTTGCCCACTCACCCAACTTGTTTAAATTACATTGGAACCACTTTGCATCCTCCTCACAGCTCCCACCTTTGTGACATATGCAAACTTGGGAATATTTTACATGCAGTTCCCTCATCCAAATTGTTGATACGTATTGTGAAAAACTGGAACGCAAGCACTGATTCTTGAACCATCCTACTAGCCACCTGGTTAAAGACCCATTTATTTCTCCTCTGTTTTCTGTCTGTCAATCCATGGCTATATTTTACCCTCAGTCCTATGTGTTTTGATTTTGCATACTAACCTCTTGTGTTGGACCTTATCAAAAGATTTCTGAAAAGCCAAATACACCACATCTACTCGTTCTTCCTTATCTATTCAATTAGCAGCATCCTCAAAATATTTCCCTTTCATAAATCCAATCTCATTAATGTCCGAACTCATCAATGCTTTTCAAGTGTTCTGATATTACACTGTTTATAATTGAATTGAACATTTTTTCACAACTGGCATTATGTTTACTTGTCTGTAATTCCCTGTTTTCCCTTTCTCTTCTTTGTTCAATAGTGGAGAGACATTCACCACCCTCAACAATAGGAACTGCTCCAGTGTAAAGGATTTTTGAAGATGACTATGAATATAGATTTCCTTCAGTCCATCTTTCTCATTATAACCTTGATTGCTTCATTTTATCTGGGAAGCTATTGGTTTTGTCCTTACAAAGCACACAAAAGTATGCATATGTTTAATTGTTCTGCTGTTTTTGTGTGAATTATAATTTCCAGCATTTCTGACCTTAGGGGATCTACATTTGTCTTCACTAACTTTTTCCTTTTCAAATATTTATAGAAACTTTTACAGTGTTGTCCTCACATGCTTCCTCATTTTACAAAGCATGGAATATTTTGGAGTTGAAAGTATGTACATTGGTGAAATCGTTAGAGGTTCATTGCCATCTCTGAACCAATCCAAAACAAGAAGGTGCATGATTAGCTAATTCTGTCATCACTTTCACCATGTGATCATCATGTACCCTGGAAACTCCAGCCTCTGATTAATATCTGTGTGGTCTCATAATAAGCCATCCCTTAGATTAATACTTGATAAGAAACCACTTTCTTCAGGGGTCATTTGTACTCAACAGGCCTGTTATTCCAAGCCTATGCTCATTCATGTGTGATCACATGTTTGCAAATTTGTCACCTGTATGCATTTCTGCAGGGATTATTTGTCTTGGGCACAAGGCCTATATCCCCTTTATTGTTCCCATAGAGCTATTTATCTTTATCCATTAACTCTTTTTCCACATTATTTTATGCACTTCTATCCTGGAAATAGACTGTTAACTCAAAGATGAAAAACACTACGACGCTGGAGGAAGTCAGCAGGCCAGACAGCATCTGTGAGGAAAAGCAGGTGGTCAATGTTTTGGGTCAGGACCCTTCTTCAGGACCTCCAACATAACAGTATTTTTCATCTGGATTCCAGCATCTGCAGTCCTTTGTTTCTCCATTAACTCAAAGCCTCTGTATTCTGAGTAAACATGCCATATACTATTTACTCCAAAAATATCAATCAAGTTTTCATTTGTGTTGCCACATGTGCACTTGTGCTTAGACTGACCCCTAACTGGCATATTGCTGCAAAAACTGTGACAGTTCTGTGACCTCCAGTGCAGAATGATTATCGTCAAGAGAACATTCCAAACAACTGTTTATGTTTTTACTTTTAAGCTAAGTTGACTCATTCAGCTATACAAACAAGCCTAACTTTTTTCTGTCAGAAATACATTTTGTCTCACAATGTATTTGTACATCTGGATATGCAAGTTAACCTTACATGCTACTACATCCCCTTTGAGTTCTAAACTGCTCCAAATGCTCAGGCTTGCTGTTTCTCCTGGCAGTTTTATATATCTCCTCTTTAGATTTAATATTTTTCTCTAATTTCCTTCTATGACATGGTTGAACTACCTGTCCTGAGTTATCTTTGTGCCAGTCAAGAATGAATAATTGTTGTAATTCACGTATACATTCCTTAAATATTATACATTGTCTATCTACCATCAAGTCATTTAGTAAATTCCCCAATCTATCGTAGCCAACTCATGCTTCATACTTTCGTAATTTCTCTTAGTCAGATTTTGGAATTTAGTTGCTGAGTCAACGGCTTCACTTTCCACTCTGACTATGAATATTACCCATCCCTGATTGCCCGAGAAGTGGTGAATCACCTTCTTGCACTACTGCAGTCTATCTAACCGAAGTACTCCCAAAACATGGGATAGAAGTTCTGCAGGGGAATACAATCTGAAGTCTCTTCACTATAGATCAGCATTTACATAAAAGTGAATAAATAAGGCAGAAAATTCAGAACATATTAAGTGCATTCATGCTGATCTCAACCAGTATCCACAATCTTAGCAGAAATCAAGAACTGATTTTATTTGGTCAAGACACCTCCCATAGTTGCCTCCTGGTGCTTTCATTATCGACTGAGGTTTGGTGACTAGAAACCCATCATGCCCTCTTTCATTCAACTGTACCCACTGGGGTGAAACAAAATAATGCTCTGGTGTAACCTGTGAAAGACAATACCATGTTAAAGGGTAGCACTGATTCTCAGTAGAAAGATAGAAGCAGCATCAGCAGGAATATCAGCAGTTGGAATGTACCCAGATTTATCAATAACTCCATGCCCATCACACAATTCCTTCTGGTTCTCCCCGTTGCTATTAATACATAAGAATGCTGAAAGAACCAGCTTCTGATTCTTGTCATAGTTGCACGAAAACCTCAACCAACCACAGAGTGTATTTCAGCCTAAAAATTTCCCCTAGGTGGCACTTAGGCTAGTCCCAGTAAAGGGAAGGGCAAACATTTGAATTTGCAGTAGGAGGAGGCCATTTGCAATGTTCAATAAAATCAAGGCTGACCTGATTATAACCTCAACTCTGCATTTCAGGTCAAAGAATTTTCATCAAAACTGCCTGATCTACAGGGCACTTCCAGAGCTATCATTTTTGTTTTAGGCTTTAGCAATAGTTCTGACCAGCATTTCACAGTTTTTATGTGTCCCTTTGTTTGTTTTCTCCCTCTCCACCTGCCCCATCCTTATCTATTAACTGGATAGCTCCTTAAACATGGGATCACCTGGTTGACTCTGGCCATAGCCTTTGCCTTATCCATCCTTCCCCCACCCTCAACATCAGCCTTAACTTGTTATCTCATTTTCTTGATTCTGATGAAGAGTTTTGATCTGAAACGCTATCTCTGTTTCTATTTCTACACATGCTGCATGGCCTGCTGGGTGTTTCCAACATTTTCTGCTTTTCTAAGATTTCCAACATCTCCAGGTTATCGAATCTTGGGGACCTATCTACCGCTGCCTTAAAACTAAATACTGCTTCCTCTGCCCTTTGAGGAAGAGAGGTCCAAAAACTGATGACATTCTGATAGAATAAAAATTTCCTCATCTCTGTCTTGGATGGGCAAAACTGACAAACCCTAGCTCAAGAATATCCTAGAAAAAGAAGTATTTCTTCATATCCATCTCGTCAAGACGCCACAGGATCTTATATGTCTTTCATTCTTAACTCAAATGGACACAAGTTTAGCCCTGTTCAACCTTTCCTCAAGACAACCCACTAATGCCAGGTATCAGCTTAGTAAACCTTCTCTGAATTACTTCCAACACATTTACATCCTTCCCTGAATAAAACCAGAACTGTATACTGTACTACAGATCTGGTCCCAGCAGTGCCCTATAGCACTGAAGCATAACCTCCCAAGTCTTTTGGATTCAATTCCCCATGCAATAAACAATAACATTCTGTTACCATTCCTATTTACTTGTTGACCCAGCATACCAGCTTTTACAAATCACTCCTGAAAATTAAAAATACTGCAGATGCTGGATATCTGAAAAATAGCAGCAAATGCTAAGAACATCTATGGAAAAGGAGATAGAATTAACATTTCAAATTTAAGACCATTCATCAGGAGATCGCTTTTTCTGACAATGGATCTTTTGACTCCAGAGAAAAACAGCATTTTCTGTTTTTTTTTCAGATTTACACCATTTGCAGTTTGTAGATTCTTTATTGCTGCCTTAAAAATAACACTGCCTCCAATGCCTTTTGAGGAAATGGGTTTGAAAAACCGACAACCCTCTTCAGAGAAAAAAACTCTTCTCATTTCCATCTTAAATGGGCAACCCCTCACTTTCAAAACAGTGACCACTAGTTTGAGAATTCTATTTCTATCATTTTCTGATTTTATAATCGAAGTATATTCCTCCAAGCTCCAGATAATTTTAAAGTAAACTAATATTACCTTTTTAGTGGAAGCTGCATCCTAGACTTCATCCATCCATGGAAAATCTGATTGAACATACTGAATACTGAGCTGCTCCAAAAGATCCTAAAGCAGACATTTCACTCTTCAAAAGAACATACAAGGAACTTAAGCAACTATTTGATATGGTTACCGTGCTTGCCTTTAAATTGAACAGACTGATTTTTAGCATTCCTTGATGTGCAGGTCTGCAAATTATTCTTATTTTGCCTGTTTTTTTTCACATAAGACACACTTATGCAACAAGGTTCAACTTCAGAAATCATATGATTCTTTAAAGCTCCAATATATTGATTTCCATCCAGACAACAGAGCTAATATGCAATGTTATTTTCTGTGCATCTCAATGTGGCTTCCATTTGTTATAACTTACTTTAAATTATCATCTCTGGTCAAAGCAGAATAGTCCTGCTGTAATATTTTTGAAGTTTGTGTAAACTATATTTTACCTAAATATTTCTCTCCTCTTCTCCAGTGGGTATTTAGGTTGGAGCCATCCCAGGATATGCCAGTTTTGTGAAAATGCCTTTTGCTATGTATTGCTAAATCCTTCAGATCTATGTAAGTGGGACACATTCCACTCCAGCCAAATGGAAACTGTACTCATTTCCCAGTGACCTACTTGAAGAATCTTGATGTATGCCTGCACATGACAGAAATCTGGTTCACCAAAACAATACCATCAGCAACAACCTGTAAGAAATTATTGGAAGAAACATGTCTTTTTGGCTTTGAAAGGAGATGTCTAGGATGATCTTGCAGAAGAGTACCATTTAAACAACATGGCAAAAGGCAAATAGCACTTCAGAATAACTTACATGAATAGGAAAAGGGGACACAGGCACACGGCAATGAAAGAAATACAGAACCAACACTTCATCTTCACGTAAACAGTGAACACACATTGAATATCAAAGACCAAGGGATCACTTAAAACAACAACATGGTACTCTAAGCAGAGGCAAAGATATAGCCAAATTAATTAACTAAAATGGATCAAATTGCTGCTGTGGTCCTACATCTTCTGTGACCTTGACTAATGAAGCTACTCCTTGCAGCTGAGCAACTTAAGTACTGTAATATTAATGTTTCTTTCAGCAACATGCTGTGCCAAATAAGGTTAAATAAATAACTGGCACAAGAAGACTATAATTTTCTTTGGTTACTGACAGTGTAAGAGTTAATACTATTACAGATACTAAAGAACTCAAATTAATCATTGGCATCCTATTGCTTTCCCTCTGAATGTATAGGACACCACTCAAAGCAGATATAAAACATGCCTGTTATAATGTTTAATGTGGTTAATTTGTCCCATTATCTCATTCAACATTTATTGATTCCAACGGACAACAAATTAAACTGTCAAAACATCTTTTTTTCCAGTGATGAAATAGATAGATGTGAATAATCTAGGTCAATGCACTTCTAGTTTGAAGAAGCCCCAAAAGTTAGAAAATAATAAAGAGATTCTAATTTCAAAATAACACAGAATTGTACTGAAGAAAAGATACATAAAATATATTAACATGGAACTTATTTGCTTTTAAATTTTGCTTGTAAAATAAACCAAGAAAGGTGAGTAACTTTTCCAGAATTTCTTACATCTGACAAATGAAAATTTCCCAAAGTATTCTACATCAAATGTTATTGCACGATATTACTTAATTGACTGACTAAGATTACATGGGGTAGGGGTGACTTGACAAGATAGATTGCAAAAGATGACAGTTTCACTTCATTTCCCTTCACATATTATGCTTCACTAATGGGAGTGTCATTACTGAACATTTTACATGGTATCATTTCCACTGAGGGTTTTGAAAGCATCCTGCTGTACTGGTCCCTGGAGAATTTTAAGAAACTTGCCTCACACGATATATTCTGTACTGGCCAAAATGATACATAACATTACCGGCCAAAGAACTTATTCTAAAACCCTTGAAGAGTAGGTGTTTGGATTATAAAGCAATGGTACATGACAAATAATGTAGTATGAAATAGCGATCAAGACAAGGGAATGGCATTCATTGTAATTATTTTCTCACTGAAGTCTGATTTTAGTTTCCATCTCTTTGATTTCAATGCAATACAAAAAATTGTAGAAGTTTCACTTTCATGCAATTGGTTTAAAACTATTTAAATATAATTGAAGACAATTGCTCAAAAACAGGAGCACTAATGTAATAGTTCCACTGGCATTGTGGAGCTTGAATGTGCTCTACTCTCTCAATATGACAGCCATACTTTGCCACCACTGGTTTCTCAGGCAAGATCCTTGCATACGTCCTCCAGCCACCCCCGCAATTGGAAACGCTGCGGTCATTACCTGGCCCTTGTATAGCAGGAGCTGAGCATGGTCATCCAAGCCATCTGCAGCCCATCCAATTGAAGGGGACAGCCACCTACCAGCTGGGCGTAGCCGTAGCTGGGACACTGCATGTTCTAAGGTAAATCAGAAAATCAAATTGTTTTTTACAAAGGGAAGCAAGGACAAATATTCAAACCACTGTGTGATTTACAGGTATTCTTTGTCCTCATTCTTTGTGGTGTCACCTTTTGTACAAATCATTGCAACCTAATAGCTGTCTGGCAGATGTAGTGATGAGGGAAGACCATGAAAAGATGGTCTGTTGTCTCTGGGATTTTTATTATTTTTTCATTGAATGTGTTTGAAGGTGGACACATTGTGGAGATTATTGTTCATTCACCGGCCTGGGTCATATTTACCTTTCTGCTGGCGGTTTGGAAGAGGACTGCCAAAGGGGTGCTTCCAGAGGTTCATGACTTCACATCTGCGCATTTGTGTGCGGGGTTACGGAGTGCGTTGGAGGTTCGGTGCCGGCTGGCCTGACCTTTTGATCCGCTGCTGGACTCTGCAGACAGTATGGGCCAGTTCCACCGCAGTCTGGGCCGAGGATTTTGTATCTTTTTTTTGTATCTGGCCTTTCAATTTTTTGTATCTGGCCTTTCAATTTGACCTAAGTTGTCACATTTATTTTAATGGCACCGACAATCTTCATTAAAAAGGTAAGCTTAGCTAAGTTTTGTTTTGTTTATTTTTCTTTATTTGATTGTATTCATGCTTTGATTACTCATTGGTGTTCTAAAATGATTTAAGTAATTATTTGAATTTACTTCAACTCTTCTTAAACGGCCCTGCATAAGAGACACTACTAAAAAGTTGAAAAGCTCTTAAGCAACACAAGCTGTCCAAAGGTCGTTAGTGCAGAGCCTCGCGTTCCATTGGGGGCATGGTTCGGATTGATCAATTGCTCTGCTCAGCAGGACAATGGCAGTAGACAGGCTTTAATGTCACTGGAAGAAATGGATATTCAAAATAGTGAAGTGGCATTGGGAATAGTAGGGAATCAGGGGAAAGAGTTTTCAAGACAAGGGGCACGCTGGTGTGATCAGGGCAAGTGTATGCAAATTCTACAAAGCACATGGACATCGTCCTTCGAGGGAGGTGAAACTTGCAAATCAAATTTTCTGGAAAATGTCAATTAATTGATCAGTGGCAAGGCACTCTACCACTGTTTTCAACTGAGAATTGGGCAAGAGGGGACCTTTATTCTTTGAGGCAGGATCCTCTCTACCACTCGAGGGAAATCAACACTGCTGGGCTTGAAAGAATTAAAGCAATTGAGTTTATAAGGTGCATGTTTATATGTACACATCTTGAGACTTTGGACATGTTGGTGAAATCAATGCAAATAAATGCAAATGAGGGGGAAGGGAACCGGAGGAGTAGGTCAGAGGAAGAAGGGGATGGGGAAAAGTTAGATCAAACAGGTAGAGAGGCTTTGGGGAAGGAGAAGCAGAGTACAGGCTATAAAAGTAGTAAGGTAGATGGACTGAAGTGTGTTTACTTAAATGCAAGAAGTGTCAGGAATAAGGGGGATGAACTGAGGGCTTGGATAAGTATGGGGGACTATGATATCGTGTCTATTACTGAGATGTGGCTGATGTCAGGAGAGGAGTGGATATTGAATATTCCTTGTTTTCGGTGTTTTAAGAGGGACAGGGAAGGGGCGAGAAGAGGAGGAGGGGTGGCGATACTGGTCAGGGACACTGATACGGCTGTGGAAAGGATGGATGTTGTAGAAGGATCATCTCTAGAGTCTGTATGGGTGGAATTAAGGAACAAGAAAGGAGCAGTTACTCTACTAGGAGTATTCTATAGGCCCCCCGGTAGCAGTAGAGATATAGAGGAGCAGATTGGCAGACAGTGTTTGGAGAGAAGCAAAAATAACAGGGTTGTTATAATGGGAGACTTCAACTTCCCAAATATAGACTGGAACCTGCTTAGTGCCAAAGGTTTAGATGGGACAGAATTTGTTTAATGTGTCCAGGAGGGATTCCTGACGCAGTATGTTGACAGGCCAACTAGAGGGAATGCCATGTTAGATCTAGTTTTAGGAAATGAACCTGGACAGGTGAAGGATCTATTGGTGGGTGAGCATTTGGGGGACAGTGACCATTGCTCCATAACCTTTAAAATTGTCATGGACAGGGACAGGTGCAGAGAGGACAAGAGGATTTTTAATTGGGTAAGGGTGAACTATGAGGATATAAGGAGAGAACTTGGGAGTGTAAATTGGGATGTCCTTTTTGAAGGAAAATGTACCATGGAGATGTGGTCGATGTTCAGGGATCTTATGCAGGATGTTAGGGATAAATATGTCCCGGTGAGGCAGAGAAGGAATGGCAGGGTGAAGGAACCGTGGGTGACGAGAGAGGTGGAACGACTTGTTAGGGAGAAGGAGGTAGCGTAGATGAGGTATAAGCAGCAAGGTTCAGACAAGGCCCATGAGGAATATAGGGTAGCGAGGAAGGAACTTAAGAAAGGGCTGTGGAGAGCTAGAAGGGGACATGAAAAGGCGTTGGCTAGTAGGGTTAAGGAAAATCCCAAGGCCTTTTTCAAGTACGTGAAGGGTAGGAGGATGGCTAGGGTAAAGGTAGGTCCGATTAAGGACAAAGGTGGGAGAATTTGCCTGGAGGCGGCGGAAGTGGGAGAAGTTCTCAATGAGTACTTCTCTTCAGTATTCACCGAGGAGAGGGGTCTTGATGATGCAGAAGGGAGTGCTGGTAGGGGTAATGTTCTCGAGGTTGTAGATATCAAGAGAGAGGATGTGTTGAAGTTGTTAAATAATATTAAGACAGATAAATCTCCGGAGCCTGACGGGATTTTCCCCAGGCTGCTTCGAGAGGCTAGGGAGGAGATTGTTGAACTGCTGGTAAGGATCTTTGAGTCCTCGTTGTCCACGGGGATGGTGCCAGAGGATTGGAGGGTTGCAAGTGTTGCCCCCTTGTTCAAAAAAGGTAATAGGGGTAGGCCAGGGAATTATAGACCAGTGAGTCTCACGTCTGTGGTGGGTAAGCTGTTAGAAAGGATTCTAAGGGATAGGATTTATGAACACCTAGAGGATCATGGACTGATTAGGGACAGCCAGCATGGCTTTGTGAAGGGAAGATCTTGCCTCACAAGCCTGTTAGAGTTCTTTGATGAGGTGACCAGGAAGATTGATGAGGGCAGTGCGGTGGATGTGGTTTACATGGATTTTACTAAGGCGTTTGATAAGGTTCCTCATGGTAGGCTTCTTCAGAAGGTCAGAGGCCAAGGGATCCAAGGAAGCTTGGCTGTATGGATTAGGAATTGGCTTGCCTGTAGAAAGCAGAGGGTTGTGGTGGACGGAGTGCCCTCGGATTGGAAGGCAGTGACTAGTGGTGTCCCGCAGGGATTGGTTCTGGGATATTTATAGATGACTTAGATGAGGGGGTGGAGGGCTGGGTTAGTAAGTTTGCGGACGACACTAAGATCAGCGGTGTTGTGAATAGTGTGGAGGGTTGTCGGAGCTTACAGAGGGATATTGATAGGATGCAGAGCTGGGCTGACAAGTGGCAGATGGAGTTCAATCCGGAGAAGTGTGAGGTGGTACACTTTGGAAGGACAAACTCCCGGACAGAGTACTGGGTAAATGGCAAGGTACTTGGCAGTGTGGAGGAGCAGAGGGATCTGGGGGTTCATATTCACAGTTCATTGAAAGTTGCCTCACAGGTGGAAAGAGCAGTTAAGAAGGCCAATGAGATGTTGGCTTTCATAAGTCGCGGGATTGAGTTTAAGAGCCGCGAGGTGATGGTGCAGCTTTACAAAACTCTAGTTAGGCCACACTTAGAGTACTGTGTTCAGTTCTGGTCACCTCATTATAGGAAGGATGTGGAGGCATTGGAGAGGGTGCAGAGGAGATTTACCAGGATGCTGCCTGGATTAGAGCGTATGGAATATGAGCACAGGCTTAAGGTGCTAGGGCTTTATTCACTGGAAAGGAGGAGGATGAGAGGAGACATGATAGAGGTATATAAAGTATTGAGAGGAATAGATAGAGTAGGCAGGCAGCGCCTCCTTCCCAGGGCACCAATGCTCAAGACGAGAGGGCATGGCTTTAAGGTTACTGGTGGGAGGTTCAGGGGAGATGTCAGGGGGAGGTTTTTCACCCAGAGAGTGGTTGGTGCATGGAATGCAATGCCTGGGGTGGTGGTGGAGGCAGATACATTGGACAGGTTCAAGAGCTTGTTGGATGGGCATATGGAGGAGTGTGGGATGGGGGGATATGCGGGAGGAAGGGGGTAGGTAGTGTGAGGGTGGTTTGATGGACGGCACAACATTGTGGGCCGAAGGGCCTGTTTTGTGCTGTATGGTTCTATGGTTCTATGGTAATCCTTCAACTGGGTGAAGTGTTTCAATGGAACCAGCAGGCTCCTTAATTGGTTGTGTCTTCACACCTTTTAACAGCGAATGTCGTGGAGTCTTAATTTGCACTTGCCACCCTGCATTTGGAAGGTTGACTTCAAAAAATGCTAAAGGTTACCCATTGATTTGTAGATTTCGTTATCTCCATTTCTTGCATGATTGAAGATGAGGTTTTGGTTCTCAGTCATGGTGCTCAGCTTGGCGGAAAGAAAGGATGGCAAATTCAGAAGGGAGGGTGAAAATTGCACATGGGTTTAATAAACAAGCCTGGAAGGCAGAAGAACCAAAGACTTGGGGGGGGGGGGGAAATGGGTTTTTGGAAGTGATTAATTGCTTACACATTAGTGCCTTGCATCTGGGGGGTGGGGGTGGGAGTGAGAGTGAGAGAGAGAGAGAGAGAGAGAGAGAGAGAGAGAGAGAGAGAGAGAGATCAAGTGAGGACACCAAGAAGGTGAGAGTAGGACTGTAGCCACTTCTGAAATATAGCTTAAAAGGTGGGAAGGAATAGCAGCTGAATACTCTTGGATAGATGGAATTAAAATAGATGTAATGAAATTGGTTAAGCCATGATCTCGCATCGATGGGAAAGGTCAACAAATAAGGTCACATGAATTGAATCAAGGAACAAACACTGCAATCATTTTGATGGGAGTGTATAACTGACTCTTGAATAGTGGAAGAGAAATGGAAAATGAAGGCAAATCTGAAAAATCCAAAAGTTAGGAATTTCAATTATACTAACTGTCAACATGATCTTTGTGAGAAAATAACTGGTACACCATCCAGTTAATGGCTGTGCAAGTAGATTTTTTTGAAAAGTATTCAAAGAAACTTTCTTAATCAATATGTAGTCGACCTAACCAGAGGATTTTGGGGTCAGGGTGGGATTAACTATATTTTGTTTGAGGGAATGAAATTGGAATGTGGAAAAAATTGGCAGCAGGAGAGTATATTGAGTGCAGGCATAATAACTATATTAAGAATATAACTGAATTATGGAAAACTATGATCCAGGGTAAGTTATACACAGGCCAATTTTACTAAACTGAAATACAGTGAAGCAAAGTTGGACCAGGAACAGGTACTTGAAAGTGTTGGAGCTGTGGGAGATAACGATGGTCCAGACAAACATCTCCTTTAAAAGAAAATGGAGAGCTCCTGATTCGAGATCATAATGGTTATAGTGGCATCTAAAGGGCAGAAAAAAGCAAACGAGAAAAAAATGGCAGCTTATTGTGGATACTGAGACTATGACACTGTATAAAGCCTGAAAGAGTTTCTCAGACACAAGTGAAATTAAAACAAAGAAAAAGAGGTACATGGAGAAAAAGTAACAAAAAAGCCCAAGATGTTCATAAATACATGAAGGGAAAGAATCTTATAAAGGAGAATGTAGGTCCTTTCAGAGACCAGAACGGCAGCTTAAGTGTGGAGGCAGGAAGATTGTAAAATTCTGAAGATTTTGCATCTGAATTCATGGAAGAAAGATACACATGGGCTGGGAGGAGTAAATTAAAAGTACAGTATTGCAAATGGTAAATATAGAAAGGGCACAGTGGATGTATACTCTTTTAAAAGTAGAGAAATCACCAGGTCTGGACAAAGTGAAAACCTGGTTCTTAAAAATAGAAAGAAAAAATAGAAAGAGAAAATAGCACAGGCTCTGATGATCATTTTCCAAACAGTCTTTGATTACAGGTGTGGTGCTGGAGGAAAGCAATGTTGCATATGTGGCATAATTGTTTAAGAAGAGGGATAGAGTGAATAACTACAGACCAATCAGTCTGACATTGGTAGAGGGCAAATTGTTGGAAAATATTCTGAGGGACAGCATAAATCAGCATTTGGAGGCACACCAGTTAATCAAAGACAGTACGGATTTGTTAAGGGAAGGTTGTGTCTGACCAACTTAATTAAATTTGAGGCAGCAACAGGAGTGTTGATGTAGTGCATATAGATTTTAGTAAGGCATTTGACAAAAGTCCCAATTGGCAGATTAATCAGGAAAGCAAAAGCCAAAAAAAAGTCCCAAAGTGGCAAGTTGGATTAAAAATTGAACAGGGTAAAGCTCAGCAGGAATTTTAATAACTGTATGCAGCAGAGCTCAGTACTGGGCCTCTTGCTTTTCATGGTATGATTAAATAATTTCTACTTAAATGTTGTGACCACAATTGAGGTATTTGCAAAATGATACCAAAATTGGCAGTGTGCTTAGAGAAACAAAGGACTGCAGATGCTGGAATCTGGATGAAAAACACTATGGTGCTGGAGGAACTCAGCAGGCCAGGCAGCATCCGTGGAGAAAAGCAGGGGGTCAACGTTTCAGTTCAGGACCCTTCCTGACCCAAAACATTGACCGCCTGCTTTTCTCTGCAGGTGCCGCTTGGCCTGCTGAGTTCCTCCAGCATTATAGTGTTTTTCATGGCAGTGTGCTTAAATGTGAGAAAGGAAGTCGCTGGCTGATGTGCTAGGGCATGTTGACATGAGGAAAGAGGATGTGCTGGAAATTTTGAAAAATATTAGGATACATAAGTCACCAGGGCTGGATGAAATATATCCAAGGTTATTACGGGAAGCGAGGAAAGAGATTGCTGCACCTTTGGCAACGACCTTTGCATCCTCACTGGCCATAGGAGTAGTGCCAGATGATTGGAGGGTGGGAAATGTTGTTCCTTTGTTTAAGAAAGGGAGTCAGGATATCACTGGGAATTACAGACCAGTGAGCCTTACTTCAGTGGTGGGCAAATTACTGAAGGAGATTCTTAGAGACAGGATTTATGGGCATTTGGAGAAGCAAAGGCTGATTAGTGACAGTCAGCATGGCTTTGTGAAGGGCAGGTTGTGCCTCACGAGCCTGATTGAATTCTTTGAGGATGTGACAAAGCACATTGATGAAGGTAGAGCAGTGGAAGTGGTGCACATGGATTTTAGTAAGGCATTTGATAAGGTTCCATATGGAAGGTTCATTCAGAACGTTAGGAGGCATGAGATCCAGGGAAACCTAGCTGGGTGGATTCAGAAATGGATCGCTCATAGAAGACAGAGGGTGGTGGTCGATGGAGCATATTCTGCCTGGAGGTCGGCGACAAGTGGTGTTCTGCAGGGATCAGTTCTGGGACCTCTGCTCTTTGTGATTTTTATAAATAATTTGTATGAGGATATGGAAGCATGGGTTAGTAAGTTTGCTGATGATACAAAGGTTGGTGGTATTGTGGATAGTTTAGAAGGTTGCTGTAGATTACAACAGGATATTGATAGAATGCAGACCTGGGCTGAGAAGTGGCAGATGGAGTTCAACCCAGAGAAGTGTGAAATGATACACTTCGGGAGATCAAATTTGAAGGCAGAATACAAGGTTAATGGCAGAACTCTTAGCAGTGTGGAGGAACAGAGGGGTCCATGTCCATAGATCCCTCAAGGTTTCCGTGCAATTCGATAGGGTTGTTAAGAAGGCATATGATGTGTTGGCCTTCATTAGTCGGGGTATTGAGTTCAAGAGCTGCAAAGTAGTGTTGCAGCTCTATAAAACTCAGGTTAGACCACACTTGGAGTATTGTGTTCAGTTCTAGTTGCCCCATTATAGGAAGGATATGGAAGCTTTAGAGAGGGTGCAGAGGAGATTTACTAGGATGCTGCCTGGATTGGAGAGCATGTCTTATGAGGATAGGTTGAGTGAGCTTGTGTTTTTCTATTTGGAGAGAAGGAGGATGAGAGGGGACTTGATAGAGGTGTACAAGGTGATAAGAGGCATAGGTTGAGTGGACAGTCAGAGACTTTTTCCCAGGGTGACGATGACTAACACGAGGGGACATCATTTTAAGGTGATTGCAGGAAGATATAAGGGGGATGTCGGGGTAAGTGTTTTTACACAGAGAGTGGTGGGTGTGTGGAACGCACTGCCTGCAGAGTTATTTGTATTGGTATTGGTTTATTATTGTCACTTGTACCAAGGTACAGTGAAAAGCTTGTCTTACAAACCGATCGTACAGGTCAATTCATTACACAGTGCAATTACATTGAGTTAGTACAAGAGTGTATTGAGGTAGTACAGGTAAAATCAGTAACAGTACAGAGTAAAGTGTCACAGCTACAGAGAAAGTGCAGTGCAATAAGGTGCAAGGTCACGCCCAGGTAGATCATGAGGTCATAGTCCATCTCATAGTATAAGGGAACCGTTCAATAGTCTTATCACAGTGCAATAGAAGCTGTCCTTAAGTCTGGTGGTACGTGCCCTCAGGCTCCTATATCTTCTACCAGATGGAAGAGGAGAGAAGAGAGAATGTCCCGGGTGGGTGGGGTCTTTGATTATGCTGGCTGCTACACCAAGACAATGAGAGGTAAAGATAGAGTCCAAGTAGAGCAGGCTGGTGTCCGTGATGCTTAGTCTGACATCGGTGGTGGGAAAGTTATTGGAATCGATCCTCAAGGCGAGGTTATGGAATACCTAGAGGTGCAAGGCAAGATGGGTCCAAGCCAGCATGGTTTTGTGAGGGGAAGATCCTGCCTGACCAACCTATGGGAGTTTTTTGAGGAAATCTCAGGTAGGGTGGATAAGGGAGAGGCTGTGGATGTTGTGTATTTAGACTTTCAAAAGGCCTCCGACAAGGTGCTGCACAAAAGGCTGATTAATAAGATGAGAGGTCATGGAATTACAGGTAGGATAGTAGAATGGGTGGAGCATTGGCTGGTTGGCAGAAAGCAAAGGGTGGGAATAAAAGGATCCTGTTCTGGTCGGCTACCGGTTACTAGTGGTGTTCCGCAGGGTCGGTGTTGGGGCTGCTTCTTTTTACTTTGTACATTAATGATGGAGTAAATGGTTTTGTGGCTAAGTTTGCGGATGACACCAAGATAGGTGGAGGAGTAGTGAGTATTGAGGAGACAGGAAGGTTGCAGAGAGACCTAGATAGCTTAGGAGAATGGGCAAGGAAATGGCAGATGAGATTCAATGTAAAGAAATGTGCCGTTGTACACTTTGGAAAAAGAAATAAACGGACAGATTATTATCTAGAAGGAGAGAAAATTCAAAGTACAGAAGTACAAAGGGACTTGGGGGTACTCGTGAAGGATACCCTAAAGGTTAACCACCAGGTCGGATCGGCAGTAAGGAAAGTGAATGCTATGTTGACATTCATTTCGAGAGGTATAGTGTATGAAAGTGGGGAAGTGTTGATGAGGCTCTACAGGGCACTAGTGAGGCATCATTTGGAACACTGTGTGCAGTTTTAGGCCCCATATCTTAGGAAGGACGCACTGATGTTGGAGAGGGTTCGGAGGAGATTTACAAGGATGATTCCCGGAATGAAAGGGCTTACATATGATGAGCGTTTATCGGCTTTTGGACTGTACTCACTGCAGTACAGAAGAATGAGAGGGGACCTCATAGAAACATTTAGAATGTTGAAAGGACTGGACAAAGTAGACGTGTTTAAGCTGTTTCCCTTGGTGGGTGAGTCCAGGACCAGAAGGCACAATCTTATAATTAGAGGGTACCGGTTTAAAACAGAGATGAGGAAAAATTTCTTTAGCCAGAGGGTAGTGAATTTATGGAATTCTTTGCCACGTACAGCAGTGGAGGCCCGATCATTGGAGGCATTTAAGGAGGAGATAGATAGGTATCTAATTAGTCAAGGTATCAAGGGATATGGGGATAAGGCCGGAAATTGGGACTAGAAAGGAATAGTTTTTTTCTCCTTTCTTTTTCTTTTTCTTTTTTTCTTTTCCTTTTCCTTTAGCTCATGGAGCGGACTCGATGGGCCAAATGGCCTACTTCTGCTCCCTTGTCTTGTGATCTTGTGATCACAACTCTCTGCAGCTTCTTGCAGTCCTGGGCAGAGCAGTTGCCGTACCAAGCCGTGATACATCGAGATAGGATACTTTCTATGGTGCATCGGTAAAAGTTGTTGAGAGTCAAAGGGGACAAACCAAATTTCTTTTGTCTCCTGAGGAAGTAGAGACGCTGGTGAGCTTTCTTGGCCGTGGTTGTGGGGGCAGATACATTAGGGACATTTAAGAGACTCTTAGATAGGCATACGAATGATAGAAGAATGGAGGGCTATATGGGAGGGAAGGGTTAGATAGATCTTAGAGCAAGATAAGATGTTGGTACAACGTTGTGGGCCAAAAGGCCTATACTGTGATGTTGTGTTCTACGTTCTAAAGTGTCATGTTACAAAGTCCTCAATGGACTGGTTAGGTGAACACAAAAATAGCAAATAGATTTCAGTCCTTTAAAACGTGATGTATCTGGGGAGGGAAACCAAGGCAATAGAAATATATAATAAATGGAATGAAGTCTAAAAGAATACAGGGATCTTGGAGGATATGCTTACAAATTTCCAAGGGCAGCAAATCTGGTAAATTAACATAGGAAGGAATACCAGCCACTTGCTTTATTTGCTGAGGCACAAAACAAGAGCAGCGAGGATATGTTAAAACTGTATAAAACATTAGCTCACAGCCAGAGTACTGTGTACAGTTCTGGTCACTGCACTCTAAAGAGAGTGTAACAGCAAAAGAGAAGGTGCAGGGCAGATTGACAAGGAGTCTGCCAAGGCTGGAAAAGTAAAGAGAGAGATAACAAGGCTGTTTATTTTTTTGGAGGAGTGGGGTGCAGTTGGAGTTGTATAAAATTGGGCCCTCAACAGGCTAAACAAAAAGACCTAATTTCTTGACAGATAGGTAGGTAAACAGTGAACATAGATTTAAATTAACTAGTTAAAACAAAACACTTCAATCAGCAAGTGGTTGGAGTCTGCAACTTGCTGTTCACAAAAACAGTAAAGAAAAGAGAAAAGCCTCACCACATTTAAAAACCACCTGCATAAATACTTGAACAAACACAAACCCACACAGCTGTGGGCCAAATAAAAAGAAGTAGAATTAACCAATTAATCACACTTTGGCCAGTATGGACACAATGGAACAAATGGCCTTTTGTACCAAAAATTGCTATCATTCTTGAATACTGCAGCACTGATTTTCCAAGTTCAAGGATGGGCGCAAAGTCACATGCCTTGCTGATCCCTCAGTTATGAGAGTTATTGAGGCTCAAAGCTGATCCCAATAGCAGATCACGTGACAAGTAACAGAATGGTTCAGTCTGCTGTTATTGAACTAAGAGTCGCAGATGCGAGGCCTTGCAAACCTCACCAGTCTTGAGATGAGCAATTGGGTGGATAGCATTCCCGCAGCAGGTGTAAGACTTTAATCACAACATTTCTATGTACTGATCTTTAATAAAACCACTTAATTGGACTGAACAATTGCTCTAGGTTCAGGAGAAGTCCTCACGAACACAGCTGCTGCTGAAAATATCTCTGTGGTGATCTTCATTAATTTAGAACGATCAGGAATGACCAGGTGCTTTAGGCAGAAAAGCAATTTGATTTTATTTTAAATGTCACCATTCTTTTCTGTAGTTTTCTTGCATTCTATAATGATGATCAAGGAGACCAGTCAGCTATCACAGTCACCTGTGAGCAAATTTGTAGGTTTTGTTGCTGATTATGTAAGTGACTGTTGGTGAGGTCACTGCTGTTGAAGTGCAGAATGTGAATTAGACTGTAACTTTGGCATGGATCCTGAGTAAATGAATACCAGAAACAGGTGTCAATCTATTAATTCCACATTTGCTAACTCCCTGCATGGACTGCGTGCCTGAGGAATACAGTCCTCAAGATAATTCCCAACAAATCTACATTGGCCCTGATAGTACATTCAGAATGGGTGTTGATGCCAAGATTCCCTCGCTCTTCCATTTCCTCCCTCACTATTTTTTAGTGAATCTCAGGCAAAGGTTTGGCCCTCCTGATGATAAATTTGTGCAGGATGTCACAGAAAGTAACAAAATAAGATGCCCTCTGCCCTCAAAACAGAATCAACACTGCAAGCATATTTTGAGGTAGCTAATGATATTCTCCACAGTGGGTCTGGTGTCCCTCTGCAGTTGATGTACAGTTGCTCAGTTTTGTTCATTGAAGGAGTTATGAGTTGATAAAGAAAAGGATAGTCCTTCTGACCCCCACTCCTACCAAAGTTCAATCTTCATGCTGAGCTGTGGCAGAATTGTGGCAGGAAACATGGATGATCTAATAATAAGAGACACGTGAACTGGGCAGATACATGGCATTGACCATGTGGCTTTGTTTTCTTATGGTCTGTAGTCAACTAGGAAATTGAATTAACCTTGCAGTTCATCAAGAGCTCGGGAATCTGATGGAAGCCTTGAGCACCACATGCTTGTAGTTTGTAACCTTTTCACACCCTCCACCTCCATCTCCAACTTAGAACATAGAACATAGAAAACCTACAGCACAGTTCAGGCCCTTTGGCCCACAAAGCTGTGCTGAACATATCCCTACGTTAGAGGCCTATAGCCCTCTATTTTCCTCAGCTCCATGTACCTATCTGAAAGTCTCTTAAAAGACCCTATTGTATCCGCCTCCACCACCATTGCCGGCAGCCCATTCCATGCACTCACCACTCTCTGAGTAAAAAACTTACCCCTGATATCTCCCCTATACCTACTCCCCAGCACCTTAAACCTATGTCCTCTTGTGGCAACCATTTCAGCCTTAGGAAAAAGCCTCTATCTACCGGATCAACGGCTTTCATCATCTTATATACCTCTATCAGGTCCCCCCGCTTCCTTTAACCTCAGTAAATTCCCAGTGCTTGCAAATCTGTGCATCATGTCAGTCTGAAGGTCTCTGCTCCAACTAGGCAAGCTCGGTTTTCCTTGAGAGATGAAACTGGGAAACATATCATCTGCCATTGTCTGGAACAATCCAGAGGTTAGGAAGTTCATGGTGACGCTAACCTTGGCCCCTATGGGCAGTGGTATTCAGGTATGGGCTTGCGGTTCAACCCACAGAAGGGTCACAGATCTTGCACCACTGACTTCGAGAACCCTATGAATACATTGCTCTCTGAAGGGTTGGGAGGAATTCTTCTTCTTGAAAATTATTGAGTAATGGAGGTTGTGGATACAGTCCAGACTTCCCCTCCATCCTCAAGAACATGGACATGCCTGTCCTGTAACTTCAGCTTGTGAGAACATCCAGCAAGTCCACCACAAAACTCAAGGCATAAGGCACCCCACCTAGAGTCAATGTGAAAACTTGCAGCAGCCTCCTGATTTGCCAGATCGCCTGCAGCAGATTGAGTGACTGAGTCAATGAGGGGTCACTGTGAAAACAGGATTCTCTGTTCATTTTTAATCAGAAAAGCGTGACTCTGATAACATTCCAAATAAGCCTGGCATGACAGATGATATTATTCAGTGTACATCTGATGCACGGAACGTCTGCCATGTGTATCATCATCAGAAGAGTGGGGTCGAATTTCATGAATCTTTGGATTCTCAGAGGATGTCTGCAATTTACACACAAAACATCGAAATTTGAACATCAAAATACAGTTCTATATGATGAAGTTTCCAGGTATATAGTTCCACAATGAATATTTTGCACCTCTGTTGTCCTGCTTTGGTCACTAGATCATTTTTTAACACAATTGATTTTATGGAAAACAAAGATTAATTTTATTGCAGTCTGACCTTTCAAGAATGGATTTAAATCTAAAAGCAGTGACCTTGTGACTTCTGGTTACTAATGGCTGTAACATCACACCTGTGCTTTAGTCTGTTCACTGTCTGACAATCCAATCAAAACCCTGTTGAAGCATTCATCAATCTTGCATTATCAGGTTAGACAAATCCTACTTCCTATATTTGTCAACACACACGCTTTATATGTGTTGCTGTGGTGCAATTATATCCATTTACTTTAGACCACCATCGTCAATCTTCATCAGCTGTAGTAAAACGCCACCATCAGGTCAATAATCACTCCCCCCCAACTGTTTTGTGCATTCCTGGCTGTATAGAGTTAATCCTTTGAGTGAAAGGCAGAGGCTACTAGGTCTTCATAGGTCTTATTTGATTCATCTCACTTTTTGTTTGCTTCCTTTGTACTGGAGGCCCTTGTGGTAGCGTTAGTTTGAATAAGCGTCTTTAAATGCAGCAAATAACTCCTATAACATTTGTTGAGATTAGTCCATGTGTCTAAATCCAACTTCAAGGCAATCTCAGATCAAAATAGTCAGTGAATTTGTTCTCTTATCTCTCATCGTTCATGCTAACTTCCGCATGTGACTGTGAAACATCAGTCTACAGTGTTTCTTGTCTAATTTCAGTCTAAATTGTAGAGGAGTGGGTTGGGAAATCATTACTAAGGGAAGAAGAGCTTTGGAAATAGGGATATTGGAAGATAGTTTTTCTTTTTAAAAAGTAAACAGGAGTCATTAGAAATAAGGAAAGTAAACTACCAAAGCTTTTGTAATTTTAAAACAACTATTAGGTGTAGCATCAACAGTTCTCTTGGATTTCTGCCAATATTTCCCTCAAACAACAGCTGGAGGTCATTGAACCCCTTCAAATATTTCCTCCTTCTCTGGGAACCAGACACAGCTTTCCTACTTCCCCACGATCCCCACCGCACACCATACCCAACCCCCACCCTCTAATATGTACACACACCTGCAGTGTATTTTCATATTTTTGCTTTGATTTCATACTCTTGCATTGGCAGTCTTGGCTCACTGCTGCTTCTCTCAGCTCCTGAGACCTGGCTCAAGCCTCTTGTCTAAGCTGATGTGATGCAGAACTGAGAAGTGCTCCCCAGGTGCATGGACCGCTGTGTAGATGGCAAGTTAAACTCAAATTTCAACTGGTCGCTTGTGTTAAGCATGTTGTGAGACCCTTCAAACAGAACAGTGATCTTCCACATTCAACACCACCCCCCGACCCCAACCAACATCACAAAGTCGAATGTCAGATTTTATATCTGACGTATCATTTCTGGATTCCACCATGCGCAAGTTGGCTGCCCATTTCCCTCCAGAGTACTTAAATGCAAAACACTGTGGGACGTTCCTCGATCGTGAAAAGTGCTACGTACATAAAAAGTCTCTGGTTTTGGCATTGCAATCTTACTTCCACATTTACCAGCATTATCAGCATTGTTGAATTGTTAAGACTTGAGCCAACAAGCATATACATGTTATGAGAAAAGTATTTTGGGGTTCATCCAACAGCAGTGATCTCTCTACAGTGACTATTAGAAGCATTCTTGCAATCAGGCACTTGCACTTAACTGCTTCACCGTCCCTTCACTTCAAGTCGAAAGCATTTAGCTGTGTGAAAAAGGTACTGCCAGAGGAAGAATAACAAAGGTCTTCTATACAATTACAATGCCCAAAAAGTGAAGTGGTTCCACATCACCAAGTTTGCCACCTCAATTTTTGTTTCAATAATCTCTTTGACTGGCCATAAATGGTGAATCCTTTTTAATTCCTGTGGTGTTATCAACAGGTGGTGGTTGGATCTAGCTGTTGTTTTCACTGTGCACGGAGACTCCAAAAGTAGAGATAGGGGAGACGAAAACAGTGGGCAGAACCTGGCAACCTTAGCCTGACAGGACCCTACTAAACTGGAGAAAGGATAATTACAGCAGTATTAGGCAAGAGCTGGGGAGAATACATTGGGAACACCTGTTATTGGGTAGGTCCACTTCTGATATGTGGAAGTTGTTTAAAGGCCAGCTGGTCAGAATTCAGGACCAACATATTCCTGCGAGGAAGAAAGACAAAGATGGTGAGGTTTGGGAACCTTAGATGACGAGAGATGTTGCCAATCAAAAAGAAAAAGGAAGCATGTGCAAGGTTTAGGAAGCTGAAATCAGACAAAGCCCTTGAGGAATATAAAGGAAACAGGAGAGAACAAACAGGAAATCGGGAGGGATAAAGGGGCCTTGAACTGCCCTTGGCAATTGGGATTAAAGAGAATCTCAAAGTATATTACACACACATCAAAAACGAGGGTAACTAGGGAGAGGGTGGGTATGTCTGGTGCCAGAGGAAGTGGGCAAAGTATTAAATTGCATTGATATTCACCGAGGAAACGGACATGGTGGATAGCATGTTGATATCAAGAAGGTGGTGGTGTTGGGTCTATTGAAGAGGCTCTATCCCAGGTTATTGAGAGAGGCAGGTGAGGAGATTGCTGGGGCCTCAGCAGAGATCTTTGTAACCTCTTTAGTCACATGTAAGGTTCCAGAGGAATGGAGAATAGCCAATGTTGTTCTTCTGTTTGAGGACAATAGGAACAAACTAGGAAATTATAGGGTGGTGGGCCTTGCATCAGTAGTAGGGAAATTATTGGAGAAGATTCTCAGGGAAAGATCTACTCCCAACTGGAAAAGCATGGACTTATTAGGGATAGTTCAGCAAGGCTTTGTGCAGGGGAGGTTGTGTCTTAAAAACTTGACTGAGTCCTTCGAGGAGGTGACGAAGATGATTGACGGTAGGAAAGTGAATGATGTATACACAGACTTTAGTAAAGCATTTGACAAAGTCCCTCATGATAGGCTAATCCAGATGATTAAGGCTCTTGGGATCCATGGATACTTGGATTCAAATTGGCTTGGCCATAAAAGATGGAGGGTAGTGGTTGTGGTTGAGGGGTGTTTCCCAGACTGGTGGTCTGTGACCAGTGGTGTTCTGGAGGGATCAGTGCTGGGAAATACATGCATGTGTTTGTGACATATATACATAATTTGGACAAAAATGTAGGTGGGCTGATTAGTAAGTTTGTAAACAACCAAAAATTGGTGGATTTGTGGACAGTGAGGAAGGTTGTCAAAGGGTTCTCTAGGATATAGATCAGTTGGAAACATGGGCAGAGATATGGCAGATGGGACTTAATCCAGACCAGTATGAGGCGTTGCACTTTGGAAGGTCAAATGCACAAGGAAAGTATGCAGTAAGTGGCAGGACCCTTCGGAGCACTGATGTTCAGAGGGATCTTGGAGTGCACCTTCATACCTCCCTGAAGTGGTAGGGATAGATAGGGTGGCTAAAAAAGGCACATTGGCATATTTACCTTCATCGGTTGGGATGTTGAGTATAAAAGCTAGGAAGTCATGTTGTAGTTGAGTAAAACTTTGGCATTTGGAATATTATGTCCAGTCCTGTTTGCTGCATTACGTGAAGAATGTGGAAGCTTTAGAAGAGTCTGCAGAAGGGGTTCACCAGGATGTTGCCTGGACTAGAGAGTATTCGCTTATAAAGAGAGATTGGATAAACTTGGATTGTTTTCTCTGGTGCCTCAGAGGTTGAGGGGCAACCTGATGGATGTACATAAAATAATAAGAGGCATGGAGGGGGTAGACAGTCTGTTGGTTTCCCAGAGTGGAAATGTCAAATGCTGGAGGGCACATGTTTAAGGTGAGAGGAGGAAAATTTAAAGGAGATTTACAAGGCAATTTTTTTTTAAACACAGAGAATGATAGGTGCCTGGAATGTTCTGTCCAGGGAAGTGGTGGAGGCAGATACGATAGCAACTTTTAAGAGCCATTTTGACAGTCAGAGAGAATGGAGGGATATGGACCATGTGCAGGCAGGTGGGATTAGTTTAGGTTGGCATAATGGTCGACAGAGACATCATGCTGATAGTCTAGTCCTGTGCTGTTCTCTGTGAGATATGAAAAATATTATCATTGGCCTCGGGTTGTATCAGGCTGGTTCTTTATAAGTCAGTACACTGAACTCTGGGCTGGGGAATGTAAATAGCAATTGACTGGGAGAACAAGTAAAGTGAGAACGGTTCTTGTTTCTCAACGTATGGCTCCACTGTAGAGCCTTGCTACCCACCTGAGAATGTCAGGACCTGGGTCAGGTACCTCAAAAGTTACAAGTCCTTAAAGTCAGATTAAGTGAGTAGTGACCACAATTGGGTTGTATTCTGGTCGAGTTTTATTTCTATGTCTGAGCAGACTTCTATGAGAGAGACTGTGTTGATATTGCTTTCTTGCAACCAAAACTACATGGGGCAGCAATATAAAACATTTCAAGTTCCAATAATGGAACTAAATCCTGATCTGACAATTCAGACAGACAGCTTGGCACCTGGCAGGTAATTTGTCTTATCCCATAATTACATGCAGTGTTTCCTGTGAGCTTAAAACTGGTACCTTGGGTCTGGAAGTATGACCTGCAATTAGCTAGTCTGATGATTAATGTTTCTTTCTTTGACACAGTAGAGTCCCTTATTGGAAATGTGTGGCAATCTGATTGTTAATTTTGTAGTAATTTCAGAAAGACTAATTTCTTTCCTGAAAGGAATATGTTGGATGTGGTAAGACAAAAAAAATGCACTCTTGCTCCCTTTTACTTTTGGATATATTTGTTTTAACCAATCGGCATGAACTGTGCGTTGGATTTACAGATTGTCCTTGCAAATTTCCCTCTTTGGACCAGACCCCACCTGGCTTCTCTTGTCCCAGAATCTGGGTTACCTTAAACTATGACTAGGAACTGTTTGAACCTGAACAAGCACATAGTCTGATTTTAAATTGCTGTGACTATAGAATTTATTTATATTGAACTAGCTTTAAAATTCTAAGTACCTCCATGTTAATTTGATAAATTTATTAGGTACAAGGAGCTATTAAAACATCTTTTATCAACTTTATAACCCAACCATAGAATGCAGATCATTTGTAATTACAGGAAATGGCAGAAAAGCCTTGAAATTGAATGAACCCTTTTTTTTGTTCCAAGAGATAAAATCATATCTAAATTTTTTTTAAACTTGGGTCTTATCTGCAGTCTTTAAGAATTTCCTTTGAAAAATAATCTGAATAAAAACATTTTTTTCCATTCAAATTAAAGCTAAGGTTTTGTGTGAAACCTCATGTCAGATGAATAAATCTAACATACAATTCAATGCATTTAAAACTAAATTAGTTGTATGTCTTAATGGGGTTATGTAATAAGCTGTGAATTGGCCTCAACATAACATGGGGATCTTGTATTCCTAGAAAATGGATTGACTATTTCTAACATTTTTGATTTGCTGGTGCCCTGGCCACTAAAGCATAAGCTCTACAATGGGTGCAACACATGGTGCCCACCCGACTGAGCTCAGGCTGAATAAATGCCAGAAATGGCCAGCTGGCAGCATGGTTGTGTTCATACTTTAATTATATGGCAAATTGCCTTGCTTAGACTGGAGAGAGAAATATCCAACAAAAGTTAATACGGACTGTTTCAGCAAGCAATTAACATGTCCAATCCTGTCTGGTTTAGTCTAGTCTGTTGGGTTCTATAAAACTGCAAAAATAGTATACACTGAAATGATTAGCATAATGGATATTTTCAACAGGTCTGACTGGTTGCTAGGTTACATAATCACAATATGGCAATTGCTTAAAACAGCAGTTACACATTTCCAACAACATACGTCAGCATTTCAATTTAATCTCTGCCATATCTGTGCAGAACAATTCATTTAGATGCTGGATTTTGCTAAACCCAATCCTGCAAATAAAATTGAATGATAGGCAAATCATCAATGCATGACTATGACGGCACCAATGTAAAAATCACGTCCTAGAGAATTAAATAGTATCTTGTACAATAAGTGGTGAATCATCACATTTCTTTTTTTCCCACCCCACCAATGGGCATCATCAGTACTGCTTACAGCTTGTGAAGCATCATTTATTATTGCCCCTCACTGGTTTCCTAAGATTACCGCAGTATATCTTGCTATTCTCCAGTGCATTGTGCAGGAATCTTTCCACTGTGTGGTATGAAAAGATCAAATAATTTCATAATTATTTAAAATATTTACTTGAAGTTCAACATTTGCAAATAAATAGATGCAAATAGTTCCATGAGATGCAGTGATTATGCAACCTTTGATTATTTATTTATCCAATGTGTGAGGTGAATTTTCTGGCACGAAGTATTAGTACTCAAGCAGATTTCCCCAGGCTGGGATGAAAGGGAAGGCACAGATTATTCCTGTAGAATACATGGATTTCTGAGAAACATTCATCTAATCCTGTTGCAGATGATTTGCCCTTCCCCAGAGTATAGCATGTTATCTGCCAAGTTGCTCCTTCCAATTAGCACATCTCAAGTTCTCAAATGCAGAATGGATAGACTCTCAAAATTATATATCTTTAACCTTTGTCTTCCTCTAAAGGGTTTACAAATCAAGCTTTAATCTGTTTCTCATCACTGCACAATCAATAATCATTTCACATAGCGTTTCATTCATCCCCATAACCATGGCAACTGCTGTTTTATGGATGTAAAATGACGCACAGATATTTTCGAACCAAGGAACGACTGGGGTCATGATCCTGCTGGGCCTTCAACAAGTTTAGTAATGTATACTTGGCTGAATGTTTCAGTACCAGCTAATGAAGTTCGAATAAATACTGGTTGTTTTTTTGCTCGGCTGAACCAATAAATTAAAATGGCATTTATGAAGAGATATACTTAGCTGGCACGATACTGAAATAAACAGACCAAAAGGTCCTGGATTCAGTCTTGCCCTTTGCTAAGTTAACTGTTCTCAGTTGAGAAGGCGTAATTGGAACATCAATTAAAAACAAAATACCACAGAGATGTTTGAAATCTGAAATAAAAACAGAAAATGCTGGAAATACTCACCATGCAATATCTATAGAGAGAAACAGAGCTAATGTCAAAGAGTAGGATTGAGAAAAAGAGGAAAAACAGACTTTAAGATGCAGAGAAAGAGGAGAGGAGAGAACAATGGGAGGATTTAAATGACAAAGAGCCCAGAATAGGTGAAAATGCAGAATGATAATTTGAAATTACCTAAAAAAATGGTAAAGCATGATGGAAATCTGTCATAAAAATGCTGGATTGCTGAGTATTTGAAAATTGTTAAGTAAATATTAAATACGAAAGGTGGTAGTCTGCTCAGTCAAGAGATGAGGTGATATTCCTCCAGTTTATATTGAGTTTTATTGAACAAGAATAGGAGGCCAAGGACAGAAGTCAGATCACTCTGACCTCTGTCTTCAGTAGTAGTTCAGGAATCTCCGACAACAGGAGGGCTGCCAGCTCTCTATTGCAGAAGCAGGGAGCTAAGTGATTCTGCTTTCTTTCTCCTTGCCAATGCCTTGGTCTTCCTTTGCTGAATTCTGAAATTTTCCCAATCTTGAGGCTGACTGCTTTTTTTGGCATTATTATCTACCTTTTCCTTTGATCTAATAGCATCCTTAACCTCTCTTGACAGGCACAGCTGGCTACTTTTATTGTTGGATTCTTTTTGTGCCTTAAAGTGAAATATATTACTTATAAACTAAATGTTAACTGTTGCTTGCTTATTGCCATACTTTTTTTAATGTAGTCTATCATAGTTTTATCATGCCTTTGCAGTTTGTGTTTTGTCCAGAACCATGTCTTGGTTTCAGATTGAACTGAATCATCTTTAGTTTTGATATAAAACTCTATTATATTACGATCACTGTTCCTGAAAGGCCCTTTAACTATCAGATCATTAATTAACCACTTCTCATTGCACAATACTAGATCTAAACTAGCCTGCTCCCTCATGGTTTCTTCAATATAATAATCTAGGAAGTCATCTCAGATACAATCATCTTCCATATGATTACTGCTCATTTGGCTCGCCTGGACTACATGAATTAAAGTCCCCCATGATTATTATATTCTCCAGGTTACATGCATCTCTAATTTCTTTATTTATCATGTGCTCTGCATTAACATTATAGTTTGGGAGCCAACGTGCAACTCCCTCCCAAGTTTTCTACTCCTTGCTGTTTCCTCAATCCATCCAAACTGATTCTACTTCTTGAATTTCTAAGATCCTTCCTTTCTATCACCTTTATCCCATTCTTTAATATCAAGACTACACCTGTTTGTTTCATTTCTCCTGTCTCTTCTAAAAGTTGAGTATCCCCTTGAATATTTAATTCCCATACTCTGACACTTTGCAGCCATATCTCTGTAACAGTATGAGATCATATCCATTTATTTCTAAAAATCATTTGAATGCTTTTCATCCTGATAACCAGGTTAATTTTTCTGATGTTTGGATACCTGGCATGATTCTCCATACTGCAAACCCATTGCATACTGAGGGGCAGAATCCCTGATGGTTTCAAACCAAGCCAGGGTGTTGATAAAAATTAAGTCATAAAATATATGACAACGGGGACTGCCATGAATTACACTTGGCAGCAGGTGAGAAGAGAATGTTCCTCAGGCATTGCTCCTCACTACAGGTAATGAAGTGGATATCCTCCCCTAATACTTACTGTGGATGTGCTTTTTTCCATCCTGTTTTGGTTGTGCCACCTGGTCTCTGTCAACTTTCTTCTTGCTTTCGCTAATTTGTCTACCCTACCAGACCACTCATGACTGCAGTCAAACTATTTCTGAGGTGGACAACAACAGGACAGCACCAATAATATCTTAGAAGATAAAATGAACTTTCCAGTGAAAAAAGATGCATCGAAACATATCCAGAAATTAGGCAGCAGTCTAAAAATACAAAGTAGCTACTAACCTTAAAGTTCTGCATGGTCACTTTAAATTGTGTTGGTGAGAGGTCATGCTGCTGTAGTGCCAAATCAAACTGATGGGAATACCAAACTTGCAAGGATTGAAGGCACCTAATTTAAATAAGTTATCCACTCAGTTTTTCTGGCATGTGATGCTGACAACCGGAACCATCATGACAGGCACTACATTTTCAGATTATTCTTCCTGTCTACCACATTGAACATTTGGAAATTGCCTATAGACCAATAAAATGAATGCTCTTTTGTTCGAGGCTCTTTTTGTTTTCCTAAAATGTTTTCACTGGCTTTGTGTCAGCAAATTACTTGTGGATATGATTAAGAAGTGCACCAGTGACATCTACTGGTATAATAGTTTTATATCATTGGCCTCCCAATAACGAAACACGAAATATGTCTGTTGTAAAATAAATAGAATGTTTTATTCATGTGGCTCCATATCTGAAGTGCAGTTTTTGTGTCTTACTCTTGTATAATTTATACATTTCTGCATTTATCTGATATAAACCACAAAATATAATTATAATACTTTTTTTTAATGGAAGTACCTAATGGAAGACACATCCAGTAAAGTTATGTGCTCTTCTCCAAATATGCACACAGAGATGGTAATATTTTGGGCTTAATTTGGCTGGGAAGAACCTATTTTTAGCTGCTTCTCAATTAAAGTTCTGAGGAAAGGTCATTGACCTGAAACAATAACAAGCATCTCTTTCCACAGATGGTACTTGACTGGCTGAATTTTATCAGCATTTCTGTTTTTGTTTCAGATTCCAGCATCTGCAGTTTTAGTTGTTGTCACTCTTGTGTGCAATCTCATGCTCCAGCACCTGCAAGATCCTTTCCTTTGACGTGCCTTTTCATTACTCCATTTCATGCACATTTATGTCTCATCATTGTGAAACTATCTCTTCTAGTCTTTAAAACATATATCGTCAGTCTGTTGCTGGGAGTCTAGTCTCCAGTGAGGGCATGGCCTTTATTTTCACTGTTTTTTTCCCATCTTCCTCCTCTGACTGGGAAGGTTCCAGTTCTTGGCTTTCTGAAGTGAGAAAGGAATGCAGGTTGGGTTGTGATGAAGAGAGGAGAAGGGAGGAAAGAAAGTAAGTAGTGTCTGCTTACATTATCCTCACTTTGAGGCAGGTGAATCTAGGCATTAGAGGAGGATCATTCCATGCCACCGGAGGCTTGCGTCTTTGGAATTTCCCTTCCTGAGAAGGCCAACAAAGTTTTCTCCATTGGGTTTAAAACATGCAGGCACACTTTTCTTCTTGCCACATTCCATTATGTGCAATCTCTTCTTGCAAGAAAAAGGAAAGTGTGTCAGTGATTGTCCTGTAGACTACTTGGCCAAAATGGATGTAATTGTTTGAATTGCAGGTTGTGGATGTGTGGCCCACAACAGTAATACAAGTGTGGAGGTGAGAAAAAGCATATGAATTGAAGATTTAGTTGTTGGCTGACAGATTGTTGGTAGGTGGGTGATGAGGTTTTTGAGCAGTGAGGCCAATGGTATGGTTAGTGTGTTGTCTCAGTTGAGTTTGAACTCGGTCATTTTTGTAGTTCGTGTTGAAACATTTTTTGAGACTGAAACAATGCCCATGGACCAATGGTCCTGGCATTGACCTCTTGTTCCTCCTTTGCTGCCTCCTGCGCATAAATCTAGAAGACCTCCCTGTTTCCCAGCAGAAATAGGATATCTTACTCTCGCTCTCTTTTTCTCAAGATCTCCAGCGCATAAGTAGAAAACCTTGGTGCATTCTTTTGGACATTTAGCATTCAATTAAATAAAAAAGGTCCCAACTTTATGGCCAAAATGTCTCTTAGTGTATAGGCTGTTTATAAGTAGTACTAGTTGCTCTCAACATCTGACTCATTACTGATGCATTCAGCAGGTATTGATGACAGAATGTAGCTAAGATGCACAGTTCTGTGGAGCCCTAATTTAATTTAATGAAGAGGTACAGCTAAATCATGTGCAGTGTTCCCTGCACTCATTTTTGGATGTTAGCCAATTTAACTCCTTTCATCTTTTTGGCTTACCTAACTATACTTCATTTGCCTAAAAGGCTTTAAATCTTCATCACAGTTGTAGGGAAGCACAAAAAAAGTAAAATATTGTTTCTAAGTAATAAATACCCTTCAAATACCATCTCTATATTACACAGCATCCAACAAGTGATAAAATAAAGTGTACATTTATCCAATTCCCAATTTCAAGGTAATCCCCATTAAAGAAATACTATAGTATACATTTGAATGACTTGAATTCATTTGTTAATATTTCCTGCATTAAATAAAGTTGGCTGTAACAAAGTAAAAGGTGTCAAAACAGAAAGTTTAAAAGGAATCAAAATTCAACCCTCTTCCTACAAGCACTGCTTATATAATTAGCAGTTTTGATGAGAACATTTCTATAAACATTTTCTTTGCTGGTAAAGAGGAGTGTGGGTGTTCCAAATGCCAACTGTCTTTTCAAGCACTGTATTGCTGTACAAATTTATTCATTGACTGAGTCCTCTATTATCCACAATGAATAAACGCATTACTTTCATTACCCATACTTCTTAGTTCATGGTCACACATGTGATACATAGAGGCAGCGTGTTATTATCTTGCTGATGGGTTTGAAGTAATGAATGGAGGAATTCAAAGATGTTTTGTGAGCTACTAAAATAATTATGTACACAGTCTGTGGAGAAGAACAGGAAACTTGCTGTGCACTTAAATTATTAGACCACAATGCTAGGTCAAATATTAAGTGGAGTTTACCTGATCTTAATTGCAGTTAACCTTTTTCAACCCAGTGGTTATTATCAGAAGTTTTGTTTTCATTAACCTGGCAATGCTATCAAATAGAAAATGGAAGAAAACCAGTTGATGGGCTCTAAGGCTACCAGGAACAATTACTGTATTGTTTTCAATTCTTGTCATCTCTTTCCTGAGAACCAAAGAATTGTGGCCGACATTCCTTGGGGAACTGAAATTAAGTATGGTGATTTTAGCAAGCAAATAGTGGCATTTCCCTGCATATGTGCCAGGGAAATTGGTATTTCTCTGCACGGTCAAATCTGGAAGTCACTAATTTGCTAACAGGTACCACCGACTTCCTGATTCGTGTTCTATCCCTGTAAATTCTGAGTATTTTAGCCTTGTATTTGTGATTAATTGCACAGACTTATGCTGAGCACAATATATACAATGACTGCATTCTACTTTGTCCTCAGCATCTCAGGTATGGCAGTCTTAAAGTTGAAATGCACCAAGTTCTAACAGCATAACAACACTACCGTCACTGAACTCCTCACAGAGAAGAGTGGTGGACCGTGAAGTTGCAGCATTTGCACAGGACACATTGGGAATCCACTCAAAGAATATGCGACAGTTTAAAACTGTTGCAAGAAATTAACCTTTAATTTAAATGCAAGGGATTAAGATGCTTGCACTTTTAGATTTTTTACTTGGTTTCATTTAAATTTTCATCTTTTGAGGTACTTGACTACTTTTTGAAAGATTTATTTGGTAATATTGGTTGGAGCATCTTTGTTACTGCAAAGTTCACTTGGGCTCTAACAATCTACCCTTTTGATCTCCAGATGACCCATATTCCCTCTACAATATATCCCCAAACACTTTCTGTCTCATCATAAATCAATCTTCTAATGCATGCCTTTCACAGAATTCTACTCATCAACATCAATTTATATCTTATTATTCCACGCTGCTTAAAAGACCAGAATCCAAGCATGTGTCAAATAGGTAATTTGGCCAGGAAGTAGCATGAAATAGTAATAGTTAATGAGCCCAAATAATAAACTTAACAGTGTCACGAACCAGCAACAAAAGAAACACACTGAGCATGATTCAGTGTTAAAAACTATTTTATTAATCACTACTTATGATAATACGTAAAATAAAAGTAAAAATGTTAGTATGTTAGAATTCAAAAATGTTAAACCTTGAACGTTAACCCCAAAACTAAACTCTTCGTGTGTGTGTGTGACAAAGTCCAAAACTCCCAGTTCCGGAATGGTTCTTAAAGTTCAGTTCCGCAAGCCATAAGGTGAAACATGAGCAAGGGCTTCTTCAACAACCACCGTTGTCTGAAGATAAGACGTAGATGTAGAGAACATAGGGAGAGTAGATACGAAATCCAAATGTTCCACGATGGAACCCAAACGACACTTCAGTGTTTACTCGGTAGTGACTTCCTCACCCCGAAAAGCATCCGAACCGTGGTCGTCCACATACAAATACCTGTTTCCTTCTACAGGTCAGCAACAAAGTGAACTCCACCGGATTACTTCCAACTTCCATACATGGATTTCAGTGGCAAACACAGTTATTGTTTCTCATCCATCGATAGAGAAAACAAGCAGGCTGGTGTCTCTCTCCCTTCTCTCTCTCTCTCCTTCTTCTACTTCTTCTTCTGACTTCTTCAACAACGTCATTACGTCCTTTATCTTCTATTGACGTAAGCACGCCCCACACACACATACACACACACTCTCTATCTTAAAGGGACTTTCACTGAGTCCATAACACCTCCCACCTAAAAAAAATTTTTCCCAAGAAAAATTCAACCGCGCATACAGTTAGTAATGTTAATAATTATCATGCTACACAACTACAGACTATCAGATTAGTACAGATACACGTTTCCCATTTAACATCGGGAAAGACAATCAGCAATCACATTATCTTTGCCTTTAATGTGAGTTATCATGAGATCAAACTCTTGCAAAATTAAACTCCAGTTTAACAGCCTTCTGTTCTTGTTTTTGACTCGGCTCAGAAACACCAATGGGTTATGATCTGTATACACAGTCAATGGTTTCTGAGCGGTGCAAACATATACACTGAAATGTTGCAAGGCTAAAACAAGCGACAGTAATTCTTTCTCTATGGTGGAATAATTCTTTTGATGCTCATTAAATTTCTTTGAAAAGTAAGCTACAGGATGGTCAATATCATCAAGGTCACCCTTCTGCAACAACACAGCTCCTGCAGCTTCATCACTGGCATCTACTGCTAATGAAAATGGCTTTTCAAAGTCAGGTGTTCTGAGCACAGGATGGTAGCATAAAATGGCTTTCAGCTTCTCAAATGCTTCTTGACAAGAATCTGTCCAAACAAACTTTACTCCCTTCTTCAGAAGATTAGTTAGGGGAAGAGCAATATCAGCAAAATTTTTACAAAATTTTCGATAATATCCAACCATTCCCAAAAATCTTCTAACAGTCCTCGTACCTGTGGGAATAGGGAACTCAGATATTGCTTGAACTTTTGCCTGAACAGGAGCTTGCTTGCCTTGACCTACAACATAACCAAGATACGTCACAGTGGCATGGCCAAATTCACTTTTAGCCAAGTTAACTGTAAGGTTAGCCTTGGAAAGTCTTTCAAACAACCTTTCTAACGCAGAGATGTGATCCTCCCATGTATCATTCCCAGTCACTAAGTCGTCAATGTAGGCATCTGTATGTTTTAACCCATGAATCACTGAATTAATCATTCTTTGAAATGTTGCCGGAGCATTTTTCATTCCAAATGGCAAAACATTGTATTCATACAATCCAGAAGGGGTTACAAAGGCTGAAATCTCTCGTCCTCTATCTGTTAATGGAACACACCAGTACCCTTTTAATAGGTCAATCTTTGTAAGAAATTTTGCCTTTCCCACTCTGTCTATGCAATCATCCACCCTAGGAATAGGGTAAGCATCTGACTTTGTTACAGCATTCACTTTCCTGTAATCTGTGCAAAATCTAACAGTTCCATCAGGTTTAGGTACAATAACACAGGGCGAACTCCAATTTGAAGTAGAATGTCTAATAATATCATTTTCCAACATGTATTTGATTTCCTGATCAACAAGTTTACTTTTTTCCACATTCATTCGATATGGGTGTTGTTTGATTGGTTTTGCATCCCCAACATCAACATCATGGGTAATTATCGATGTTCTGTTTGGAACATCTGGGAACAGATTTTTAAATTTTAAAATTAATTCTCTCATCTGTTATTTTTGTGAAACTTGTAAATGGTCCAACTTCGTTTCAAGGTTCTCCATGATATTTTGGTTTTTCAGTTTCGATGGAACAATATTTGGTCTAAATTGGCCTTCCTCAACATCAACATCAGGCATTCTAGAAACAACCTTTACACCATCCACCAAGGCCACAACTGAATCCCTCTCATAATAAGGTTTTAGCATGTTTACGTGACAGAGTTGTGTTTTCTTGCGTCTATCTGGTGTTTTGATTATATATGTTAGATCAGTCACTCGAGATTCAATAACATAGGGTCCAGAAAAACGAGCTTGTAAGGGATTATTTTGGCTAGGGAAAAATACCAACACCTTTTGCCCCACTGCGAATGTCCTAGGCCGAGCACGTCTATCAAAATATGTCTTCATTCTTATCTGGCTTGTTTTCAGATTCTCTCTCGCTAGCTGGCAGACTCTCTCCAACCGAGTTTTAAATTTTTGGACATAGTCCAACAGACTCAAATGAACTTCCTCATTAACCCATTGCTCTCTTAACAACTCCAAAGGTCCTCTCACCCTATGTCCAAACACAAGCTCAAACGGACTAAATCCGATTGACTCCTGGATCGATTCTCTAACGGCAAACAAAAGTAAATGGATACCTTCGTCCCAATCCTTGGTGTTTTCAAAGCAATAAGTCTTCAGCATATTTTTGAGAGTAGAATGAAATCTCTCCAGAGCTCCTTGAGATTCTGGGTGATATGCAGATGATACAATCTGCTTTGCTCCCAGCTCATAGACTATTTGTTGAAAAATTTTTGACATAAAATTACTACCTTGATCAGATTGGATTTCTTTTGGCAAACCAAACAAGGTAAAAAATTTTACAAGAGCCTTTGACACCGTCTTGGCCTTAATATTTCTAAGGGGTATTGCCTCTGGAAATCTAGAAGTGGCACACATGATGGTTAACAAATACTGATTTCCAGTCTTAGACTTTGGTAAGGGGCCAACACAGTCCACAATCACCTTCGAAAAGGGTTCACCAAAAGCAGGAATTGGCTTCAAAGGAGCCACAGGGGGTTTTTGATTTGGTTTACCTACCATCTGACATGTGTGGCAGGTTCGACAAAACATCACCACATCTTTTCTCAAACCAGGCCAATAGAATTGCTTCAAGATCTTCCCTACAGTTTTATTCACACCAAAATGACCACCCAAAGGCATACTATGGGCCAGGTTTAAAATCTCATCCCTATAAACTTTTGGAACAACAACCTGATGAATAACTTCCCATTCCTCAGTAACAGGAACATGAGGAGGTCTCCATTTCCTCATTAACACTCCATTTTTGACATAGTATCCAGTTGGCACCTTTTCAATCTCCTCACATGAGAGTGCTTTTTCTTTCAATTCTGTCAACTCAGGGTCCTTTGTCTGTTCCACCATAAAATCCTTCCTCGACAAAGACAAATCTTTAAATTCAGGCTCACTGTAAGGATGTTGATCCTCCAGTGAAGACAGAAAAGTCTCAGATAAGGCATCATAATTTTCTTCCTGTTTAGGACTGTCACAAGGAACCACATCAGACTGCATCGGACTGTCTGTCTTGGCTAATTCTCTAGCTCTAGCTCGAGTCACCGCACATGATGGGTAAACATCTGGATCATTCTCATACTCATCAATCCTTGGTTTGGTCGTTAACCGTACCACAGGAACAATTTCTCCATCTGCAAGGTCATTTCCCAATAACAAAGAAACTCCTTCCACTGGCAAACTAGGTCTTATCCCTATCTCGACTGGTCCTTCTACGAACTTTGACTTTAAAATCACCCTGTGAAAAGGGACAGACATGGTCTCACCTGTAACGCCTCGTACTAGATTTACCTCACCAGTGTCACTTTCTTCACCAAAATTTAAAACACTGTCCAGCAAGAGAGATTGACTAGCCCCAGTAACTCTAAGAATTTTCACTGGCACCTGGGGTGACTCATCATTCAGTGAAACAAAACCCTCTGATACATACGAACGGAATTCTTTTCTCACCTCCTCCAACTTTTCCGCTTTTCCCTCTTGCAAGGACTGATCTTTAACAGCATCTCCTAAACCTTTTTGATTTTTAATTGCCTGAAAGCAAGCATTGGGCCCAGCTTCCTTCTTTTTCTTCAAAAGGGCACAATTAGATATCACGTGGCCAGGTTTCCTACAGTAATAACAAGTACGCTCAACAGGTTTCTCCAGCCCTGGCTTCTTTTCATCTTTTCCTTTTTGATTACCTCCCAATTTAATCTCCGCTTTACCTGGATTGTCCTTGTAACTCTTTTGAAAGGTTTTAGGTTGTCCCCATTTTGATTTATGGGTTAAAGCATAATCATCTGCCAACCTAGCAGTTTCTTGTAAAGTTTCCACTGCCTTTTCATTTAAATATGTTGTTAATTCAGCTGGAACACATCTTTTAAAGTCTTCCACTAGTATCAATTCTGTCAATTTATCATAATCCCCATCTACATTTTTAGCCATGTACCATCGTTCAAAACATATTCTCTTTCCATTGGCAAATTCCATATAAGTCTGATCTGCAGATTTCCTCAAGTCTCTGAATTTTTGTCTATAAGCCTCAGGGACCAATTCATAGGCCTTCAATATAGCTTGTTTTACCTTGGTATAATCAGCTGCATCCTCAACAGACAAAGCAGAATAAGCTTTTTGAGCTTTACCTTTAATCACACTCTGTACCATAAGAGCCCATCCTTTCCTTGGCCAGTTTGAACTCACAGCAACCTTTTCAAAATGTTGGAAATACTGATCAACCTGATCTTCTTCAAACGGAGGGACTAATCGAACCTCCCTGCTGGCTGAAAAATCATCATCAGAATCAGATTCCGAACTCCTACGCTTCATTTGTAACTCATGCTGCCTCTTTTTCTCCTCGTTATCCAGCTCCATCTGCTTCATTGCTAGATCAGCCTCTATCTTCATCTGAGTTAGCTTTTGTTCGGCCTCTATCTTTAACTGGGTTTGCTCTCGTTCAGCCTCTAATCTCTTTGCCAGCTGCACCTGTGCCTCAGAAATTGCTATTTCACTGCCAGGAAACTGTTTTAACACTTCCTTCTCAAACACCTTCTTTTCCACATAATGGCCAGCTATCAGTCTCTGAATATCTGCCTTTCTCATAGACTGCTTTACTTCTGTAAGGTTTAGCCTTGTAGCAATCTTTATCAAATCATCCTTTTTCGCCACCTCCAATCCCTTTTGGGTTGGTGACTCCAAAAATGCCTTAATATCCATTGCTGCTGGTTTCCACAAACACAAGCCAATTAAAAAGAATTTGGATTGAATCCCGAACAAATCTCGTCAATCTGGGCAATGAAATGATCCCAGATGACACTCGTTAATCTTTGGATTGGATCCCGGACGAACCCCCAATTTTGTCACGAACCAGCAACAAAAGAAACACACTGAGCATGATTCAGTGTTAAAAACTATTTTATTAATCACTACTTATGATAATACGTAAAATAAAAGTAAAAATGTTAGTATGTTAGAATTCAAAAATGTTAAACCTTGAACGTTAACCCCAAAACTAAACTCTTCGTGTGTGTGTGTGACAAAGTCCAAAACTCCCAGTTCCGGAATGGTTCTTAAAGTTCAGTTCCGCAAGCCATAAGGTGAAACATGAGCAAGGGCTTCTTCAACAACCACCGTTGTCTGAAGATAAGACGTAGATGTAGAGAACATAGGGAGAGTAGATACGAAATCCAAATGTTCCACGATGGAACCCAAACGACACTTCAGTGTTTACTCGGTAGTGACTTCCTCACCCCGAAAAGCATCCGAACCGTGGTCGTCCACATACAAATACCTGTTTCCTTCTACAGGTCAGCAACAAAGTGAACTCCACCGGATTACTTCCAACTTCCATACATGGATTTCAGTGGCAAACACAGTTATTGTTTCTCATCCATCGATAGAGAAAACAAGCAGGCTGGTGTCTCTCTCCCTTCTCTCTCTCTCTCCTTCTTCTACTTCTTCTTCTGACTTCTTCAACAACGTCATTACGTCCTTTATCTTCTATTGACGTAAGCACGCCCCACACACACATACACACACACTCTCTATCTTAAAGGGACTTTCACTGAGTCCATAACAACAGTATAACATTGTGTAAAACATCCACCTACAATTCCTTGTATCTCTGCACGTTTTTCCTGCTTTTCCTCCTGGTAATAGAGGGCAATCCCCGAGGCTTTGACAGGTACAGGGAAGTTGCTGAGATCACTCCTCTTCATGTTGGGTTGCATTTAGTGTTTGCAGCTTATGGGGTCCTGCACCTGTATCTATGCATGAGGTAGACAGACCTATTTGTTGGGACAAGAGGCAGCATATGCGACACCTGACTGTGATGTGATTGGTATGGGTGTTTGTATGGTGGGTGGGGTGAGGGCAGTTGGTCAGTGGAAGTACTTTGAGCTGTGACCACATTTATATGTCCCTTCTCACTATCATCTGTCATTGGTCTGATGCACTTTCCAAGTACTGACAAGTTTTAAGGATTTTTGTGCAGATCAGTTGGGCATTGCTGAGGTATTATATTTCATGTTTAAGGTGACATCTATAAAGTGCAAGCTACAGTGAAGGCCTGGATGCACTCATGTGATTGTCATGGATGATGCTTCATTCATGAGATCATTTGTATCACAAAGATCTCATTGCAAAGGCCTGTAGTATCATACAATTTACCCAGCTAAGATCAGCTAACTTTGCACAGGCTAGTCAGATTGTATATTTAACCATTGAGTTATTAAGCTCACCTATGTGTTCTGCTACAAATACATTTTAAAAAAAAATGCTAGGATGGAGGGGCTATTAGAACATAGAACAATACAGCACAGTCCAGACCCTTCAGCCCATGATGTTGCGCCGACATTTTATCCTGCTCTAAAATCTATCTAACCCTTCCCTCCCACAAAGCCCTCCATTTTTCTATCATTCATGGGGCTATCTAAGAGTTTCTTAAATGTCCCTAATGTATCTGCCTCTGCCACCTCTGCCAGCAGTGTGTTCCACCACTCCCTGTGTAAAAACAAAACTTAGCTCTGACATCCCCCCCCCAGACCTTCCTCCAATCACCTTAAAATTATGCCTCCTCATGTTAGCCATTTCCACCCTGGAAAAAAAGACTCTGACTGTCCACTCAATCTATGCTTCTTATCATCTTGTACACCTCTATCAAGTCACCTCTCATCCTCCTTCACTCCAAAGAGAAAAGCCCTAGCTCACTCAACTTGTCCTCACAAGACATGCTCTCCAATCCAGGCAGCATCCTGGTAAATCTCCTCTGCACCCTCTTTAAAGCTTCCACATCCTTCCTATAATGAGGCGACCAGAACTGAACACAATACACCAAGTGTGGTCTAACCAGAGTTCTATAGAGCTGCAACATTACCTCATGGCTCTTGAACTCAATACCCTGACTAATGAAGGCCAACACACCATACGCCTTCTTAATAACCCTATTGATCCGCGTGACAACCTTGAGGGATCCATGGACATGGACCCCAAGATCCTTCTGTTCCTCCACACTGCTAAGAGTCCTGCCATTAACCTTGTATTCTGCTTTCAAATTCAATCTTCCAAAGTATCACTTCACAATTTTCCAGGTTGAACTCCATCTGCCACTTCTCAGCCCAGCTCTGCATCCTATCAATGTCCTGCTGTAACCTACAGCAACCTTCTACACAATGCACAATGCCAACGATCTTTGTATCATCTGCAAACTTACTAACCCACCCTTCCACATCCTCATCCAAGTCATTTATAAAAATCACAAAGAGCAGTGGTCCTAGAACAGATCCCTACAGAACACCACTGGTCACCGACTTCCAGGCAGAATACACTCCATCTACCACCACCCTCTGTCTTCTATGGGGGAGCCAATTCTGAATCCACATGGCCAAGTTTCTCTGGATCCCACGCCTCCTGACTTTCTGAATGAGCCTTCCATGAGGAAACTTATCAAACGCCTTACTAAAATCCATGTGCACCACATCCACTTCTTTACCTTCATCAATGTGCTTTGTCACATCCTCAAAGAATTCAATCAGCTCGTGAGGCATGACCTGCCCCTCACAAAGTCATGCTGACTGTCCCTAATCAGCCTGCGCTTTTCCAACTGCTCATAAATTCTGTCTCTAAGAATCTTCTCCAGTAATTTGCCCATCACTGAAGTAAGACTCACTTGGTCTGTAACTCCCAGGGTTATCCCTACTCCCTTTCTTGAACAAAGGAACAACATTTGCCACCCTCCAATCATCTGGCACTACTCCTGTGGCCAGTGAGGATGCAAGATCATCACCAAAGGTGCAGCAATCTCTTCCCTCGCTTCTCGTAATAACCTTGGATATATCTCATCCGGCCCTGGTGACTTATCTGTCCTAATGTTTTTCAAAAGTTCCAGCACATCCTCTTTCTTAACGTTGACATGCTCTAGTGTATTAGCCTGTGGTATGCCATCCTCACAAACGTCAAGGTCTCTCTCACTGGAGAATACTGAAGCAAAGTATTCATTAAGGACCTCCCCACCTCTTCCGACTCCAGGCACATGTTTCCTCTTTTATACCTGATCGGTCCTACCCTCACCCTAGTCATCCTCCTATTCATATACGTGCAGAATGCCTTGGGGTTTTCCTTAACCCTACTCGCCAAGGCCTTCTCCTGCCCGCTTCTTGATCTCCTAAGTCCATTCTTAAGCTGCCTCCTGGCTACCTTGTAACCCTCCAGAGCCCTGTCAGATCCTTGCTTTCTAAACCTCAGGTAAGCTTCTTTCTTCCTCTTGACAAGATATTCTATGCCTCTTGTCAACCACAGGGTTCCTTCACTCTACCATCCTTACCCTGCCTCAATAGGACAAACCTATCCAGAACCCCATGCAAGTACTTCCTAAACAACCTCCACATTTCTGTTGTGCACTTCCCTCAAGAACGTGTGTCCCCAATTTACACTCCCAAGTTCCTGCCTAATAGCATCATAATTCCCCCTCCCCCAATTAAATACTTTCCCATATCGTCTGCTTCTATCCCTCTCCAAGGCTATGTTAAAGATCAAGGTGTTATGGTCACTGTCTCCAAAATGCTCTCCCATCGAGAGATCTGAAACCTGATCAGGCTCATTGCCTAGTACTAGGTCCAGTATGACCTCTCCACTAGTCGGCTATCCACATTCTGTGTCAGGAATCCTTCCTGGACACTCCAAACAAACTCTGCCTGAAACCCTGAATAACAAATACAACTGATGCTGCAGTACTGCTGAGTTAATGACTGTATCTGAAATCAATTCAGTTCCTTCACACTATTTTCTCGTTAACAAAAGACAAAGCTCTGAGAATATCAATGGTAATTGTAGTGTTAGAAAATTCAAATATTAAGAAAAATAGTTGGAGAAAAATATGAAAAATGATAATGCCAGTTCTTTATCATTTAATTTGTTAAATGATACAAGACTTGCACTTGGAAGCATCCATATGGCAGCAATGTGAATTAAATGGTGTTAGCTGCCTTTTGCTAACATATATAATGCACATCTCATAAAAATGCCATTGTGCCAACACAGGGAGATCACTCTCAAAGCGATTTTATTCACCAGAATAATTTGCATGACCAAGTTATTCGTAGCAAGTAGATACTTCAGATAATCAAACAAAGTTAAAATGCAAAAACAGTTAAGGCAGAACGTAGCTAAATTCCCATATCAGTAGTTATTGAGATGTGTGCAGACCAACATGATTCTTGTCCTGTGTTGAGTTAGCTGAGCAGCATCAGGGCCTTAAATTAATCTTGTATTTTGCAATATAGACTAGAGATTCTGCTATTGCACAGTAAATAGTAGGGCCCTGAAGAGTGTTGTAGAACCGAGAACTGCAATACTCTACAGGATATCCAAGTGGAAGTTCAGAAGGTAAGGGTTACTCCAGAATTCCTGTTAAAAGTAACAGGAACATTTATACTAAATTTTCTGCACATTTCTCTTCAGATTGCCAGATTGGCACAACTGGGAAAGAGATGAGGTAATAGTGATTCTGGAGAAATTTTGTATTGGGAGATGTTGTTAATAGAAAGATTGTATTGTCTTCTTGCTAAGATCACACTGCAAACTGACCAAGGTGGAAATAGGAGCACATCTTACAGATTTGCTTTGCAACAATGGGTTTCAGTTTAAAAGTCTGAAAGCAATTTGGGAAGAGCCATTGAGCTTTATGATACACATTGAAGCACGTTGGCCTATTGTGTCTGTGGGGTCTCCTTTGTGAATCCAAAATCAATCCTATTGCTGTGGTCTCTGCTCATTGTTCTGTTTCTTCTGTGTCAATCATTTATTCTACCTTTTTTAAAAAAAATGTAATGGCCGTGCCTTTCTTTCTGTGAGAAATCTTCCCACGTTCTAATACCTCTCTCCAAACAAAACTCTTGAGTCATTTGCCTTTCACTGTATTAAATTTTGACTGATGGTCCCTTGTCACTGATTACCCAATAAAGGAAGTCAAATCAAAAGGGGGAAATGAATGATCAAAATTCTTGCCATTGTTAAAATCTCTAATAATTATCCTTCTAACTTTATCTGATGCCAGTCAATATTGTTTCAGCATTTTAATTATTCATCTGTGACTTTTTCCCCCAGTGGATCAATGCCTGTATATTTTGTTCAATTCAATGATCCAGACATTCCTTTGTACAATTCTAAGCAAAAAGGTGTGCAGTTCAAAATTAGCATAACTTGGAGAAGAGCAATTTTGCACACACTTTCTGATGTATTGGAGCCCATTAGTAAATTTGACTCGTGATCTCTTGTTGACAATTTTACGAGGATCTGTTTTTCAATGTGAAACTTCATGCAATGATGTCAACAGTAACATTAACTCCTGAAATTCATCTCCAATATGATTTCAACCTGACTTATTTGGCAAATAACAGCTATTCCTATTGACTTCCTGAACATCCAGCTTTTAACAATGTCAGTTTCACCTGAAAGACCAAAGCTCAAACTACATGCTTTGTCCTCGGAAATTTATAACCTGCAATCTCAAATGCAGTCTTACAAGTTGCCTAGACAGCTTTCCCCTCGAAAGCAAAGGTCACTGGCAGCTTCCCGACCTCAGGATTATTCTAGCCTGCTGCTGATGATCCCTGTCACATCTCACAGCTTACAATTCCCTGCTGCATTAGGCTGGTAATCCAAAATCCATACTCAATGAGAGAAGATTTCATTTACTTTTTACTTCAGTCTGAAGCAAACAGAGTCACTGTGGGGATTTGCCAACACTGTAGAATTCCCCAAATTAAAGACATTCATAGTCTGCAATCATGTATTATTCCTTACAGAAATCTCCTTGGCAACCTTGTGCAGGACTACCTTGTTGGAGACCATGGCTTCATTGAGGCAATGTTCCTCAAATTCTGCTCAGATCCACGTGACTTTTTGGGAGCACTTTTTCTTGTCATTGCAGCATTTGTTCATTAAATTGCACTGCTCCCCTGTAGTTGAGAAAATGATGTTTGTGGTATTGCTGTTTGAGATTATTGCAGAGATCAAATGTGCAAGGCCAAATGCTGGCAGCTGAGAGTAGAACGGTGCAGCAGTGCACACTAGAAGTGACGTAGCATGGTGTTACACAGGGAAACCCAACAATGTTGTTTTGTGAACACTGCACTTGAAGATTTTGATTCTTATGGAGCTTTCACAAACATCCATGGCAGTTGAACAATCAGAAGACACTAGAGGCATTTTTGGGTCAAATTCTTCTGTTTTCTTTCCACATATGCTGCCTGACCTGAGTGTTTCCAGCATTTCCTATTACTAAATTGTACTCATTCTGATAACATGTATCTTTCCATGTTCCTTTACAATTCTTCCAATTATTTTGAACATTTCTACCTACTCATTGTAAAATTTGGAATGTTGTCTTTCAAAGGGAGTACAAGAGGAATGAAGATTGTAATCTTATAGAGTAAGATTAAGACTATAACAAGATTGTCTTTTGAGGATTCGGGAGGATGGGCCTATACTCTCTGTAATCTAGGATGATGAAGGTGATATCATTAATATATTTTTGGCTGGATGCAACAAAATCAAACATTGATCATTAAATGCCAAATGGCCATGATGATGTTTTCAAACACAAGTAAAACTGAAGGATGTTAGATCCAGATATTGCATGGCATCTATGGTGGGTTTGATGTTGTCATTTATTTTGCAGCACTTCAATTCTCAACCAAGGTAGTTTTGCACCCAAATATTACCAAATCATTTAACACTCCCATTTGAACCATGTTTACGTTATTTGCTCAGTAATTTTTTCATTAGAATATGAAACATTTCCTTTGAATAAGACAGGACGGAGCTAAGATTGACTAGGAGCAGGCAAGTCTCCATCTGCACAATGGGAAGCATTCAAAGGAGAAATAGCAAGAATTCAGGGCCAACATGTCACTGTAAGGATAAAAGCCAGGAATTACAAGTTCAATTTGAAAGTTATTGAGGGTTGGATAAGGAGAACAAAAGAAATGTATGGCAGGTATTGGGAACCAAAGATGAGCCAGGTCTGTCAGGAGTACAAAAAGTGTTGGGAGGTGCAGGAAAAGGAAAAGAGGGGTCACAAAAGATCACTGGCAGACAGAATTAAGGTTAATCCAAAAGCATTCTGTAAGTATATCGAGGGCAAAAAAATAACGAGGGAAAGAGTAGGGCACATTAGGGAGAATTTGTGGATGGAGCCAATTGGTATAGGTGAGGTTCTGAATAAATACTAATTGTCAGTATTCACTGAAGAAACAGACTTTTTAGTTGGAGAATTTAGTACTGGGGAAGGTGAAAGTCTTTTGTAAGTCCTCAATAAATAAAGTGGAGGTGGGAGGCAAGGGAAGATATTGCTAGGGATTTAACTGAGATTTTTAAATCTTTGCTGATCACAAATGAGGTTCCTGTTGACTACTGAGTACTATCAGAAATGCATTTCAAGAAGGGCAGCAGAGAAAAGCCTGGTAATTTATAGACCTGTGAGTCTGACATTAATAGGGAAGGTATTGGAAAAAATGCTAAGGGACAGGATTAGTGATCACTTGGTCAATCAGAGACAGTCAACATGGATTTGTCAAGGGCAGATCCTGTCTGACCAATCTGACTGAATTTTTTTTTATATATAGAGGTAACCAAATGTATTGACGAGGGTAAAGTAGTTGATGTGGTTTTGGTGGATTTCAAGAAAGGCTTTTGACAATATGCCACATAGGAGAATGGTCCAAAAGTTTAGGGCCCACTGGATCCAGAGCAATTTGGCAAGCTGGATCCAAAATTGGCTTGGTAATAGGATACAGGGGGTAATAGTTGAGGATTGTTTTAGCGAATGGAGGCCTGTGACTAGTGGTGTTTCTCAGGGATTGGTGCTGGGACCTTTGCTGTTTGTAATTCACATGAATGATTTGGATGTGGCTGAAGGAGGCATGATCAGATGATCAGTTAGCAGATGACACAAAGATTGGTGGAGCTGTGGATAGTGCGGAGCGTAGTCTTAGGCTACCGAGTGATATCGATATGTTGGAAAAATGCATTGATAAATGGCAGATGGCATTCAGTCCAGAAAGGTATGACTTGATGCATTTTGGAAGCACTAATGAGGCTCGAGTACGGTCTGAGGGAGCATTGATAAACTGAGGGACCTTGGAGTACAAGTCCAGAGATCCTTGAAAGTGGTAGTGTAAGTAGATAACATGGTTAGGAAGGCATATAGGATACCGGCCTTCATCAGTTGGAGCATTGAATACAAAAGTAGGGAGATTACTCTCCAACTTTATAAAACTTTGCTCAGGCCTCAACTGTACACAATTCTGGATGATATACTGTTGGAAAGGTGCAATAGCACTGGAGAAGGTGTAGAGGAGATTCACCAGGATGTTGCCTGGGAATGGAGCATCTCAGTTATGAGGAGAATCTGGAGAAGCTAGGTCTGTACTCCCTAGAGTGTAGAAGGTTAAGAGGGGACATGATTGAGGTATGTAAGATTATGAGGGGTATAGATAGGATGGACTGCAGGAAACTTTTCCCATATCAGAGGTAGACAAAACAAAAAGACATAGATTTAGGATAAGGAGATATGAGGGGAATCTTTTCCACCCAGCGAGTGATGAGTACCTGGTAGGTACTGCCTGAGAGAGTGGTTGAAGCTGGGTCACTGACAACATTAGGAAGTTTCTAGATGAGCAATTGAATTGCTTAAGTATAGAAGGGTATGGACCAAGTGCTGGGAGATGGTATTAGTACAGATGGCTGCCCACTGCTCAGCATGAATGTGGTGGGCCAAATGGCCTGTTGCCATGCTGTAGGTCTCTATGACTCTAAAATTGTTATTCAAAGGGCTACTCACAACTTCAGTTCACTGCGAGATTACACCCTTGCACTACACTTCGGATACGGATATAGACAATCATCACTGTTGAAGGCATACAAGGAGACCACAATAAATGAGGACTCCAAATAAAATCTTGTACATGGGTACGCAAGAATAATTTTCAGGCAAACATATCCATACCATATGTCTGAGGAGCATTGTATGCACAAGGTCAGGTTCCCAAAGGCATCCACCATGTGATCTCCTTCATGAAGACTTGAACCTGGGTATGGATTCCTTTCCCTGTCAATAATGAAATAGTTATACACAGAGTTGTATTACTAACTTTGACAGATTGTACAAAATGTTTGTTAGTGCGAAATTAAAGCATTGCTCAAGGAATTGAGAAAGAACTGGAGAAGAGCCATGAGATCTGCTAGGATTTCTGATGGTTCTTAGTAATCAACAGTGAGAATTTTGAAAGTGAATTACTTTGTTTCATCTTGCATGTCTTTCAAGATGCGCTCAATAGTTTCAAGTTCCACTAAGGTGACTGAATACTACTTACCCATACTATTTCCTATGTCTTCTGAGTTTTCTCCTGTGCATGATTTTAAGTGTAAGGCACTCAAAGTTGACTTGCAGGTTTTACATAAATATATTGTTTTGGCATACTTCTATCAATTAAACTGAGCCGGTTATTTCCATTTCAGAAATTTAAAAGAACTTGCATACAAAATAAAGCACACAGCTCACTTCTTACTCAGACCCTCACGTAGGATTAATAGCTCATGACCTTGGCCAAGTTGCTCTCACTGTAGCAGCATTCATATTGTGTAAGATTCCCCATTTCTCATATATCTCAGTGGATGGGAAGGATCCACCCTGTTCTCAGAATTTCCATTAGTCCCATTCTCCCATTTATCTTCCTGTAATCTCTCATATACCCATCAACTCCATTCTGATTCTCCTACCATCCACCAACATACACAAGGGTACATTACAGGAACCAATTAATCTACCAACCAGCACACCTCTTGGGTCATTGAATCATACAGCATAGAAACAGGCTATTAACACACTCCATCAATGCCAACCATCGTGTGTCTCTAAATTAATCCAACATGCCTGCATTAATTCCACATCCCTCTGTCTTACTCTTTCAAGTACCTGTCAAGATGCCTCTTGAATGTTACTGTTCCTGCCTCCTCCATCACCAGATACTAATTACTGTGTGAAAAAATTACCCTTTGGATCTTTAAACCACCTCTGACCCACCTTAAACCTATGCCCTATAGTTTTAGGCAACCCAAGCATGGTAAACAGACACTGGCTATCTACTCTCTATCTACCTATCTCTCTCTCCCCCCTTTCTCTCTTTCTATGCCTATCATAATTTTATATACCTTTTATCATGTCACCTCTCAGTCTCCTATGGGCAAAGGAATGACAAACAGAATTTAACTTGGACAAATGTAAAGTGATGCATTTTGGAAAGTTAAACGAGGGTAGGAATTACACAGTGAATGGTTGGGCCCTGGGGAGTATTGTAGAACAGAAAGACCGAGGGGTACAAGTAGATGGTTCCTTGAAAGTGGGGACAGAGGTTGACAGGGTGGTGAAGAAGGCAAATGGTACCTTTGCCTTCAAGAGACGCTGAGTACAAGAGTTGGGGCATCATGTGACAACTGTACAAGATGTTGGTGAGGCTGGACCTGGAGTATTGTGTGCAGTTCTGGTCACCCTACCATAGGAAAGATGGGATTAAGCTAGCGAGGGTGCAGAAAAGATTTTCAAGGAATTGTTGTTGGGACTGGAAGGCTTGAGTTATAAGGCAAGATTGGATAGGCTAGGTCTCTTTTCCCTGGAGCAAAGTAGGCTGAAGGGTGACCTTAGATGTTTATAAAATCATGATGGGTGATGGTAAAATCCTGAAGGATAAGGTGGATGATTAGTCTTTTGTTCCCAGGATAGGGGAGGCTAAAAGTGGAGAGCATAGGTTTAAGGTAAGAGAGGAAAGATTTGTTGGAGATCTGAGGGGCAAGGTTTTTCACACAGTGAAGTGGATATATGGAACGAACTGCCAGAGGAGGTGGCAGAGACAGGTACAGTTACAACATTTAAAAGACATTTGAACAGGTACTGGGGTAGGAAGGGTTTGGAGGGATATGGTCCAAACGCAGACAAGTGAGACCAGCTTGGTCAGCATGGACGAGTTGAATCAAAGGGCCTGTTTCTGTGCTATATAACAATCTTGAGGAGGCTAAGAGTTCTTTTCAATAAGTACAGTAGTATTAAGTAGCTTATTCTTCGGCAGTCCCTTCAGATCAAGGATGTCTTATTTCTACTCTAGTTTTGTGGGCTGTTTGGAGGCTAATGGGACCAATGTGGGAACTGCAGAATCTTCCATAGATTGGGTAGGTGGTGGCTGACAAGGCAACCAATGGGTCGTTTGTGAGGTGGTGTGTTCCTTGTGCTGCTTATGTTGGGCTTCTCTGACTCTTGATGCATGGCCTCCTGTTTCTTAGTTCCACCCCAAAATGCTCCTCCTCCCGTTTGAGCAGTTGGGAACCAGAGATTCCTGGGAGTCAGTAGGGATCTTGTACTTAGATTTTGAGCACATCCTTTTGTCTTTTCTTCTACCTGCTTGGCAACCCTTTCCCACAACAAAGCTCAGAATAGAATGCCTGTTTTGGGAGTCTGGTGTTCACTGTATGAATGACCTGGACAGCTCAATGAAGCTGACTGTAACCAGGTCCTCGATAATGGGGATGTTGGTCTGGGAGAGTCCTTCCAGTGATAGCTTTGGTATTTTTCTAATGCATTAAGATGCCTACTCTAGGTAGATTAGGTCTCAGAAGCACTCAGGGATCACTGCTGCACTGTAAACTATGAATTTTATGCCAGATCTGAGGTCTTGATCTTCAAATAACCTATTTACCCAAAAGCTCTGGTGCATTGAAGACAGTAGTGATTTTCATCATTGGTGTTGGCCTTCACTGAGAGCTAGCTCCCAAGAAGTAGGATGGTCTACATTTTCTGGAGTCTTGCCATGACTTTTTATCGTAAGCGGGCATATGGTGTAGCGAGGGCAGGTTTGCAGAGCAGCTTTGTCTCGTTGATTTTGAGTACAAGTCCCATGTTCTTGTACACTTCTTTTGAAGGCTTGGAGTTCATCTCTGAGCATGTGTAAACACAAGTATCATCTGCACACTGCAGCTTGACAATGCAGATTTGGGTAACATTGGTCTGGAGCGTAGCCATCAGAGGTTGAATGGTTCTGAAGATTAGCTTCCACAGAGAGTTGGAGGAGGAGAGTTGCGACTTGGTAGCAAGAAAGAATAAGAAAAGGGTTAGGGCAATGACACAACTTTGGCATGCTTCATTTAACGTGATGAAATGGGGATGGGATAATGTGGGGGAAAGGGCTTTGAGGAATATGTAGCAGTAATAATAGTGTTAAAACAAATGTGCATAGAGTAATAGTCCAAAATTATGCTTTAGGTTTAAAAAAAGCTAAAAGTAATTGTTCTAGGAGAGAGGGGGAAAAAGGTAATGTGTAATTAAACTTTAGAAGAGGTACAATAGTATAACTTAAGAAGCACTTGGATGGGTACATGGATGGTTGGGGCTTGGAGGGACACGGGCTGAACACAGGAAATTGGGACAACGTGGCCAGCGTGGATTGGTTGGGCTGAAGGCCCTGTGTCCATGCTGTATTGCTCTTAGACTTTATGACAGATATGATCATATGGGTCAAATGAGTTTCTTATTTGTTCATGAAGTGTAATGAACAAACTGAATGAATTTTGCAGGTAGGAATTCATTCTGGACATCATAACATTGTAGCTCTTAATAGGAACATGACCTCAAGACTGGGAACTAAATGTATCGGTTTATAGGGTCGACAGGAAAGAACAGAAAATTTGAGGGAAATAATGACTTCATTGACTCAGGATGAAAACACTTCATTGATAAGATGTTAATAGGTAGTGGAGACTTTACAGTACAATAAAAGAAAAAGATTAAGACCGCAGTGGAGTAGCAAATTGCATATGCGAAGTTGCAAAAAGCATAACCACAGATTAGATAAGCACATAGCAAGAGCAAAGGGTTTTTAAATGGGGATTTTAATTCTCGTATTGATTAGGATCTATAGTAAGCTCATGCATGAAAGGCAATTAATTTCTTCATTGTTCATGGCTTCTTTTCAAAATAATATGTCCCAGAACCAAAAGAGTGCAGACCATTTTCATTCCAGCATGATCAATGATCCAGATGTAGTTAACAGCTTCACAATGCAAGAACATTTATTCAACGGTAGTCATAGTGGAAACTGGCTGTGAAGTGCCATCAGTTCCACATATACCACCCACCAAGTGTCAGGATATTTGGTACTCCCACATGATCATCCCAAGCTTGTTGGCGGAGCTCCACAAGCATTGCCTGACTGCACTCGTTCTGAATTCCATATGCAGCCCAGGGGTGAAGCATGAACTTGCTGAATTCCCAAAGAATTACACTGGGGACTCTACTCTTTTTAGTGCAGAAACAGTGAGCCATTAAATTTGAATAGAGGGACACCTGCAGAGAAGGACAGTATAAAGTAATTAAGATAGAGTTTGTTTCAATGTTTTAATTGTTTTAATTATTTAAAGTGATTTAACTTTCAAATTAATTATTTAATTTATTTGGAATGGTGTATCGATATCCTGAAACAGCTTTTACAGTCGGCATAGTATAGTCTCTGAGTATGACTTTACAAGCTGTGAAGAAAGTTTTTCAGCTGCAGGGCTTGTTCACGTGCCCAGATCAGGACCTTGCCATTTAGGGTTCCTGATAAGTCAATGATAGAGAATCCTTGAGAAGTGGGTCCACGGTTTCTCCACATGCAGCAAACATAGACAGCCCATCGGCTGGAAACAAGTGTGAGCCGAGTTGCAACTGCCTGGGTATCTCCTGGGTACTCCAGTTTCTTCCCACATTCCAAAGATGTGCTGTCCAATAGTTAATTGACCAATGTAAATTACCATTCATGCAAACTGATTTTTGGAGAATTGGGAGCAGTTAATGGGAATGAGAAAGAGAGAATAGGTTACAGGGAGGAAGGGGAATGTGATTGTTTTAAGACCTGGCACACACTCGGGCCAAACAACCTCCTCCTACACCGTAAAGAAGAAAAAAAACCAAATTCAATGGTAATGTCTAAAAGCAAGAAATTGCAAACATTAACAAGGATTCTAGGTAAAACTGACTTCCATGCATTAAGAGAGGCTATCCATGGAAAACATCTCAAATCTACTAGTGTTGAAACAAAAATATTTTCCCTAATGGGCAGTAGGTCAGCTTACCAACAGGAAAGCTGTGAATGGCTCAGGTCAAAAGGACAGCATAAAACTGAAAGGAAATGTGTACAAAAGCAGAAACTAGTACACATCTTGGTGACTACAAAGGATATAAAGAACAAAAGATTTTGCTAGTACTTGGAAACAAGTTTGAGATTCCTATGCAAAAAAAAAAGCAAACATTAAACTTTTCTACTCACAGATTTGGAATAATTGTCAATTCTTTCCACCACTGGTGTCTGCATCTGAGACATCCCAAAGGAACTAAATTAGCTCAGGAATGGGGATTTGCCAACATTTGAGTCAAGCAAAATAACAGAAATAACAAAATACTTACACTAAAAATATTTTCTATCCCAGGCCCTTAAAGGAAGTAGGTAGAAACAATACACAAGCCTATCTTATAACCTTTCAGAGTTCTCTTGATTCAGGAGCTATTCCTCCAGATTAGAGAGCTGGGACCCTGCTATTCAAGCAAGTTGAGAATGCGCCAATTAAGTGAAATGCTAATAAATCACTTGAGACTATAATTAAGGATGAACTAACAAACGTAAACATTTTCAGCTGCTTATAGAAAGCTAGATTTGATATTTTAAAGGCTATCTCATGCCTAATGAATTTGACTGAATGGGTAAGACTTTGAAGTCCACAACCAGTGCTGAAACATGTGATAAGTAAGGATTTGCCTTTAGCTGATCTGCTGGTGCGAACTTGCATGCAGAAGTAAGAGATGGATAGGATGTCGGGCACTATGTCCTGCATAAGTCCAGTTGTACTGAATGGTGGAAGAGACTACTTCAATTTCCATCTGCTTCAATTCCCATATTCCCAACAGAAGAACTGCTTCTGTTCCCATCTTCCAATAGTCCTGTGAACCCCCTCTATTAACACATTTGGTTCAACAAACTAATTCTTGTCTTTAGTTATTAAACAGTTTTTTCCAAATCTGAATCATTTTTTTGCCTTGGCACATGGTTTCTGAAATTATCCTTAACACCAATATTGGATTGAACTGTAGTGGCCTTTATTTTTGAATTGAGACATCACATTTGCAAACTACCATCACATTTGCAAACTCCATACTGAAGAAAGTTTGACTCTTCTCCCTTGCACTTCTTGTATTTTATTTGGACCTCTAATGAATTTTACTGAAAGTATTTGATTACTGATTTTCTTTTTCTTGATCTGTAAAATATCGAGAGCTCTTTCCCTTCCCTTCATAGGGATAAGCTGGTCTCCACCCCAAATTAGCAATGCGAGGCCATTGTGCCCAATTTAGATAACCTGTCTTTGCTCATTTACCATTTACTGACTTTTAGTTCCAAGCCACTTGGGCCAGATCTGTTTTGACTTGTACTTTTTTCCTGGGCACCTATGCAATTCAGATGATTTACTCAGCCTGATTTAAAGAGCGCATCCAGCTTCTGGAGTATGTTCAAATTTTCATCACAGTCCTACATTTTTATAATGACTCATTAACTAATGTATGATTTGTGTTATTGGCCACAATTGCCTTGTTTCATTTTTCATTTTTCTCTAGGTGTATTTTTCCTTTATTCAGAAAAAAAATCATTTCTTTAAACTAATGATGGATGCCTTCCACTAACCAACTATAACAGCTTTCCATTGTTAGCCACAGTTAGCAATGCTCCTTGAAAGTTGATAACTTAATAAAATATTTCATTTTTGCTTTTACTCAGTGCTGGTGTTGTAGTTAGATATCAGTAAAGAAGGCAGCAACGTTGGGCCTGAAACACGTGGCAATACACAAGTAGTGTATCTACCATTTACTGGTCCCTTTCTGGGACCAGTAAATGGTAGATAAACTGTACTGTGCATACCCAAATTAATACACTTCATCCTGTATGTAATTCCTTTAAATATGTACCAACAATGTTTCACAGATCATTTATTAATAACTTTATATTTAGAATAATTATATTCCATTGGTAAAAGAAACATTCTCTATAAAAGAGCAAGTGCCCTACTGTCATTTGCTGTAAGCATAGATTATTCTTCATTAAGCACTGACAGTAAGTTTATACGTTGGTGTGTACTTGATGTAGATAGAGTGTGTCGTTGGCTTTTAGAATAAAATGAGAGAGTCATTTTCACTTAAAACAGGTTTTATTCATGTTAGCAAATCCAAAGCAACACAAGCTAGTGGAAAGCAGTAAAAGTAGAAAAATCCACTCACTGGAATATGTTTGTAATCACACACAAAATATACATCGGATTCATCAACACAATTTTACAAGTGGTGCAGCAGTACAGAGTGGGTCACAGCAACATAGAGCAAGGAGTAAGTTTGGCAGGAATTGGGTAAAACAGCTATGAGCTTGTTTTTCTCATTTTTCAGAATAAAAATTAAGCACAGCATGAACCAGAACCTGTAGCCAGAGTTTACTTCAGCTAGTGTGTATTTGTGCACATAAGTGTGTCTTAAATGGGTGTGTGTTTGTTACTGCTACTGGAATGCGTTGACCAAGTTGGTAAAGGGGAAAGACAGGATCAATTAGAGTGGCACATTGACACATATCAATATATTGCATTCACAACAACCAATGACAGGCTTATGTTGAAAATCTTTAGATTAGCTATGGCTGCATGATGCTTCAAGATAATTGGACTATTATAGAACATTCAACAACTTTACCTTTTGACTCCAGATTCTTTAATGTTTTAACAAAATTATTTACAGCTTCAAGTCATAATCTTACTGATTTCAATTTGTTGTAAATACATTGCAAGTGTAGGGCACAACTTATGAAAGAGTTGCAAAGGGGAAGGCAATTATCAGGTTTAAGTTTGCCATTTTGTTTAGCCATCATATGGTTAAAAAGCCTCCAAAAGAGGATGTCCTGAAAACTAATGAAACAATTTTCAGGGAGAGTACAATAGACTGATGTGACTACATATTGTGTTTAGCCCAACTGTTCAGAAATGAACTGTTAGGAAAATATGGCCCCTGAACAAAAGGTATTGATCACCAGTGGAATGAGTTTATCAAGATTGTACATGTCTTCTATTCGATCTTGACATATTGTCAACTAAACGTGGAGTAAAACATATTCTTCAAAAATGATCTAAATACTGCTTTACTAAAAATCAGTTACTTCATTCTTTCATTTCATGGGCAGATAAATAAAACACAACTGTGAACAATTAGACCTATGTTGTCTTCAAATTGTGGATAAATCAAGAGTCCATTTAAAAATACATTCTGTTGAACTGTTCTCCCTGCTGCTGTGCACTGCATTTTAGGGATCACTTCTGGGGCATTGAGCATTGCTTTGGCTGCATTAGGTGCTTATCCCTTGAAACTGGATAGAATTGCATCTTTTTTTTATGAAAACCGAGCCTAAAAGTATTAGTTTAGATTTGATTACCTTGGAGATAGTGAAATAGCACTTACTGGGAAATTAGGTTGTGTACTTCTGCGCACTATTCTCATTTGGGTATATGACATTCTTCTGGTGTTAGATATGCATCTTACTACATCACTATTTGGTCAACACCCCTCTCCACTCTTTTCAGCATAATTTGGAGCTTTAGGATGCAACAAAGATGGTTGTTGATCACCATTTTTTGCTGGGACACATCACATTACTTGGTTGCTTTTTCTGTCACTGAAAGGGACACCCTGCTGACACTGGAGAAGCTTGACTGGGCAGCTTCAGAACTGACTTCAGGCTGCTCAGACAAATCCCAAGGTCCATGGAGTCTGCTTGAACTAACAAGGAGTGGTTTCTCCAGAACATTAGCAGCTGAGCTACTCGATGTGGAAACGGGAAGCACAACCTAGCACTCTTGGCAGTTGGCACCGGGGGAGAGCAGTGTGCAGATCTGGAGCTGACCTACATGAGGCTCAGGCTGAATGAGAGCAAGGGGACAAGGCAGGTTATCAGAAGTGCCAGCAGAAGAGCAACACCCTCTCCTCCCAGCTGAGCCTCGGAGAAAGGGATCGATCACACAGGCTAGAAGTGACTCCCTGATAGGAAGACAATTTTCATAATGAAGCTGCAAAAACATTGTTCCCCAATCCAGGCGCAGTGATTGTCTCCATATTCTAATCCTTAACATCAACATTATTTACTAATAATCATTGGAGAGAATGCCCAGGTTACACGAAACTCCCTTTGCAGGAGCACCTGTACTGATTATAACACTTTAATGATCTTATTACAGAAATCGCTTGTTACAATTGTTTTCAGTGCAGGACAGCTCATCCTGACACACTGCATGAGGACATGAAATTACTTGTGAATGAGTTGGGATTTTCATATCAGGAGGAGACAGCTGGAGCCAGTTCCTCCAGCCTGTTCTGTTGGTGGCCATAATGGGTTTCCTGACCCCACTTGGCGTACAGGACCTCCCTCATGACATTTATCTCACTGATGCCACTGTCAAGTCTCTTCCACAATATCTGGGAGCTGTCTCCTTCCCCCGAAGCCTCTGTCACCTCCACGGAAACCACATTGTGTGCCTATAGTTCGATTGCCCAGAGGTGCCTTTAATGTTGGTGCACACAGCAAATTGTTGGAAATGTTCAATGGGTGTGATCCCACTGGGAATCATGTATGTCTCATTTCAGCATATGTTTATGGGCCTAAACTGCCAGACTTTCCTGACACCGTTTAAAATGTCTGTTTAGCTAGTTTCATGATTGTTTTTTGTTAAATAAAGACACCAAAAGGGTGTTTGTGCTATGTACAGCACAAGGTTGGGACACTAACAAAAATTGCAAAATCCAGTTTGAAGGCATGATTGTTGTACATGTTGATTCGGGATGCATAGGGATTGCAGATGTGTGTGTTCTGTTGTGTGGGTAAGTTAAGGTCCACTGTTAACTGGCGTTGGGGCCCTGCAGATAGATTGTATGGCATTCAGAATAGGATTGAGGAAGTACTGAGGCTTTGGTTCAGCAGTTTTCTGAATACCTTTGGATAATTCAGTGGGAAAGATTGGGGAGATATTGATGACTGTACTGGTGGAGGAAACAATGTGGATAGATTGTCACTTGGACCAAGTCCATCCATGTTATTTGAAATAAGCTCTTTACCAGATCTGCATTATTCAAACAGGGATTTAGATTACATAGAGTAAATTGTTTGGGTTCATCTATAGTCTAAATATATTTAATTCACTTATTCCCCTTTAACATGAATTACAAAAATCACACATAAATGCTGTGAAAAGTGAATTTGGAGCGTAAGTGATACACTAGCTTTTTTTAAATCTATGTTTTAAAAAAAATGTAAAATGGTAAAAACGTAAGGCACAAAACCAGCAAATGTAAGGCCTTTTTCCACAGGGTATATAGTGATCACCAGTGGCCAATGTGAACCATGCTCATCTGTTATCCTTTTGAAAGGTTTCTCCTTGAGTTTTGTAAAACTTGAGGCATTTACACAAATTTGTTCAAACAAAATGTTTTTTTTCAAAAATTAGAGTCATAGATCGAATTAACAGAATTGAAAACACTGTGCCGCATCATCTGAATTATTCACCTAAATGTAGATACTCCGCAGTATATTCCAACAGAATGGAGATATTGGTAGCATTTACTTATTACACCTAATCTTTTGAGAGAAGCATTAAAGGGCTTTTGTTTAAAGTTGTGCAGTTCAAAAACTCTGATGGCTCAGTTTGAAAGAGAAAAATGTCATTTCTGTGAGGTCTCTTATAAATTGCTTGGGGCCTATCAGTGCATTAGCACACTGTTCCTCTCAAACATATTATATACCCACTTAAATAGAAAATTTCCCACATTTCTCGACAACCGTAACTTAAGGTTATAACTTGTAATAAATGCTCATACACTACGTTGAGGTGACAGTGCATGTGAGGATGTGCATCTCTTTCTCAAGCATGCTTCATGACCCAAATACAGGCATTACCATCAAGATGCAGCAACAACAATAAAACAGTCCTACTCACTCACTGGTATATAATAACCAGGTGCAGTCATTGCTCTCAGCAGTGTGTAAAAAAAATAATATAAACCTTCTTAAGATCAATCAGATTTAATAGCTGATGATACCAGTGACTAAAACTTTGCATTTATGAAGCTGCTTTCATGCTGAACTGTAGCACAGCACTCTCTATAATGAATCACATTTTTAACTTTGAATCGTGTCAACTAGAATTGATGCAATACATTCATATGTGTTTCATTATTGATAAGCCATGCCTAATATTTTCAAGTGGGGGAAGAGGGATGTATGATCTAAAATTAGTTTTTGAAACATAGCATTATAACATTGAAGTATTTTTTGTTATACAGATTTCAACTATGTAATTTTGGTACAATTTATTTGTTCTCAATCAAGTATCTAATTGGGGAAATCCCATAAGATCTCCATGAGAGAGACACTCTGAACTTTCAATATTTTTCCAGAGGAGCTGTTCATTCATCACTGCAAAACATGAATATTCACCTCCTGCAGTATCTGGTTATTCATAAAAAGTAACGGCGAGAGTATGAAGGCAGTGCATTTGTGCAGAATACTAAACATTTGAAATCTAGAGATTGTTCAGGTTTCCACAAATAATTCTACATTCTCAGAATACCTTTATTGCAATTTATTATTTTCCATCAGTTTTCATGTAGAATAAATACTAGTTATGGGCCACTGGTCTAATAAGCCAGTCAGTTCCCTAATTATATTTAATTGTCCTTGCATTGTAATTGGCTGACAGCAATGGAGAATAGGATTATTTTTTCCTTGCATCTGGTGAAAAGTAGTCAGACCTCCAGATATACTCTGCTTCAACAAATAAATTAAAACTTCATGTTTTAAACATATGCCCATCTCTAAACCAGGTAAAAATATGAAAAAATCTTACAAATCAAATTAACACTGAACATAGGCATGAGAGTAAAAGGAGATGAAAGAGTAGACAAAATAAGAATATTTTACAAGAAACTATTTGAACCTCTCTTGCGTATTGGAGATTATCACATTAGAATTGGTTGTCAAATTGGAGTAATATTATGGTTGTGTATGGTTTTGGTCTCCTGATTCAAGGAAGGATATAATTGTCTTGGAGGCAGTGCCAAGAAAGTTAACTGGGTTTGAAGGGTTTGTATCATCGAATGATTTGTTTCCCAGAAATTAATTGAATGAGAGGTGAGTTTATCAAAACAAGATTTTGAGGGAGCTTACCGGATGATGCCAGGATGTTTCCATTGTTAGGAGAATCTACACCTGGAAGTCAGTTTCCTGGTGCAGTAATGCCAATATAAGACGGAGACAAATAATTTCTCCTAGAGAGATGTAAATCTTTGAAGTACTCTTCTTCAGAGTTGTGAATGCTGAATCATACATTTTGCACCATGAGTGTTTTGAGGGTTATTGGGATTAGGCAGGAGAGTGAAAATAGGGCCAGTGACCAAATTGGCCATGATCATCTTTCAGTGGCAGAATAGACTGAAGGAGCTGTATTGCCTACTACTGCTACTTCAATCATTATTACCTATTGTTAACAAAGTGGCTTAAAACATTACTGGCAAATAAAACATAGTTCTGTTTGTATCTAACCTTCATGTAAGCCAAGTATACTTGATGATCGACAGGATCCTGAGTACACTGGACATGTACAACAGTTGCACTGCAAATTGCACTATGAGTGGTGTGGGGTGGGTGGAGCAGAAGCTATGATTACTGTAGAGAGGAATTGTAATCTTCTGTATTCATTTATTCACATATGTGGATCCGATGGTTCTTTGTATTGATCTACAAAACATTCACCATCTTTTGCTGTCCCTCAGTTCACTGCTGTATTATGATCTGGCTCTCCGGGTGTGAAGTGTTAATGGTAGAGACAAAAGGCTTGAGTGGAAGCAATGTGCAAGAGATATGTATGTGAAAGAACACAAGGTATTTGGTAGCTGGAGGGGGAAAAATGGAGCTAACCCCTACAATATTATTATATACTGAACACCTCCTTAGGCATTCCTAATGCTGCAATCAGACGCAAAGGAGGTTTTTGTTGTCAACCTTTAAATTACGAGTGACTCTCATAAGAAAAATGTCAGTCTCAATTGTGCTACTGGTTATATTATTCCTGCCCTAAAATTTCTCATTGATTAGGAAAACATTCCTTATCAAAGTGTAATAGTTGTCCTAAAAACTTATTCTAGTAAATCATGTCTTACAATTCACTGTTAAGCACTACTGCCTCATGTTTTATTTGTTGTTATCAAAAAGTTAGATCCTTTTTATTGTTTCAGTGTATAGATAATCTTATCTCAGCTGTCTTTGGCACAGTGACCGTGTCCCACGTGATACAGAACTTGGCTGGACCATAATTCAATTTAAATTAAATTTAGTTGTTTTGGGACATTATCCTCAAGTGCAAAGGAGTCAGATAATCATCATAGCTTTACTGAAGTAGGGTTGATTGTTAAATAGTTAAGTTTTGAGAAATGACCCATCCCTGCCAGCCTTACTGAAATTCCTCAACATGTGACATTAGCAGGATTCAATCAGCCATGGCATGCTTCAAACAGCTTTCTGCATTTTACAGGCCTGCTTATTCCTTGTTGCACAGAAATATTTACAATACAATCCTTCAATCACAAAACTTTACAGAGACTCCACAGTTCAAGCAGAGCATCATGGGATTACTGACCACCAGAAACAACATTACCACAACTTAACTAAAGAACCAAATTATTCATTCTGATGTAATTTCTAAAGCTGAGAATAAATAAAATGTGAGTAAAGTACTTAATTCAGTAACTTTTTATTAATGTTTTGCTCACAGCAAGGGAGAGAAAATGCAAACTATTGTTTTTACCAACACGTTCTGCTTGGGATTTAAATATTCTCTGAACAGTTCAGTAGATAATGGACCAAGATTACTGCCCATCAATATCTCACTGACCTATTTGTTTTCGAACTCATCATTCATGCCTGATAAAAAATATTCCCCAAGCTTTTATGGAGATAACACATAATATATTAAGTTATTGGTCTTTGGCCTTTCCCCTCAGTTCAAAGCAGTGACAAAGAAACTAAAACAAATCCCTCAGCTTTTGATTTTGTATACTGTAGCACCTTTTAAGGGTGCCTGCAACATATGAACTGATTTGGTGACCCCTAAACTGCTGTAAATATTTATTTAGAAAGAAAATTATAATTGAAACATAAATGTTACAAATCTTATCTTGTGTATAGTTTAATAAGAAAGGATTTTCCACTGAACAATATGTCAGTGGAATAAAGCATCAATAATTGTTATAAATCTATTTTATCACAAAGTTGATAACCTGAACAATCACTTACATTTTTGTTTAAGCTTCTGCTTTAGTATTGTAGTGTTTGGCACTTTTTAGACATTAAGCTGTTTCATAGATGCCAAAAGGACATTGCTGCCTTGAAATAGTTAAACATTAAACAATAAATAAAAGATAGCCATTAGCTATACTATGCTCTCAGACACTATTATAAAGAATGAAAAGAGTAGTGAATTGGCAACCATTCTAACCCACACCCAACGAAATTTGGACATGACATAAAACAGGCAGACGATTTATTATGAGCACCTTTGGAAATATCAGCATATTTCAGTTTCAGTACTGTTTTCGTCAGCAATAGATAGCCTTTCTTCAGTCTAGATTGCATCATTCTAGTGTGCTGAAACAGTATGGAATTACGTGCACAATGGAGATACTCACTGAATATGAAGTTGTGGTAATGTTGGAAAATATGTGGTAGCTTCAAAGCAGTAATGCCACTGAGTAACCATAGAGTCATTATAAGTACATAGCCATGGGATCCCATTCATTTGATTTGCTTTCCTTGGAAAAGCATTTAACAGATGAGACATTTTACTTGAGGGATGATGGAAGGATTTGGCAGATTCTGAGTCACACCTTCATTAGGCAATGGCATGGGGGGAAACTGCACGTCTGAGGGTAGAGCCCTCCCACAAGGGAGAGGATGTCTGCATCAACTAGGGAATTTATATTAAAAAAAAGTGTTAAAGAAAAAAGCTGTGGTAAAGTTGCTTCTGTGGAGTATCTATGCTAATCCCATCTTTAATGAAAGCTGTACAAAAACCATATCCTGTACCAACCGTTAAACCAAAAAATTTGCAAAATATTAGACTTAACCCATCACAGCATTAGAAACATGAACCACGTTGGAATTAAATCAAACTATAGAATTCAAATTAGAACTACACACCATTTTAATTTTTTTGCTTTTTTTTTTACAGTTATGTCATAAGTTATTTGCATCCAGTTTTGGGCAATCTTTGCAGAAAAAATGTTTAAATTGTTTTTTGCACATTTTTCATCGTGATTATAAATAAGCTTCATGATCACAAATTGAACTGTTTGAGGAATATACTCATTGTTGCATGTTGGAGACTGTAACTCCCATTTGGATTGCTCCTTCATTCAGATTTACATTCGATCAATAAACCACTGGTGTAATGGCAAACTTTTTCATACAGAATTTGAGATTACCATTTGTATATAATATTGATCTTATTTCAAACAAGATAAACTAGTCTCTTTCAAACTGTTTTAGTATTCCAGTAAAATCTCCTCCTATTGTTGAACACAGCAAAGAATTACTTTTGCACTAGAAATGAAAAGTCTATTTTCTTTCACCTTTTACCAACATCCATCTCTAGAACTGCAATGCTAAATATTGATTATATAGAGAAATTCAAAAAAGTTACAGTGCACCACAACATGTTATAGGACCATTATGAACTGAAAAGTGTATTAGTTCTTATTAAAGTGGGATAAAATGCTACCACTGCTCCCAAGTCATCTTGTATGTATGTACAGAGCAACTAACTGTCACAAGGAAAACTAGCATGGTCGAAAGCTAGCAACATAAGGGCACCCATCTCAAATATACATTGACATAAATTAGAAAAAAAATTTTTAGCATCTGAAATGCAATTTTGCTTTATATCTCTTAAAAGATAAGCAACTATTATGACCTATTGAATTGATGCCCTGTGGACTCATTCCATGAACATATCACATGTTTATGAATTTGGAGTGACATGCATGCTCTGTGGCTGCAGTGATTATTAGAAAGTCTTGTGTGTTAGTTCAGAGCTATTGGGTCTTGTGTATGTTAACTAAAATTAGTATGTTACACCTAAAGCTTAACAAGGAGAAGTTTATGACCAATGATGTTTCATTTCCTCTGTCCACAAAGTTCAGACCAATACCCACATAACACTCAGATTTAATCTCTCTACATTCTCTCATCAAAGCCTATGGTCTTCCGAGAGGACCCATTTGAAGGACATGACCACTTTGATTTTCTTCTAGTCGTGTTCAGACATTTAAGCAAAAACAGACATTGTGTTTTTAAAAATAGTCCAAGTTTTTACATGGGCAAGATTTTTAGTTGTTAGATTTTTTTACATTTTAATAAATAAATTGAAATTATAATCCATTTAGCACTGTGTTAAAAGTAAACACCTGAATTGGTGTCATGGGCATCATGACCCATGATATCACGAGTTTTAAAATTAGTCAGGCAGATCATTGTCTAAACCATTGCAAGTTATTATATATAACCTGTACTTTGCAAATTATTTAATGTCCTTCATAATTGTGACGGGATAAATCAGTCAGAGTTGCAATTAACTAAATGACTCACTTTAATGTTGTCTTGGTTGATATCGCTGGTTGAAAATCCATGACCAAATGGATATTTCCCCAACAGAAATCAAGAGAACCTAAACACATTTTTTAATAGTTTATTCTCTAATGGGTGACAGAGGCATAGTTCTCTAATCTGGTAAGTATATGTCTTTTTTTTACACAGGTTAGATAGGGCAGACCGTTAATGACATTTTTACTTCAACCAATAGTTTGAAAATATTCCACAAGCTTTGCAATTTTTAAAAACTAGGTTAAGCACATTATTGAAGAAAAGGGCGCCATCGGAATTGCATTCCTTTTTTTGAGCAAATTGATTTTCTTCAGCAAGAATTTACCCTTTGAACCGTACTGCTGAACATCAGTGTCTATGCCTAAATATTGTGGGTGATTCATTAATATATAATCAGTACATTTAATGATAAGCTTGCTTCATACATCACCCCCAATATTACTCCAGTAATATAATATAGTGAATGGGTCACTTGGCACCAACGAATACAGGGTTGTGTTTTGAGCTAATTATATGTCATCATTCAGACCCAAAACAAAGGGTTAGATCCGTGTGAATGTAAACATTAGCAAAAATGACAGAGGAGAAAAAAATTCTTTTTACACAATATTTGAAACTCATGAGCAAATGTCGATCATTTTGTATCTAATACACCCTTGACCTTTTTCTATTCTAAAAGCTTTTCTAGCAATATGTTTTTTGTGCGGTGTCATGCACCATCTTGAAATACAAATAATCTCCTCTTTCCTTGCGGTCAGTTTTCATATTATTAACATTTGTAAATTAGACAAACTAGAGTTGCTGCTAGCAGCCACAGTGATATGGTGACACCTGCTAATCCAGTGCCTGAGTCTCGCATGGAACCTGGTCCTGTATAAGTGAGAAAGAGAAATAGTGTTAATATTTATTCAAAACTTAAATTGAACATTTTTATCAGTAGATATTAATTGCACACTTTTTCTCGTGTATTTTGGATACTTCTTCAGAACGTTTTTTGACTAAGTAAAGAGCATCCCTCTCTTAAAACCAGATATCAAAGAAAATTCTCTATTGCCCCTAAAGCATGCCCCAGCAGGACATGCCGTATTATAAGTTATCATGTTGAATAAGATGCTGCTCATAAAAACTATTGTCTCAGTCATCAGTGGTTCTGACTTCGTTTAAACCTGTCAATACTATGAAATATGCACACTTTTGGGAATCATTCTAATTACAGAAATGAAAGATTTGTCATGTGATTCAATTAGTATGTAAAGAACAAATTAAATTAAGGGTTGAGAAATACTGAAGAATAACACAGCAGTAGCAAAAGAAATCACATGCTCAATTGATCATTAACTTCATTTTCTTTTGTCAAAAGTTTTGTCAGATTAAACACTGAAATAATCTGTGGCCATTTTATGTCAAGAAATGTACAATGTACATTCAAACCCAAGTTAAATTCAAGCCTTCTCATTAGAAGAAAACAAATTATTTACTGTGTGAGGGAGATTATTCCTGATTCTGATTTCTAGTAAAATATTGTTTACTGATTTTGCTCAATATAACTATATTATTAATTTCCCTGTTCTGTTTATGATATCAGTAACATATCTGAAAAAAAAATTCTCTTCTAAGCAGTCAGAGACTTTGCTTCATGATTGTCTACTGCAATAGAATAACAAGGTGTCCAATAGGTTGCACAGTTATATACTGTTATGGTTCATATTAAATTCACCAAGACGTTTTCATGATGAAATCACAAAACACTGAGAATGGAGCAAGTAGGCATAGAAATAGCATATTATTTGGTTTGAATTAACCAACATTTTAAGCCAAACCAGAAAAAAGCCCTTTTAAGAATAAGTGCAATGTAAGTTAGAACCTTTCAAAGCAACCTGAAGTCCAATATGGTTGTTGCCCTTACAGCATCTGACAGGGAAAAGTACCACCTGGAGAGTGACAAACTCATTTAACATGAATTTGTATATTACTACACCACAGGATTTTAACCATAGTGATCTTATTTCATTACACATTATATAAAAGTGAGTGAAACAGCAATAGACATGAGAAATTGAGGAGGTTTCAAATCAATATCAACAATAAGGTGGTATCTGTGGAGTGAAAAACAGTTAACAGTTTAGTCAATGACCTTTCATCGGGAGCAGAGAAAATTAAAGTCAATAAGCTCTTGCAGCTAATGATGAATTGACCGTGGGATCACATTTTTATTATTGTGAGATATTCTTCAGTATATCCAAGTTTGAATACAAGATATTCTCAAACATTCAAGATCTATTAAAATATCTGTCCAAATTATTTTAAAACTGAAACACTTAAATACAAGAAAACTTCTAAATAATCCAAAACAATGTTTTAACCTCTGTCACAAACCAGCAACAAAAGAAACACACTGAGCATGATTCAGTGTTAAAAACTATTTTATTAATCACTACTTATGGTAATACGTAAAATAAAAGTAAAAAAAAATGTTAGTATGTTAGAATTCAAGAATGTTAAACCTCGAACGTTAACCCCAAAACTAAACTCTTCGTGTGTGTGTGTGACAAAGTCCAAAACTCCCAGTTCCGGAATGGTTCTTAAAGTTCAGTTCCGCAAGCCATAAGGTGAAACATGAGCAAGGGCTTCTTCAACAACCACCGTTGTCTGAAGATAAGATGTAGATGTAGAAAAACATAGAGAGAGTACATACGAAATCCTAATGTTCCACGATGGAACCCAAACGACACTTCAGTGTTTACTCGGTAGTGACTTCCTCACCCCGAAAAGCATCCGAACCGTGGTCGTCCACATACAAATACCTGTTTCCTTCTACAGGTCAGCAACAAAGTGAACTCCACCGGATTACTTCCAACTTCCATACATGGATTTCAGTGGCAAACACAGTTATTGTTTCTCATCCATCGATAGAGAAAACAAGCAGGCTGGTGTCTCTCTCCCTTCTCTCTCTCTCTTTCTTCTTCTTCTTCTTCCACAACGTCATTACGTCCTTTATCTTCTATTGACGTAAGCACGCCCCACACACACATACACACACACTCTCTATCTTAAAGGGACTTTCACTGAGTCCATAACACCTCTAAATTGCCAAAGATTAACCACGGCCCCTTGCTCTTTTCAAGTGTGCTAGTCGAACAGGCATGGGTTGTTCTTAATTGTAAAGAAATTGCCTGGCTTTATGGCCTTCACTGGCAGTCAAGAAAAGTCTGCTGAACAGCTGCCAGCAATTTAAGGACTATAATGTTCACATATGTTTGCCAAAATCCTAAACCTATTGGCATTCATGTGGGGAAATGCTAGCAGTTCTGAAAGGAATTACTTACATTTCCTTGCCTGTCAAAGATGTGCAAGTTTTTTTTTATAAATGCAGGCTCACTTTCCCCAGCTACACATTCAATGGCCATTCTGTCCTTGAAATGAGAACGAGCAAAGAAATCCATCTAGTCTTAAATTAATAATGCAGGAGCATCAAGTTAATTAGTTTTCGAAGGTAGAAGACTTACTTTTCGTTTCGAATAGCCTCTCAGTGTCTGCTTAGACAAATTTGCAGTTATACTAATGTGAAGAAGCTTGGCCCTTGGGTGATCCAAGAAACCACCTTCTTAACATGACCTGCTAAGCCTGAGATTGTACAAAGTGTACTAACCCTGTACAAATTTGTTTTGAATTACCATTGTGATCTATTTGAACCTTTTGAGCTGCCAGTTATCACAAAGAGATTGTTAGATTTAAACTTTGCAGGATTTAACTGTAAAGAAATGTTATGAGTTCAAGCACAGGCAACATGGGTCAAGTCCAGTATGACACAGTCATGTTCCAAATCTCCATGAAGAATGATCGCATCAGCAGCTGCAATAACATTGCTTTAATCCTTTCTTGGCTTGAACCTTATGCGGTATGATTGAAGAAGATTCAAGTACAGTTACATTTGTGCAGCTGATGAATTTATAAATAAACTTTAGTCATTATCCATATGATTTGCTGCCAAAGATAATGAGTATCACTTGAACATATTTACATTTATCCTATAAAACTATACAGTGCCAGTCTCAGGAGATATTGCCTTCCACGTACAATGTATATTTGTAGAATGACTGCACAGCCCCTCTTAGGTGCATGTTTATATAAAAATTGAAATTAAAATCTATAATCTGCCAGTATAAATTTTGCTAAAGCAACCCACATCAAATTTCTCCAAAATGCCTTACGGAAGATAAATAAAAGAAAATATCTGAAAACTAGGCAAAGCCCAACCGGCTGTTACAATCACCTCTTGTCAAGATGCATACAAAATCTGGATAGATAGTCACTCAGAGGAAATAAGTGAAGAAATATTACACAGTGAAACTCAGTTTCCAGTAGGATTACCAAACACCAGGTTTGCTGCCAATGCCAGAAGAGAACAGAGGGTGAAATAGGACTTGTATCTGTAACCTGAAAATGCAAGACACTAAATTCCAGTCGTCAATAGAATTCTCTCCTTGTGCAGAGGACACATATTAACTAATCTTGTTAATAGGAAATAATTAACATGTCTTTTTCTCCTTAAAACACATCTGTATCATAGCATGGTTGGGAGTTACTCTGGAAAAAAAACACCATATTCCCATAAGGAATTCTGTCAAACAAATAGTAAACAGCTCACCATTGACCTGCAATGAGGAAACTTTTGTTTCCATGACAACATAACACAATGAGGTAACTTTATCTTTATGCGTGTGTCACGTGACAGTTGATTGTCTGTTCTCTCGGCTGAAAACCATCTGATTTTCAATCTATTCAGAAGAATTTACCTCAATGCCACAATTAATCTAGCAAGGTTGTTGCCGTGGCAACATTTTTGCAAGGGATGTTATCATATTTACACATATAGGAATGTAAAAATGACTAATGCAATGACCTCATTGTCCTTGATGACTTTTATCTTCATTATGCCCTTGATACAACATGAATCCTACAAAGGCTAACGTGATCGCGACATTTTCCAAAATACCTCATGCTTAGGTTCACACTGAAAATGTTCTCTTGTAATCATTTGGTCTTTAAATGAAGTATAAATTATAATCTTAATTAAAATCAGCTATTTACGTGAGTGTAGAATTTACATCTTGCCAAATAAAAATCTGAAAGAATATTTTGCTAATTTTGTTGTAATTTAACACATAAAGCAATCAATGTGGTTTTGCTTCATGAATTGTAATTGTGCACACAACTTTGACAAAACAAAGAAGAACTAACATGTTGGAAGAAAAAAAATATTGTATTTTAGGAACCAATGAAAGAACAGGTGGTTTGTGAAAAATGAATGGTTGTCTTTAAATAATGAAAGGAGTAATGTATTTCACTCTACTCTATCTGCTCCATATAAATACGAGGCCAGTATAATTGTGGTATAGTGAGGAACAAATTAACTGCCATCACAAAATGGATGCTCCAACTACTGAAGTGTAATGTTGAAAAAAACTGTTGGAGCATTTTACTTTGCATGATAAACTATTTTGAACTTGTTACTTGAGAAGAGCAAATGGCAGGGCATGGAACCTACATCAAATCAGAGAAATTCATATCATTATTCTTTTCTCGGTGTTTACTTCAAAACAAAATCATCAAAGTTTCTTCTTTCACATTCAGTAAACGCAAAACTTTGACTCACATTTATAATGTCAACTGAATTGTCTTGCCTAGGAATTGGATTTCACCCATAAATTGTGCACCAAACAGGTGCAGCATACATTGGTAACATGCAGTTAGGGAACCCCAAAGATAGTCTGAAATTTACCTTTAAAACTTGTCTACTTTGGTACCTGCTGAGAACACAGCTGTTTGGGCCATTGCCACTAGGAATCAAGGGAATTGTGTCAGATCCTCAAAGTACACACTCTACGAAAACCACAGTAACAAGGCTGCTGTGGGAGAAGGGGAATCTCTGGATGGGTGGCAGGAAGTGTGTGTGTGGAGGAGGGAGGGGTGTTGGCTCATGGTGGTAGGAACACTTGCATTCACTATGACTAGCCACTCTTCATCTCCCAAACATCTGTTCCCATGACCCAGCTGGCCAATTCCCGAAGGTGGAGTTGCTGCAGGGACTTGCGCACACAATCGATCTGCTGCACTAACAAATCACGGAGCAGTCATACACGGCAATATGTCAATGTTCCAGCGAATAGGTTTTAATTTATGTATGGCTTGTAATTTGGTGTGGGTTTGTTCTTTCTTTGTCAGTGGATGAAAAATGGAGATAAGGTTGCACCAATTTAATGAAGAAATGACATCTGCCCTAAATGAACATACATGTGGCCCACTTTTCTAAGAGATGAGATTTCCACCAGACATGGGGGCAACTGCATTAAAATATGTGCTAAATGATTTTTAAATACATTTTACTCATTAAAAATTAGGTAAAAATGGGTCAAATTTTAAGGCCTGCTGGTTTTTAGATCCAGATTTACAACAGCACTAAAATTACTATATGTAGTTTCTTTTCCCCTTTTTTATGAATGGGAGAATTTTGCTTGTTTTGAATTACCTTCTTGTATCCATGTTCAACATTCCCTTTGTCCTCTCATCATTTCTGAATTCCTGCACCAATGCCTCCAGCAGAGTCCAACCAGTGGGCACAATTCATCATTTGTATACTTCAGATCTTGTTGAGCTGTATCAAGCAGTTCTCACTGGAATATACCTAACAGCAGTGTTGCAACAACAGGTATGCCAGTTGGTTGCTCTTGTTGAAGAAATCACTATTAACTTGCAACTTGCCTTTGTTCACCTGTCAGGTTTACATCACTTACATCAAAGAAACAGAATTACTACGAGGGAAAGAACTTTATTTGTTCTTAAATCCGAGTCCCAACTACTCACCACAAACCAGCAGGCATATGCAAAATGTCAGGTGGCAGGCAGCTCCGAGTTAGATCTGAAGGACCGGTCTCTGATCTAGAGGATCTGGCAACCAGGAAGGAAGGAAACTTAAGGGATAGGGGGCCCAATCATCTGCTTTTCTAGTTTAACACCAAGAAACTGAAATAAATAATCTTCCAGAAGACCCTCCTTCTGGGACTTGGTCCTCCTCCAGTTTACCTCACTTGCCTCTCGCTCATGGTCATTAATAAACAGCCTTATTCACTTGGATATTATGCTCAGATGTTCTAACCACAAAAATAGAAAGAAATCTCCAATGGCCAGGTTCTCTTCAAAGTTATAATTTTGAAATCTACTCCATTCAGAATGTTAATATATTGTTCATTCTCACAGCTGCACAAGTAACAAAAATAAGACAATGTCTTTGGGTCAGATATATATACTTCCTTTGCATATGCGTAGGGAACTTGATAAAAAAGTGATCTGTCAGCTGCAAACAACACAATTTGTTCTAGCTCAGCACACAGTGATGTCAATATATCAGAGACCCTCCTCAATGAAAAACAGTCCCACAAGGAACATTATCCCTTCCAGAATGTTTCATTAAAAAAAACCATCAAGAAATTGGAGTGCACCCTCTTGTGGTGCACTGCACATCCGCTTCATGAGGCAAGTCATGCCCACGAGGACCTCCTGAAAAGATTCCCAAAATTGGAAGCTTCACGGTGAACTTGCATTTGCAGTATCATCGTTGCAAATGAGCACTGGGAATGCCATCAATTCTCCATCATGCAGCCACAGGGCAGCGGCAGAAAAGGGTGCATGCGGCAAAACAAGGAGGAAGGCGACCACCTTAAAAGCCACACCCCATTCTCTGAACTAGCCAGATCAACTCCTGTGCCATGAGTACCCCCAAGCCACTGCAAGGCCTGAGCTGTTCACAGGATCAGTGATCACCGCATTCAGCTCAGAACTTACTTCAAAGGAGGCCATGAAGGAAACCAAGACTGATCCATTCTCTGTAATGCTGACCAAAATGTTGACTAAGGCTGGGAGATGCTGTGTGCAGGACAGTGCAGATCCCATGATTGCTTTCACTCCTGAGCCATGCATGAAGTGTGTGCTGAACAGCTTGCAATATCATCAGCTGTTTGATTAAACTTCAACTTTGCACAGGTGAATCACACATGGAAGTGCCTGGGCCAATTTCCTAGATACCCAGAAATGATTGGAACCTGATCCAACTTGCTGAAAACAACTTTTCTGAAAACAACTTTTATATGTGATATGTCTATAAGAAACATGTACAAATGGGTCTAATTTCCAGGGAACACAGAGCTCTGTGAGGACTGAGCATCATAATGGGTGAGAACACTATCCATTCACCTGTGGGATCTGCTCTCATTCCGGCCCGAACTTAAAGAATTCATGTAAATAATTTCAAACCTTCCACTTTCTGTGAGCTGTCCTATTCCCCTGCTCTCTGTCTGCTTCCTGTACCATGATCTGCTTTCCTCTGAATTTATAGGTTAAGCTTTCTACGATCAAGGAGTTCCTAACCACCAGCATGGTTCCCTCCATCTCTCCTACCCCACCAATTCACCATGATTTGGTCAAGACACAATCCCCTTTTTCCAGACACACCATAGGTTCCCAGATATTTCTTCCACTCCACATGCTCCCTTATGCTCTCTCACTACTATCTTCTCTTGTAACCTTCAGCCTTCTGAATCAGATTTCATGTTCAGAAGGCTCACACTGGGAACTCCACCTGAAGGAGCCCTGCAGTTAAATTTGACAAAATGGCTCTTTTATGTTTTCCTAGTCTCATAACATCATCACTACCTGTTCTTGCCTCAGCTGCACAGAATTCCCTTTCAGGCTAAAATCCAAGTCTGATTAAGTGAATTATATACACCTCATTATTCCCCTTTTGCACGATTTGTTTTTGTAACTTATAGTAATTTTTATGTCTTTATATCTTGCACTGTACTGCTGTGGCAAAACAGCAAATGTCACAACATATGTCAGTGATAATAAACCTGATTCTGATTCATAATTTACATGTAATTGTCCTCCATTCATTGCATTTTAATTGAGAGTTACCTTGCTTTTATTGGGAGAAGTTGCTGCAGTTTCTGTTTGCTCAGCTTTTTCAATAAACTGGATTTGACTTTGTTACTTGCCCTGCCTCTCCTTCAATTCATTGGTAGAAGCAACATTGTCAAGTATTTTGCTTTCAAGATTAATTGTACCCAACAAGAGTTATTCTGCTAATAGTACCACATAGTTCCTCAAATACTCAATTTGTCACGTTGAATATTCTAAGAATGCTGGTCTTGACTGTATGGGATCTGAATGACAATACTGAACCAAAACAGAGTAGGTTGCGCTGAATAATAATTCCCAGAGGTCATACTCAGTCATGACACGTAGTCTAATAGATTGTGTTATGCTACTCAGTCTGCTACTCAACTTTCAAGAAGGCAAAGATTGCACTCCTCCCCTGTACACAAATCTTAAAATGCCAGGCAGTGCCGATGGTGACTGGAAACAGGAATATTAACATGGTTCTGTGTGCCACCATCTAATTGACTGTGCACAAATGTTAGCTTGGAAAGAAGCAGTTGCATGGATAACACAGTCAAATACCAGCTCACAAGGTAACGATGTTGTTCAGACACCATTAAAATGATACAGCAGAGGTGAGTATATATTTTAAATTCTCCTCTACCCAGTGGTCCTGTTCTAATTGAAACCTACAGGCAATTCGTCTTTATATAATTGAAGAGATACAGGAAGGCTTAAGGGGCTATTGCTTCCAAACAGTGCTGAAGTGAACAAAGACAAGAAAATGTTCCTTTAGATACTGTGTATAATTTCCTGTGTGCAGCAGTTCCTGTATGAAAATAAATGGGTCAGTGACATTAATAATTAAGCAGAGATAGAAAATGAAATTAGTGGGCTCACTAATTCATGAAAAATAGCATAAAAACAAAACACAAATATTGTTGAGGGCAGGATTGAATTGGATTGTGATGATCCTGAGTGCACAACTGCAATAGGACGTTGCTTCAAGAGTGGGCTGAGCACAATCCAAGGGAAAAGTAAGGAAGGAAAGTAATAAATGCAAAACCCCTCAAACATGTCAATGGTAGACCAACAACTCAATAAACAGATGATGGCTTTCACCTGCCAAGGAAATTATTCCTGATCTTCAATGACTTTCCAGTTCAGCTCTGCACGGTGAAGACAGACCTTTGCCAACATAACAATTTAAATTGAGACCAAGAGTCAGGAGGCCTTCCACAGTGACAGCAAGGAAGGCTCTATGTTGCCAGTAAATTCTTTTTATTCATCATTGTTTCCTGTTCCCCGAAGAGCCTGCACACAATCTGCTGGACAATTGCATAGGTCCCTTCAATAACAAACTTCAAAGTTCTCCTTCCACCAGCGTTTCAACACTGAGTTCCAATGTTTAAACACCAATAATGAAAAAAAATTAAAAATCCGAGGTCTGAACGCCCATTATGGAACCCTCCTGGTTTTCAGCCCACATGAAGTGAATGAGATGACAATCAGAGGACAGTACAGTGGCACAGCTGCTGCCTCACAGCTTATGTGACCCGGGTTCCATCCCGATTTTTGGTGCTGTGTGCGGAGCTTGCACATTGCACTCTGACCATGTGGCCTTCCTCTAGGTGCTTCAGTTTCTTCCCACATCCCGAAGATGTGCAGGTTGGTAGGTTACTTGACCACAGTAAATTGTACCTATCATGCAGACAGGTGGTAGAAAAGGTTTCGGGGGGGGGAGTGGGGGGGGGAATGAATTCATAGGAACATGGGGAGAATAGGTTACTGGGAAAATTAGAGGGGTTTGGAATTGGTCTGTGAACTGGCAAAGACACAACGGGCTAAAATAGCCTCCTTATAAGGAAAAATGGAAATGTAGAAATATCAGACAGGTTAACAAGAGACAACTGGTTTTGTCCTATTACCAGTGAGACAGTGAAGATGTAAAGTTGCCCTTTACCCTGCGTTTCACTATACTTGTATTTAGTCCCCACAAATACATGGCTGTATTTTATGCCATTGGGTTTACCTTCTAAAGAAGGAGGGGTCGATGGGAATGCAGCAGAGTGCATCTCCATGGATTAACCACTGCCCCACCAACAGTTCAAATCCATTAGCAAACTGTGAAAGAAGGCCTGCAAAAAATATGCATGTGTTAAGAGGGCTTAGGTTATAAATCACCCTGTATATACTACAATGCATCTGACCACTACTGATACAATAGCATTGAACTTATCTTTGTGGTAGACATGGATTGTGCACCAGCACTTCAGGTTCAAGAGAGCTATTCAGCTAATTTATAGTGGCAAATGGAGACTTAACTGATTTCAAGATCAATTCCAGCTTCTGTTTTTCATTATAAATGTGATATCTGATTTTTAAGGGAATTATTTACAGAAGGCATTACACTTAGATGCTTCAGAGTTGTTGGGATTAAAGTTTCATTTTCCTGCTCATGATCAAAAAGTGGTCTTTCAGCTGATTAGTTTAATCACTGTGACTCAGTAAAATCATTAATTGCACTTAAAAGATGTACACCCTCAATTAGAAAAGACTGACAATCACAATCAGCCATGAGGTTTCCTTTCCTGGAACAATAGTACAGCATGTCTCCAACGATACCCCAAAGAGCCTTTTCAAAAGCCTTGGCAAGCTAACAAAAGATAGGACTCTCATCTCCTTTAGGTGTATTGAAATTCCAATCACTGAAAACTGTCTGTTAGTGTCCAGACACCATCTCCCTCTGGGATCATTAATCACAAAAATCAACTCAATAAAACACGTAACCAGTCACCACTCTGATCATTTGCTCAGGGGACAGAACTAATCATGTATTCTGTAATAGGGGCCTGTGATAGTCTTCATATTTGGTTAGCACATTGGGACACTTCAACTTTGCGTCATCTTTCAACACCACAAATCTGATTTGAGGAGAGACAGAATTGATGCTTAAAAATACTAAATGAATGCATATGGTTTGTCCTTGATTCCTTTTCATTAAACACTGCTGTGCAAAGCTTTGTGACTGCAGAGATATCCTTTTTTTAAGCAGAATTTTAAATCATTGGTTAGCTTTGGCTGTGCATTTTAATGAAGGCACATTCTGAACCATCATCCTAATCCCTGTGAAGGTCATTTTCTTTTCATGTAAAATACAATTTTGTGAAGGAACAACTACTCAAAAGCCATTACAACTGAATGCGCTTATGTTTAATCAAACTTTTTAAAATAATGATGGGTTGCAGTGTTAGATCACACAGTTCTCAATCAAATTGGTGGTCCTGGCCAGGAATCAGGATAGCAACACTGGTCTAGATGAATTTCAAATTTTAAATTCTTCATTATATTTTGCAAGGGGAAAAGAAATAATCACCTGTTAAACCAATGATACTGAAACATCACAGTGCAACATCAATAATTTTGCACAAAACAAACTGCAGGAAAAGGTTATTCAGCCTAACCAATCTATAGTATCATAGCGTTGGAAGGTATAGAATGAGCCTATTCAACCAATTATGTCCACAGCAGTTCTCTACCAGAGAAGTTCACTAGTTCCACCTCCCAAACCCTTCTCCATTGCCTTATAAATTTTTCCTCACCTTATTCATCCTGTTCCCTCTTAAAGACCACAGTGGAACCTGCCTGCATCATATCTGTTGGCAGTACGTATTTCAGATTGCAGCACTTGCTCTGTAGAAATGTTTTTCCTCAGGTCACTCTTAGTTCTTATCTCCTTTGTTTTATACCTGTGACCTCTATCCTCCACCAACAGGAACAGGTTCCTACTATCTCCACCATCCAGACTCTTCTTCCTTTTCTAGACTTCTGTCAAATCTACGTTCAGCCTTCTTTGAAGCAAACAGTTCCAGTTTCTCTGTTCTTGTAACTGTAGTCCCTCATCACAGGGACAATTCTCAAATCCTTTCTACAATGCCTTCCCATCCTTCCTATAATGAGCTGCTCAAATTTGAACATAATACTCCAGTTGATGCTGGATCCATTTTATAATCATGATTTCCCTGTTTTTTCCTCTATGCCTCTATGAATAAAGCCCAGGACTGCGTATCCCTTATTAACTACTTTCACAACCTGCCTTGCCACTTTAAATGATTTATGCACATGTACCCACATGTTCCTGCACCCCTTTCAGAACAGAAAATGCTTCACCTCACATTTTCTGCCAATTACACCAGCCTGTTTATATCCTGCCACAAACTTCTCAGTTCACAAACCTACTAAGTTCTGTGTTGTCTGGAATTTAGAAATTATGGCTCGCACTCCCAGTTCTGGGTCATTAATATAAATCAAAAAAATCCCAAAAAAGCAATCCCTGGGGAATTCCACTTCAAGTCCTCCCCTGCTTATGAGCACCCGATTTTTCCTTTCCTCCTACATTCCAAAGATGTACAGGTTAGGAAGTTGTGGGCATGCTATGTTGGCACCGGAAGTGTGGCAACACTTGCGGGCTGCCCCCACAACACACTACACAAAAAGATGCATTTCACTGTGTGTTTCGAAGTACATGTGACTAATAAAGATATCTTACGTACAACCCGAGCATTCGGGAGGCTGGCAGGGTGGATTTGCTGCAGGGCTGCACGCATCTTCTGCCGTGTGGGAACTCAGTCCATGGCTGCATTTTTGACGAGCACACTGTTCAGGTTACAAGTAGTTCACAAGAATGGGACCCTGTTGTAACCTGGGGAGTACCTGTATTCGCCTTCCTCCAGACTGAAATGCAACCATTCGCTAAAACTCGTCACTGAGTCAACTTCCTATCCACGCTATCAATGTCTCTCTTATACCATGTTCGTCAACTTACCTGTTACGTGGCACCTGATCGAATAGATTCTGGAAGTCCAGGTATACCACATCGAATGTATTATCCTCATCAACACTATTTGTAACCACATCAAAAAATTCTATCAAATTAGTTAATCAATTTACCTTCAGCAAGCTCATGCTTTAATTATCCACTTTCCTCCAAGTGACTAACAATTCTGTCCTCAATCAATATTTCTGAAAACTTTACCAGTGAGGTTAAGTTGATTGGCCTGAGGTTGTTGGAACATTCTTCCCTAACAATTACCCTGGCACATTTTAGAAACTTTTTACCCTCTCTACCCTTAGCACTATTACTGTCCCAAGTTTATCTTGGGATAACTAAAATATGCCCTACAGTTTTTGCATTTCTCTGTAATTACCTTCTGGAAGAATTCAGCAGGTCAAGCAGAATCTGTGGAGGTGAAGGGACGGTCGACATTTTGGGTTGAGACCCTACATCAGGACTGAGGGTACAGAGGGAATTTAGCCAGCATAAAGAGGTGAGAGAAGGGGTGAGAGAGGGGCTGTAGGTAATAGGTGGAATCAGATAAAGGAGGGAGAGGTGAGGGAATGATGAGCAGATGGAACCAGATAGGGGAGGGGGAGCATAGCAACTGTGAACTTAGGGAGAAGAAACCCAGTTGGATGGGAGTTGGATGGGTATGTGGGTGATAGGCAGATTTACCTTGGCGAGGGAAGGTAACGAGTTTGGATACTTAAGGTTGACCATCCTATTGCATCCACAGATGCTGCTTGACCCACTGAGCTCTTCCAGCAGTTTAACTTTTGCTCCAGTTTCCAGCATCTGCAGTCTCTCGTTTCTTTGTTTTGTATATTTGCCTCCACTTGTTGGTGATCGATATAATACCTCCAGCAGTGTGATGTTCCCTTTATTTTTCCTGGGCTCCAATCAAACTGATTTCATCCGTGAGCTCTTTACACCATCCTCTTTCTCCCTAGCACTGAAATATTCTCTTGAATCCTCCTCTTTTCCTTCCTATCCTACCTGGACACTTTGTATCAAGGAAGATTTACTGCACAGTTTTTGAGCCAAGTTTTTGTTATTGCCGCCACATTACATCCCCATGTGGCAATCTGTGCTTGAAACTCACCAGCCTGATTTACCACACCCAGCAGGCTTAGTACACCAGTTCAAATGTTAGTTCATTTCCATTTTCAGTGATCCCAGTAAAATCCCTCTGCTGACCCAATCTGCTGTGAACTGTCTTCCCCGTTTCATTTTGCTTTTTTGTCTTACATTTTATCTCATCATTTTTCCTAATTCTGAATCTATTTGCTGGTACATTCCCATGGTTTTATGTTCTGTCCCTTCCCCATACACTCTAGTTATTATTACTCTCATCATTGCACTGCATCTTGTCTTTTCTTTCATCTTTCCTGAACCTCCACCTTCTAATTTTATACTTCCTTAGAAAGTAAGAGTTAGACTTAGACACTGGTGGGAGGAGGCTAGAGAAGTAGGAATTGAATTGGCTAGGCTGGATCACCTCTACAGTGATGGGTCAATATCATCAATTTAACTGTTGATGGATTTTTTTTTTGCCTTTGACATCCTAATCCCTCATGAAGGTCATTTTCTTTTCATGACACTTCAGTCCATGAAACATAGTAACTGGAAACTTGACAGCTCGCAGGAGTGAGGCTAATGAAAGAGAAATTAAATGGAATAAGGATAAGAACTGATTTCTGTTGGATTCATTGCATCAAATAAAAAGCCCCTTCCCTCCAATATAAAAGGTATCCTCCTGAGTTTGTTTGCTTCAGAGCTAGATGAGATATAACTTACTTAAGAAAGAAGTTGAATTCATACGAGGCCAGCAACATGAATGGTATCTAGATGAGGTCAAGGTTATCTCTCAACAATACTGAAGAAAGGTTGACATCAATTTCTGTCATGCCGTGCATATGAAAGGGAACAGGAACCATGCCTCATACAAGGTCGTGTTCTCATGGTTTATGTTTCACATTCCCAAAGGTACAGAAAATGCCGAGTTATACCAGACAGATTTATGAAATCCCCTGATGTAGTGTTATTAGGTGTGTCATTTAACAATAGAGTGCAGGTTGAGTACCTAGCTTGGAAACTGAGAAATAATGTATTATCCTTTTTTCTGGCAATTTACATTTGTGTAACAATTGCATAGCCAAATGTCACGTCACATAAAAATAGAAAATTATTAAATTGACTAGCATACATATTGGTCTGCATGTTTCCTAACAAAACATAGCAAGTTGCACCCATTTTCTGCTAGACTGATCTTGTGCAAAACTATTTAGAAAAATGTGGGATTTTATCAAACATAAGTACCAATGCACAAGAACATAAGAAATAGGAGCAGGAGTCGGCCATCTGGCCTGTTGAGCCTGCTCCGCCATTCAATAGGATCATGGCTGATCTGGCCATGGACTCAGCTCCACCTACCTGCCTTTTCCCCATAATTCTCCTACTATGCAAAAATCTATCTAGCTGTGTCTTAAACATATTTAATGAGGTAGCTTCTACTACTTCCCTGGGCAGAGAATTCCACAGATTTATTACTCTTTGGGAAAAGCAGTTCCTCCTCATCTCCGTCCTAAATCTACTCTCCTGAATCTTGAGGCTACGTCCCCAAGTTCTAGTCTCACCTACCAGTGGAAACAACTTTTCTGCCTCCATCTTATCTCTCTCTTTCATAATTTTATATGCTTCTTTCCGATCCCTTCTCATTCTTCTGAATTCCAGCGAGTATAGTCACAGGCGACTCAATGTCTCCTCATAGGCTAACCCCCTCTTCTCTGGAATCAACCTGGTGAACCTCCTCTGCACCGCCTCCAAAGTCAGTATATCCTTTTCTCAAGTAAGGACACCAGAACTGCATGCTGTACTCCAAGTGTGGCTTCACTTGTACCCTGTACAGTTGCAGCATAACCTCCCTGCTCTTAAATGCAATCCCTCCAGCAATGAAAACCAACATTCCATTTGCCTTCTTGATAACCCGTTGCACCTGCAAACCAACCTTTTGCAATTCATGCACAAGCACTCCCAAGTCCCTCTGCACAACAGCATGCTGCAATCTTTCACCATTTAAATAATAATCTCATCTTCTATTTTCCCTTCTAAAGTGGATGACCCCACATTTACCAACATTGTACTCCATCTGCCAGACCCTTGCCCTCTCACTTAACCTATCTCTCTCTCTGCAGATTCTCCGCATCCTCTGCACAATTTGCTTTTCCACTCAATTTAGTGTCATCAGCAAACTTAGATATGCTACACTCTATTCCATCTTCTAAATCTTTAAGGTATTTCATGATCAGTTGTGGACCCAGCACCGATCCCTGCGGCACTCCACTCACCATGGATTGCCAACCGGAGAAACACCCATTTATCCCAGCTCTCTGCCTTTCATTGGTTAACCAATCCTCTATCCATGCTAATACATTACCTGCAACTCCATGCATCCTTATCTTATGGACAAGTCTTTTATGCAGCACCTTATCGAACGCCTTCTGGATAATCAAGTAGACAACATCCACCTGTTCCCCTCTATACACTGCGCTCATTATATCCTCAAAGAACTTCAGTGAGTTTGTCTAACAGGACCTGCCCTTCCTGAATCCATGCTGTGTCTGCCTGATGGAACCAATTCTATCCAGATGTCCCACTATTTCTTCCTTAGTGACAGCTTTCAGCATTTTCCTGATTACAGTCATTAAGCTAATTGGCCTGTAGTTACCTGCCTTTTGGCTACCTCCTTTTTGAAACAGTGGCATGAGATTCGGTGTCTTCCAATCCACCAGGATCTGCCCAGAGTCCAGAGAATTTTGGTAAATTATCACAAACGCCTCTACTATAACTTCCACCATTTCTTTCAGCACCCTGGCATGCATTCCATCAGGACCATCAGCAAACTCGTGGGCCTAATGGTAGATGTTTGCTCAGCACTACCTCTTTAGTGACAGCAATTGTATCGATGTCCTCACCTCCCTCTTTGTCATGTTAGTTTTTTTGTTTTAGAGAAGTTGATTTCTGCCCAAAATTAATGTCAGCCTAGTTTGGAAATGCTTGTTTCCAAGGTACAAGAGTCCATATTATAACATAGTTCTTTTCAAGTTCAAGTTTATTGTCATAGGTATAAATGCCATGAAAATTAGCTTTTTGCAGCAGGTGCACTGTATTTTCCAAATGGATTTCAACCCCAAGCACCAGGCCTAGTCTAAATCCATGAAGGGACGTTCTACGTACTTATTAAATACTCCACTTTGATTCCTGACTGGAGACTCGCATCTTTCATTTTCATCTGCCTTAGCAAAAAATCCAACACTCGATGGTTCTGGAGGTTTAGTTCCTCTACCTGAGCTACTCTAACCTTAATTCTGTCCCAAATCCTGAGGTTAGGGCTTTGAATACTAGGGGAAGGCGTTTATGCTCTTTATGGTGCAACAATGATTCTTGGCCCTCAAAGGGTGCAGGGTGGAAGGTGGTGCTCAATTGTGGTCAATGTGCAGGTTGTAAATAATTCAACGTTAGGCACTGTTCACGTGCTGGATAGAACCGGTGAGATTTTCTGGAGATTCTGTTGCCCTACCTTTAACTGTGGCATCTGGATAAGGATGGGTTGGGATAGGTGGATAAAACTGTCCACCTCTGCCTTCACGGCACCTTTGCAATGTAGCTGGAAGTTTTAGGAACAGAATCTACCGCAAAAACTGGAATCAACAGCTAGCGTCAATAATGGTGACCATGAAATGACTGGATATTCATTAAAACCTATCTGCTTTACTAATCTCCTTTAGTCGAGGAAATAGAGTCATACAGACCTTTTTTCCCATCTACACTACATTGGACCTGTAAATCCACCATCCTACCGAGCATGGCCAACATGTGACTCTAAATCAACAGCAACATGGTTGATACTTTTCTAAAATAGCCCAACATACCCTTGTATGAGCAATAAATGTCAGTCTTTCAGTACAGGGTATTTCCTGTTTCTGTGGTATGTACATGTACGTTTTTCAGAGGTGATATAATGTCAGGCATAGTAGCACAGGAAATAGTATCAAAATGAAGTGAGCAAAATAATAGCTCTTATCTTCTCTCTGATATTCTTCTACATAACAGTATCACACAGCATCTCCCATGGTTTTGAAATCCAGAACGATTTACATATCACACTCTTAGACATGCTTAAGATACGTAAATTAATAAAACATGGTAATATTGTTTATTATATGCTGTCAGGATGTCTACACATATCCAGTGTATGATGTATGATTTTAGTAATTTGTGGGGCTTGATGAATGGGCAAATTGCTATGCAACAACATACAGACAATCAAGTGATAGTTTGTTTTACAGACTCATGGTGAGAAGGATATGGAAATTGTCTCTTTTAACTATACTAAAATTATTTATATATCTTCATTCAAACATTTAAAATCTCTGTATCACTATGATGGCCTGAACTCCTGCAGCAGCCAAATCAAATTGCACAGTTTAAACAAAACTCATGCAGTTTGTAAAAACAACCAATCCTGAAGCTAACAAACCAAAACTGAAGCCCCGAGCATGATTTCACTGAATAAAGTTGGGCTAGCAACTTCCTGACTGTGGCTGTTCAGTTAAGTAGGTCCAAGACTCATCGAACAGTATTTTCAACACTTATTGTGTGACAGATGATGCTTCATTCAGCTAGGATCCTTTAGCACTATAAAGGGGAAATGGATCTCTAAATGACCGAAATTGGCCCCTGACAGTTGTCCACAATCTTAATACAATCCAGTGCAATATACTGAGACTATTTTGCTTCAGATGTGGTTTCCTCTGCCTTCAAGCTTGGTAAAAGACTGCCAACATAATGAATTGCTTCGGGGGCAATTTCAAAAGTTTTCATGCCAATTTCCACTCCTACATCCAATGTGCTAACTGAGCTCATTCACACTGCACCTGAGGAGATGCAAAGGAGCATCTTTTTGAAAAATAGTTCAAATTATGCACTTTCCTTTATGTCTGTCTAACTCCATCAGAAGGTTCTGATTGCTCCAAAAGTGACAACCTGGGGATAAATCTCTGAAGGACTTCAAGTACAGTACAGCACCAGTGAAGAAATACACATTGAGGCTTATTGTTACTTTCAGCAATGTTGGAAAACTGGTGTTAACAATTGTTTGCCCATTATGCAGTTGTCTTCTCTACTATCTTCTGAAGGAGTGGTTTGGGATGAGTGGGCTAGATCGGATCAGTGCACAAATGATCTGCTTTTTAGCAATTTTTCACCTATTCTAGAATATCTCTGGCCCAACATCACACCTGTAAAATCCTGTGGTAGACTAATGTTTCACCAAGGTCACTTGTGTTGGAGTATTCAATGACATTAATTTCCCTGGCTACTGGGAAAATCATGCCACTACTTGCTAAATGTCATTGCACAAATAGAAAGAGAATGATATTTGGCTCACTGATGGATCCTGTGCCGAGCAGGTACCTAATCTGTTTAAAAAGTGCAATGCGGTCTAAATATTTTTTTTTGCAAAGATAAGGTTAAAGGGATAATGTCCAATGCAGGCCTTGAAATAGCAGAAATTTGTTACTTTCAGTCCTAAAGACTACCTGTTCAATTTGTTCTCTTAGCTTTGTTCCACTGGATAATGTGAACGTGATCAGCAGCTCACACCATATCTGAGGACAGGCACAATCTGAATACAATGCTTGCTTTGTCATAATGCCACTGTACATTACCCTCCCATAAAGTAAAAGGATACTGAAGATGACACAAATATATCAACTTACCACTTGCAGAAATTGTGACAAATGTTCATTGTTCTGAGATGGATCATAATAACTCGGTTGTTTAAGCTTGGCACAAATGTAATCTGCCATTGACAGCAAAAGTTCAAAGCAAAGAGGCGCAATAATGTGAAACATCTGTTTAATGTTGCATTAACTGTAGACCATTGGCACCTGTGACAGTCCAACACTGACAACAGTCTTGCAAGATGAGATGACAGAGCTCACCTTGAAATGCAATCCTCAGCCCTTGCAGAACTGATTGTAAGCAGCTGCCAAATTGACCATGGAGAGGGCAAAGTATTCAGTGCAATTGTGCGGGCTATCAACTTCCAGCCATCAGGGAAGGTAGTGCACTCAGAAGTGAAAGATCTGCTTCACTGTCTCCAAACAACTGTGACCTGTGGAGAAGTAGGGATCTGGAAGCTGCCCTAAAACACAGTGCGAGGCTTCAGCAGGCAGGATTGATGGCAATTCCATACATTAAGTGGACTGGAAGTGTATTTTGTTTTAGATGTTGTGGTATTTGGATTTCTCTGGTAGTGTAAAGGTCAATGTGCCAATATCTTATTTATTTGGTTCAATGGACACATTGATGCACTGACATACTTCAACATGCCGATCAGTATACTCTCCAAGTAAATTAGACCACAAAATATCAATGAAAATAGCAAATTGTGAATGAGTCAAAAAGGTTCGTGAGAAGTTGCAAGAGTGAGATCCAAAAAGTTGGAAACGAGACCAGATCAAAATCCAATATGAAAATAATATTTCATTTTATGCACATGAAAGGCCTATCACATCATTCACAAACAATTAGATTTTAAAGGCAAATTAAATGCAGAAACTTGCAACATAATAATAAAACAAACCAGACACTGTAAAAGTTTCCAAATCCAATTAAAAAGCCAGGTGAAATAGCTTAATCTTAAATCATTCCATGAAGATGACACAGGTTTGTCCATTCCCCTTTGTTTCATGGAGGCACAACCAATAAAGGATAATGTACGATTTCAACAGGACAATAAGCAAGCACAGTCTAAATCAATGTGAGTATGAGTGAGATACTGTTCCTTGCAGTGCTCACTGGTCATCCAAGGCCATAAGTGAACCAATGGACACACATGATCCCTCTGCAGTGACAACACTCTGGAAGAGGGACTGGCAAGCCAGTGGCCAGAACAAACCTCCCCACCTATCCAATTCCCCCTCAAGTGGCTTCCATCCTAAACCACTGAATCAGACAGACCCACGAGAAGGTTGTTCAGCTTGCACACCCCTCTACCTCTGTGCGACTTAAACTCTTACATAGATCATGCTGTTTCAGCCTGAGTGCAGGTCTCCTGTCACAAACATTTTTGTAGCAGGTCCAATGAGGCATGCAGCTTAGCATAATCAATGGGACTCCAGCTGCTTAAGTCTTTACAGCCCTAGGAATAAAAAACTAGCCACCTTCCACACAGATAAATAACAGAAGTACTCATACTTTTAGACATTCTAAAGGAAATCCCCAATTCAATGGAACTGGGCTGACACAAGATGTCTGGGAGCATCACTGCATTTTCAGTTTTGGTCCCCACACGAGTGAGCAGCATTCTCAACTTTAAGCAACATATTTATGCTTCAAAGGCAAAACCCTTTGAACGGTGCTGTGCTGTTAATCTTTCCATCCAGTTTCACAAAATTTGAAACACTATGGTCTCCATGGATACAACACTCCTTCCTGGGATTTTTCGATCGATTCCTTTCTTCATGCAGGTCTGAGGTGAAGTGATTCAAACATTTTAGTGAAGCAGTTTGAAAGCAGCTTTTTCCATTTCAAGTAGAGGTTGGGGGAGGGGGTCAGTTCACCCACAGTGCTTATCATTTGCATATATAACATAACACCAAGTGCAATCTGTACACTCTGTACTCTCAGTAATTTAGCTCAAAGGACACTAGATTCTAAACATTCCCAAAACAATATCTTGTTTGGCAGAAGAAAGTGCCAGATACTGACCTCTTTGTTTTGAGTGCACAGTGGTTTCTATTTGCTCTAAAGAAAGAAACATAAAGATAACATTTACATGAAAAATAATTTCTCAGAATACATAGCTTGTATCTGCAAAAACCCACCGGTCAGCAAGAAATAGAGAAACAGTGCCATCTGCTGACAGACCGACAATATGACCAATAGAATATGAAACAGAAACGAAAAACAATTTTAGGTCTTGGTAATTGACAAATTTGTTTTTTTTTCTAAATAATCTTGAACGGGTGGATTCATCATGTTACCCTGCCAAATCCACATACATCTCATACTGGAAAACCATGCAAAACTATTCTTGAAACCCAAATCCTACGTGGTAACAGACATGAGCTGTCAAATGGGTTGAGACTGGAATGCTCTCTTTCAGCAAGGATGACCACGATAAGTTAAATGGACTGTCACTGTGTGGTAGGTAAATTTTTATAGTTCTGTAACTCTATGGCAGCATGAATGCGACTTCAAGTATGATCCAAAAAATAAACAAGCATACAGAAAACCAAAGTGGAGCTGACTCCACAGTGTTTCCTTGCTGCCCATGTTTATTTCACTTACTTGTTTTCTTTCATTATTTCTGTGCTGTACTGTTTCCCTTCTTGTCCATATTTCAGTTCCTTTGATGTCCCATGACTTAGATTTTCCCTTTATCCCTGCAGCTTTATTTCTGACCTTTCTCCCTTTTGTTAATATCATCTTTATCACTTCCGTCACACAGTTTTATGTGGGGGGGGGGGGGGGTGACGGCAACCTAACTTGGCCCTCCTGGTCGTGTAGGTTTCCCCCTAATAAACCTGCCAACCAAGGGTACCAAGAAGCAAATTGAGCATCATTAGTTCCAGAATGTTTATCGAAGTTCTATGTTTCTATGAAGCCTTTTTTATTTACTCTTCATGCAATCTATTGTCTGTGCTCACCTCTGTTATATTACCCAAGAGGCCTGTGGATGCCAAGTCATTATATTCCAGGCTGAGATCAATGGACTTTGGCACCAAAAGGTGCATCAAAGGGGATGAAAATGAGGCAGCAATGTCAACTTAAGGGTAGGTTTTCTAATATGGCAGCAAGCTCACCTACAGGAACACAGTGAAGTTAGAAGATAGTATATATTTTTAAAATAGTGCCTTTTTAATTCAATGTTTATAATCAGAGGGGAAATAGAAGTGAGAAAGGCAAAACTTCTGAAATGGGGTACAGCAAGTTTGATTACCTGTGAGCTAGAAAATCAGCTCTGATTTTATTGTCCGGGGATGCAGGCTGATAGGAATGAATGGATTAATCTTGTTTCAATCTCTAATGATCTTAAATTTTGTTCTCATCTATTTTTTACATTCAGCTTTGTAGATTTATCTTCTGGAGATCTTGAGATGGAGGTTGACTTCTCCATGTTTCATCTCCACTGCATTTGAAAGACCCGCTAACAACCAACCTAAAACAGAAGGAAATAGTATAGGAGCAGAGTAAAGCCATGGAGAAATCGGAAAGGGTAAAGTAGTGAAGTTAGACAAGAAATATTAGAGAAGAACAAAGAAAATAGTAAATTTCACTGAGGTTGCCCTTTCATGGAGCTCTGGGGTACTTTCCAGATATATAGTTCTCACAGGGAGGCCTGGTGATCAGTTCAAAGGCTTGGTCTTCCAATGCATGCCAAAGAAAGTTTGATAAATAATCAAAACTGGATGACTTTTTTTGAAGTAAATACTGATGGTTTGTTGAGTTGTGTTTTCATTAAGAGAGTAGCCAAGATAACTGGATCCATTTTCTTGGCACGAACCTTACTAGCTATTAGTTAATATAATGACAATACCTCATATTGGACTCCATATCCATAAGAGAGAGGATGTAATGGAGCGGTTAGGAAATATTAGGACAGATAAGTCCCCGGGGCTTGACGGAATATTCCCCAGGCTGCTCCGTGAGGCGAGGGAGGAGATTGCTGAACCATTGGCTAGGATCTTTGAGTCCTCATTGTCCACGGGAATGGTACCAGAGGATTGGAGGGTGACAAATGTTGTCCCCTTATTCAAAAAAGGTAGTAGGGATAGTCCAGGGAATTACAGACCAGTGAGCCTTACGTCTGTGGTGAGTAAGCTGTTGGAAAGGATTCTTAGAGATAGGATCTATGAGCACTTAGAGAATCATGGACTGATTAGGGACAGCCAGCATGGCTTTGTGAAGGGAAGATCATGTTTCACAAGCCTGATAGGATTCTTTGAGGAGGTGATCAGGAAGATTGATGAGGGTAGTGCAGTAGATGTGGTCTACATGGATTTTAGTAAGGCGTTTGACAAGGTTCCACATGGTAGGCTTCTTCAGAAGGTCAGAGGGCATGGGATTCAGGGAGGCTTGGCCATGTGGATTCAGAATTGGCTTGCCTGTAGAAAGCAGAGGGTTGTGGTGGAGGGAGTGCATTCAGATTGGAGGGCTGTGACTAGTGGTGTCCCACAAGGATCGGTTCTGGGACCTCTATTTTTCGTGATATTTATTAATGACTTGGATGAGGAGGTAGAAGGGTGGGTTAGCAAGTTTGCAGATGACACAAAGGTCGGCGGTGTTGTGGATAGTGTGGAGGACTGTCGAAGATTGCAGAGGGATATTGATAGGATACAGAGCTGGGCTGAGAAGTGGCAGATGGAGTTCAATCCGGAGAAGTGTGAGGTGGTACACTTTGGAAGGACAAACTACAAGGTGGAGTACAAGGTTAATGGCAGGATTCTGGGTAATGTTGAGGAGCAGAGGGATCTGGGGGTTCACATCCACAGATCACTGAAAGTTGCCTCACAGGTGGATAGGGTAGTTAAGAAAGCTTATGGGATGTTAGCTTTCATAAGTCGTGGGATCGAGTTTAAGAGCCGCGAGGTAATGATGCAGCTCTACAAAACTCTGGTTAGGCCACACTTAGAGTACTGTGTCCAGTTCTGGTTGCCTCATTATAGGAAGGATGTGGAAGCTTTGGGAAGGGTGCAGGATGCTGCCTGGTTTGGAGAGTATGGATTATGAGGAGAGACTCAGGGAGCTAGGGCTTTACTTTGGAGAGAAGGAGGATGAGGGGAGACATGACAGAGGTATACAAAATATTAAGAGGAATAGATTGAGTAGACAGCCAGTGCCTCTTTCCCAGGGCACCAATGCTCAATACAAGAGGGCATGGCTTTAAAGTAATGGGTGGGAAATTCAAGGGAGATATCAGAAGGAGGATTTTTTACCCAGAGAGTGGTTGGGGCATGGAATGTGCTGCCTGGGGTGGTGGTGGAGGCAGGTACATTGGTCAAATTCAAGAGATTGTTAGACAAGCATATGGAGGAATTTAAAATAGGGGGATATGTGGGAGGAAGGGGTTAGATAGTCTTAGGCGTGGTTTAAAGGTCGGTACAACACGGTGGGCCAAAGGGCCTGTATTGTGTTGTACTGTTCTATGGTATCACTGTTGCCACTCTGAGTGTACAAAATTCAGAGTAGAAACAGTGATTCACAAATGCATGAGAAATGCTGCAACTGTTTAAGTTTTGTGATTCTCGCACAAGCGCACCTTGCCATAACTTAATCATTCCTCAGATCAGGCCTTATATTCCGGAACAATGATATTTCCCACCTCTTCCAGTTTACAAATCTGTGATGACTTCCTTGTTATTACTGTTCATGAATGAGGCAAAAACAAAAGTTCTTCTCAACATGGCAGCAAGATGTCTCTTGTAAGTAACATAACATTCATATCAGTGGTTACAAATTCTCTCTCTGAGGTGCATCAATGCCACTGTTTATCAAAATGTCTTGAAACAATTTGCATTTCTTCTACACTATTATTTTTACAAGGGTTTGCTGCTCAAAATAATGGATGATTCTTTGCTGATTTGAATACAGATTTATTTTTATTCATACAGAGGACGTGGATATTTCCTGCAAGGCTGTCACATCACCCTTCCCTAAATAGTCATGGGGATGTTGAGCCACCTCCCTGAATCACTGTTGTCCTTTAGAGATATTCCTGGGTAGGGAATTCCAGAATCTACAGTCAGCATCAGTAAATCTGTCGGTGTGAGACTTTCAGAGCTATGTGACCTTGGTGGGATCCATTGTACCTCTCCCCTTGTTCCTCTGGGCGGTAAAGGTCACAGGTCTTGGGAAATGCTGTCAATGTAACCGAGGCAGTTGCTTCAGAGCATTTTGTACAGGATATACATCGCAGCCACTGTGAACCAGTCGGGGAGGAAGTGAATGTCTAAAATGATTGGGGTGCTACTGCTGTTTTGTTTAGCATGGTGTCAAGCATCTTGAGGACTGTTGAAGTTGCAATCATCCGACAGAGTGGAGAGAATTTGCCCACTCTCATGACTTTTAATCTTGTAGTTAGTGGGAAGGTTTTGAGTGTCAGGATGTGAGTCACTCATTGTAGGATACCCAACCTCTGACCAGCTCAGATCGCCACAGTAGTGGTGTGACAGATCCACTTAAGTTGTAGTCAATCCCATCTCACTCTTATTCCAACTCAAGAAGTTGATTGTGTAGGGCTTGGCAATGGTAATACTGTTGAATGTCAAGAGATAGGATCTCTCTATTGGGGATGGTTACTGTCTGGCATGTGTGTTTTGAAAGGTGTTTGCCATTTAACGCTCAAATGTGCTCCAGGTCTTTCAATGCACAGGAGTAAATTTCTTCATTCTCTTGGCAGCTGAGAATGAAATTGATTGGTATGTAGTCAATGGCAAACATTCCTGCTTCAGTCATTAGGGAGGGAAGTGTTTAAAATTCATGTTATAATGAGGGATCTGAAAGTGAACTACATGTTGGACTTTTTGCTTGAAATATGTTCACAGTTCCCTTTCACATGTAATATATTCTGGACATAAATCCTCATTCTTGTCAATTCATTTGCAGTGATGCTTCAGAGACAATCTTAATAACCTTGTCTGGGAATATATGATTTAATTCATGGGTAAATTTCTATTTCTTTGTAATAGGTCATAAAGACAAATTATTCATTATAAGTTATAAGTTAGGTACAGAAAAATGGAGGTACACACACCATGGTTCATTGTCCATGGAGATGTAACAAGGGGTAACTAAGATTTGAATAAAAAATTTTAAATCTACATGAAGTGAGTTGGCAATTACGTTCAGTTAATATTCAATTAATTCAGTTAATATTGAGTTAATATTCAATATAAAGGATTTTTGTGGCATGTTATTGCAGAGACTGGGGGTAAAAGGGGAATGTAGATGGACAGTCATCTGCATTTATAAAAAGTGAATAGATGCATCAGGGCAAAGGACCACTCGTTAAGATCAAGAAATATATCAAAGCTGAATGCCTAATGTTAGGATTAAATAACACTGAGTATACCTTGGGATAAAAAAACATTAACTGCTGGAAATACCCAGCAGTTCAGGCATCATCTATACAGAAAGCAAAACAGAATTAATGTTTCAGTTCAGATCAACAGTTATTGACCTGAAATATTGACTTTGTTTCTCTCCACAGGTGCTGCCTGACCTTCTGTGTATTTCTAGCATTTTCTGTTTTTATTTCAAATTTCCAACATCTGCATCATTATGCTTTACAAATAAACGCTGGGACAGGTTGCAACAAAAATCTTCAGAAGATTGATGAAGTCACTGCCAACAGACAAAACAAAAGGCCAAGGACATGCCACATGAGCATGGTCACCAGAAGGTGAAGAACAGGAAATTTTGACCCAGGTGTAAACAAAAAAAAGTTACAAAATATAAGCAAATGAATTGACTTGAATAAATACTTAAGATTAATCAAATTCATGAACAGCTTTTGTTCTTGGTATCAACATTCACCTGTTTGAAGCTTCCTGGCAGGGTGTTTCATGGGTTGGTATGGCAACTGCTCTGCCCGAGACTGCAAGAAATTGCAGAGAGTCATGAATGCAGCCCAGTCCATCCCAAAAACCAGTCTCTTCATGATTGACTCTGTCCACACTTCCCGTTGCCTTGGAAAAGCAGCCAATGGAATCAATGACCCCACCCACCCAGTCATTCTCTCTTCTCCCCCCTCCCATTAGGCAGAAAATGCAAAAGTTTGAGAGTATGCGCCACCAGGCTCAAGGACAGCTTCTATCCCACTGTTATAAGACTCTTGTATAATAAAGATGAACTCTTGATCTCTCAGTCCACCTTGTCATGGCTCTTGCACTAACTGCACTGCACTTTCTCTGTAACAATAACTCTATATTCCACATTCTGTTTTTTTCACCTTTTGACTACCTCAGGGTACTAACGTATGGAATGATCACGTGGCATGAGTGCCACGTGAAAGCTTACTGTGAAATACCCTCCAACCATTGTTAAAAGGCAACAGGCAGCTCTCAGGTCTGATTCTCCATTTGATGAATATGACAGACTTATTTTTTGCATTCCATATATGAACAATTCTGTATTTTTTTGTTAAGCACAAGGCTGTCCATAATGCAAAATAGATGGTAAGAAGCAGTATAAGTTTTTGTCAAGTGGCTTTAGATCATTCCCTTTGGTTATCGTCACCAACAAATAGAGGGTGCTGACCAGTACAACAACTTCATATTGACATATACTCCTTGACAAGTTTTTAGGAGACTAAAACTAGATTTCCTTGTGTTATGGATTAGGTTACTATTGGTGCATGTCCCTTTAAGACATAGCACAGAGAAAGTGTGTGTGTGTGTGTGTGTGTGGTGTGATTAAGACAACAGGAGATAAGAACGTGATGATGTTTTGGAGCGGGGAAGGGAGGGGAGGGGAGAGGAGAGGGAGACACCAGCCTGCTGGTCTCTGTATTGATGGATGAAAAACAATGACTGTGTCTGTCACTATAATCCACGTATGGATTTTTGGAATAATCCAGTGGAGTCCACTTTGTCGTTAACCTGTAGAAGGAAACAGGTATTTGTGTGGATGGCCACGTCTCGGATGCCCTTCAGGGTGGCAGACACTTCGGAACAAAGGAATGGAGATCATCAGTGACTGAGGTGTCGTATGGGTTCCATCGTGGAACATTTGGATTTTGTACTTACTCGCTATTTTCTCTCTGCATTTCCTCTTCAGTCAACGGTGGCTTTGCAGAAGCCTTTGTTCACGTTTCATCTTACGGCTTGCTGAACTGAACTTTAAGAACTATTCCTGGACTTGGAGTTTGGGAATTTGCCACACACACACTTCGAGTTTAGTTTTTGGGGTTCATGTTTAAGATCTAACATTTTTACTTCTAACATTCTAACATTTTTACTTTTATTTTTCTTATTATCATAAGTAGTTATTAATAAAATAGTTTTTTACACTTATACATGACTTGGTGTGTTTCTTTTGTTGCTGGTATGTGACACTTGTAGCAACTGTATAAATGAAATGCCAGGAACCTTGTGAAAGTGCAAAGTGATCCTATCTTCCTTTCTCTTTTGGGGATGTCTGATATTTGGCCACATCTCCATCTCTCATGAATTTTGATGAATCTTCCAATGATACACTATTGTGAGGCTTCAGCCAGAGATGAGATTTATATTCGTGTGGAATTGTAATGAAATTTTTATTCCTACTGAGGTTTTTAGTATTGATATTTTTTATCCCGGTGGATTTATTTATGTTTATTTCTGTTTAGTTGAAGCTGAGCAGTGCAATTCTTTGAATCCAGCATCCCTTATCACTTGGGTCTTCACACATCATGGAGACTTTCCTCTTGAACAGAATCTGGATTGTGGGGTCAGTACCTCACTACATTCCACCTTACTTTTTATTTAAAGAAATTGAAATATAAATTGTTGTCATATTAATCTTAGGAGCATCCAATAATTGAAAGTGAGACATGAAATTGAGAGAAGTAACCATTAGTGCTGTCTGCTTTATTCAGCACTATTTGCCTTCAGTCTGAAATTTGAACTGAAAGTTCTCTGGACATCTACCTTATTTATCACTTCAGTTGAAAAGAAGGCTCTATCTTGTTCAGTCAATATACCTTTTTTTCCATTACTTTCTTAAATATTCTGGTTGAGTCACAGGTAATTTCTAATGCCAAGTAGTGATTTTTATGACAGATTCAATTGCATGCTACCAAATAAGTGCTACTGAATAGGCATTTGACTGAGATACTGGCCAGAGACCAAGGCCAGCTCGAGGAGAAATGGGGGTGTGAGATTTTGTGTAGATAGCATTGGTAATAAAATTTGGGACCAAGGGTTAGGGATTTAAGGATTTAGGGATTCAGGGATGTAGCCAGTGTGGAGCTGGGAGTGATTGAAGGTTGTGGGGAGATCCCAATCTCCTCTGAAGGTCTCGGGGAATTGCTGGGTTTGAGGCCTGAGCCAAGTAGTGGGTGGAGCAGAGTGAGAGAGGGTAGCACAAAGATCGGAGGGTTGGAGGCTATCTGATTGGTGACCTGCGGATCAGAAGATGGAGGGGTGAGAGAGGAAGAGAGGGAGGGGGGAGAGGGAGGGAGGGGGGAGAGAGGGAAGGGGAGAGAGGGAGGGAGGGAGGGGAAGAGGGAGGGGAGAGGGAGGGGGAGAGAGGGAGGGAGGGGGAGAGAGAGAGGGAGGGAGGGGGAGATGGAGGGGAGGGGGAGCAGGAGAGGGGTAGAGAGGGAGGAGAGAGGGGGAGAGATGGGGAGGGGGAGGGGGGAGAGAGGGAGCGGAGAGAGATAAGTATGGGGACAGAAACAAAGAGTGAAAGCATGCTGGGTGAGGGAGTGATCAGCACTATTTAAGGCAAGAAATTGGCAGATACAAAGCAAGCACAGGATTCACTTTAATGAGTCCCAGTCCAGCGCCCTGCTAGCAGTGCCCAACAATCATTTCTACTGAGACAATGTGGTGTGATTTCCTTTGCGATGCTCCAAAATTACACAAGTAGACAAGGAAACAGGAGAAGGCCACTTGGCCCTTCGAGCCTGCCCTGTCATTCAACACGATCATGGCTGATCTATGCTGGCCTCAACTCCTTCTCTGTGCCAGATCACCATAACCTTTAATCCCCCGATCTTTAAAAAAATATACCTACCTCCACTTTAAATATTTCTAATGACCTAGCCTCCACAAATCTCAGGGGCAGGGAATTCCAGCGATTCACCACCCTCTGAGACAAAAAAATTTCCATGTACCTCAGTCTTAAATGACTGACCCCTTATCTTGAAAGTATGCCCTCTCATTTGATATTCTTCCACTGGTGAAAACATCTTAACATCTACCCTGTCATGCCATCTTAGGATCTTATATGTTTCAATAAGATCAGCCCTCATTCTTTGAATCACAGTTTATAGAATCACAGTTATACAGCACAGAACCAGGCCCTTCAGCCCAACTCGTCCATGCTGACCAACCAAGATGCCTATCTATGCTAGTCCTATTTGCCTGTGTTTGGCAGCCCACTTCCCTCTAAACCCTTCCCATTCATATACTTATCCAAATGCCTCTTAAATTATGTAACTGTACCCACCTCTACCACTTCCTCTGGCAGCTCATTCCATATATTCTCCTAAACTCCAATGAATATCGACCCAATGTGTTCAGTCTCTCTTGATAGGACAATCCTCTCAGCCCAGGAATTAGCCCGGTAAATCTGCTGTGGACAGCCTCCAATGCCATAATATCCTTTCTTAAGTAAGGTGACCAAAACTGTACGCAATACAAATATTTATGATGAAAAAATCATGACAGCGCATGTAAGCACATCTCATATCAGAAATACCTAGTCAAATTTTGGAGAAACGAAAAATCTGAAAATAGTTGTAAATATATTTTCGATTGTGTCATTCTGGAATCAGCAGCTTCATGCAACCTAAGTTCCAGGCCACAGTCTTTGACCTTGAATAGTGGGTCAGCCAGCTGCCGGGCATGTGTCAATATGTTCTGGTTGCTGCCTCTGGGGCATTAGTACAGAATGGGCTGGAGGTCAAATGCAGACCTCCTGCTTCACCTCTGGACTCAGCATTGATTCTCAGGGAGGTTGTTGATTGTACTGAGCTGAGAGAATGGAGATATTTGGTGTCATCATCACTGCTTTGTGCCAACCATAGCTGCAGCACCTAGCATGGCCAAATCAGTTGAATGGAGTTCAAGACCTCCATTAACAAGGTTAGTGAATTAATTTATTGTTTCTTTTTTAAAAAAAACATTGTTTTTAAACACTTTATATAGTTAAATGTACTTTTGAATAAACTATGCTTTCAATTTTCTTTTAATAGTTCTTAATTTGTTCAACTTCAGTGTTGCTGATCATCAGAAACATCTGGAGACAGTACAAGCTGTCAAGTCATGTGAGGCCATGCCATTACTGGTTGTCAGTTCTGCTTCACAGGACAGCTGCCACAGTGGCACCTCCAGGAGGATGAGTCATACAGACACAAAAAATAAATGTGACCACGGGATTAGAATAGATTATGGAGTGTGTGTGTGGTTGAGGAGGGGTGTGGTGGCAGGCGATGTTCTCTGGGCAAACAAGAACATAATCCTTTAGTAGTTCCCACCACGACCTGGGAACTTCCATTTCTCCACTACGGACATGCATAAGTTATTACTTCTGGGGTAGGGTGGAAATGATCATTTCTAGGGGAAAATATGCATTTCTTATTTTTAACTATCCTCTATTTTAATATTTATTATTGGTTTAAATTGGAACCAGTCATTTCGATTGCTGTTGATCTGTGGCAATCACAATATTCATTCAACTAAAAGTTCATGTCATACATTTTCCGTTTTCTCAGATACATGGGGAGAACAGAGGTGTATCAGCTCAGTGTCCTTTCTGAACATCTGGAGGGGAATGATTCCTTTCAGAGGAGGATTTCAACATGATGATGAATGGACTAAGATGACTTAAAAATGGACAGGGTGTTCTTTATCTTCTCACAATAACGAGGGAAAATCAGAGTGTGTCATTTACATTGGATGGAGAGCTGACCAAATCAGATTGATCACTGAAATCAAAACTCCTGGAGCCCCAAGGCATTGTATAGGAAAAGAGAATGAGATAGCACCAGATTCAGTAAAATTAATAGAAGAATGTGGCAATTGAAAGGCTCTATTCTGTCAAGTAACTATCACATAAAAATGATTGATTTGTGTAAAACTATTATTACATTTCACACATAGAGCAGGTCAGAAAAAAGTCTATGAGAAATTTTTTTGGGTGCTGCACATCAGACCCAAATCAGTCTCAGCAATGTCACATAGCTAAACATATTAAAACATTGTAGGAAGGACTAACACAAAAACTGCAAATGCTAAACAGCAAATAAATAATTGTTCTAGAATAAAAATTCTGGTGAAAGGCAAAGAAAAAGGTATTCAAAACCAGTAAAGGGAAAACCAACCCTTGTGGGCTAACAATGAAAAACAGTGGTGATCAAGGCAGAAATATTTATCTACAAGATCGAACTCTGGATGAAAGTTTTGGGACAATATTTATCATTATTGTCCTTGTCAGACGGCCTGATTTTTTCTTTTTTTTTGGAGATTGTGTTTTAAAATCTGTAAACTGAAAGCAGGTCATACCACATCTGGAAACATTAAATATATGTGGAGACTTCCACAGAAGTCTTTTGTCATAAATCATCTTTCCCGTACAATGAAGGATTCACTGATTTCTGAGCAAAATTTAATACCTGCAGATTTAAAAAAAACTTGATTTAAATCTTTGCTGTTTGTGTGATCAGAATTTCTACGAGTGCCATCTAGTGATGCCAGCTTGTTACAGCAGTCAGCCTTTTCCATTCCACTTGGAAATTTGCAATTGTAGCAAACACTTCAATTTCCCATTTTAATTGGCACAAGAAATCACCTGCTTTTGCTCTCAGCAAGTGAAAGGTTATTAGTGATAATGAACTGTCAGCTCCTCTCCTTTCTACTTGATGTGATTCCATATCAAACAAATGTGACTGCCACTAATGACTGTACCACAATGTCTTTGAAGCAAGCAGCTCATATCCTGCTTCAGTAGCTGTGCAGCTGGGGAACAGTAAATTGTGGACATTTTGAACAGTGATATCATTGCTGATGCAGAGTTATTTATTCTAACCTGGTCTCCAGATACGCATTAAATGTTTCTTGGGCGTGCTTATCAGCTCCAGAAGATCAATTGTGTAATGGAGGCTGGAAGCCTTCAAAGATCCTTACGTGGTCTGTTTACTTAATGCTTGCGGAAGACTGAATTCCTCTCTTGACTTTCTAGGTCTCTTTAGATCATGCAGTCACTGTGGTCAGTTCTGGGTCACAGCCAATGACACTACAAACTAGGAGGCTGCTAGAAATCAGACATTCACTATTAGTCCATGGATGACTTAGCTTTCTGGTTGCATTCAAGCTTTACACAGATACATGGCCTCTGCTTTACACCTTAAAATTTCAGCTGTCATTGGAATATTGAATACAACCAATTTTCTCTTCCACTGCCTTGCTGTTTGATGTTGGCAATGCAGCAGTTTGTTTTCCCCTCACAATATTCGTTACCTTTTTTCACTCCTTTAAAGATTTCTCCATTAATACAAAAGACTATTTACGGTTATGCAGGAAGAGGTAGGAAACAATACCCACCCAGACTTCCTGTCCCATTGCTCTTAAGGTGATTGCTGAGAAGGATTTGTGAATGGCAGCCATGTCAATATTATGATTATATCACGTGTCCTGTCCTGCAATTTGCAGAAGCTCTTCAGATGCCTGCAGTTGTGTTTGAGGATTTTAAATTCATAGAAAGCCCTGGTGAATTGTCCAGTGTGATGAGTCTGCAGATTGTGAGACTGAATCATGGGGTATGGAATGGGGAAATTCATTCTCCCACTATATTTTCCCTTTAATCTTATGGTCAGATCAACTCTCTACTCCACCATATAAACAACAAAGATGGAAAACTGCAAGTGCTTGCATCACTGACAAGTTACGAATTATGCCAGAATTATGAGGTTTAACACAATTTTGAAAGCAGCTGTTGAGTGGGAGATTTCTGATACTGATGCTCAATTCCCTGATTGGAGAAGCAGAATCAATATTTTATTCTCCTATACTTCTCACTCACCACTTAAAGAGCAGGAAGAAGTTAAAAGCAAATAAAATGCCTGCCTTTTTAGCTGCAAAATGATCCAAGAAAATGTGCAGTTATGGAAGAAAATAAATTGAAATGTGGAAAGGAAAATAATTCAAACATTTTTCATATCTGGCCAGAGCTGTGGTTAAAAGCAGCATTGGGGCATGTAGGACTCAAATTACCCATGATTTTCATAATTTTCAAAGTTCAAAATCACATAACAAGAAATGATAAGGTGCATTTAATTTCCACAACTTCAGGTGTACACCCAATTACTCAAACTTTAAATCACGTTGGTCCTGATTGATCTTTGCATATTGGTAAATTTGTTAGCCAAACGATGTTTCAATGACTGTGTTTTTGTTTATCTATGGGCACTTGGGTTGAGGTTGTAGTCAGCCTGGTTAATGAGAACACTCTTCCAACAGGCAATGCAGAAAGTAATTATCATTTTTTCATCAGTAAACCTTATTTTTATTCATCTCCTCCTGGAGCTTGATTTTCCTGTTTTGCATCATTTAGTTTTTACAGTATACACTGTGTAGATAGTGCCATGGAAACAGCAAATACCAGACCACTTGTGCAGGAGATATGGGCCATTAATATCAGAGAATGTATCATTTATTGACCTGCCAGTGTGAGCTAGTCAATATGCAAGTACCAACTCTTCCATAATGACCAAAATTTGATTGTCTTAAACATTGGAAACAAATTTCAGCAGCCTTTTCGATATCTATTGGCTCTTGTACTTTCAAGCATTGACTGCTCTGTTGTGTGTATATGAATGTAGATATAATAAACATATGCGTAATAAAAAGATATTTAAAGAGTGGGCAAGGTCACTAAGATATGAAGGGGAAACATGCTTGAATAAGGACAAAATGTCGGCACAACATTGTGGGCTGAAGGGCCTGCACTGTGCTGTAGTGTTCTATGTTCTATAAGAGGTGACAGTGTGGATAGATATATAAATATTTTGATTCAGTTGTTCATAGGTGAAAATTGGACCATCTGGGTATCCAAAAAAGATATAGAATCTCACCGTGAAGGGAGGCACACCAAAAGAAACTGTATGGAGTACATAATAGGGCCAGGGAAAGAAAATCATCAAGTCAAAACCTGCCAGAATACTAAGCAACTTCAGAGAGGGTGCAATGCAGTAGCTTACACCAATGTTCCAAACATCTCTAGAAATATGAAATTGTACAAATAGACTGGAAACTGCCACTCTAATTCGTGAAAAAAAGCAGTAAAAGATGAAGTAGGAAATTATAAATCAATTACCTTTGATGTAGCTGTGTGAAAATTTCAAGGACTAGATTATCTTTTGGGGTGAGGATTAAGTGGGAATTTAAAACCAGAATTATGTTCTTTTCAACCAACAGTTTGTTGATATCTCATTCATAGTTTTTGCCAAACCTATGTGCAAAATGGGTGCAAGTGTGGAATCCAGTAGAAATATTCAGGACCTGAGGGAAGTGTCAAATCATATATTCCTTGCAGCTCAGACAGTATATTTAACAATATGTTATTGAGGATACTTTTCAATTTTTTTGTTGACTCAGAATGAAAAACAAAGCACATCTCATTGAGGATAAGTAAAGAAAAACACAAATAAAAATCTACATTTACCATTACCATTGTTTTGAATCACTACAACTGCAAGAAATTCGTGTGTATGGCTTTGTAGGCCAGAGGCAGTGAAAAATGTGGGTGGGGACAGATTTTGGCAGACTGATATGAAAGCTGTGCAGGATGTCATTATTTGAATAAACAATTTGTTCCTGAGTTTCCTTGGAGGTTATTTGCTTTACACCCCAATTGCACATATCTCTCGACATAAATATGCTACAGTAAAATTAATGAAATACTAACGGATGCTGTCATTCTTTACTAATTCTTTTATAGTTTTCAAGGGCCTGACAATAGTTGGGGGAGTGATGATAGGTGTTGGTTAAAATTTCACCTGGAACTTAGAACGATCATGGAACTCCATATTTCATTTATTAGTCAGGCTTCTGCCAGATCAGAGATCAATACGAAAGAGGGAGAAAATTTGGGTTTCAGAGCAAGAACTCCATTCACTACCAAAACATACAACATCAACATACTGGGTCAAAAACATTGCGGGAAGTACATAACATGTTCCGCTGAATGGAATCTACCAATATGCTGCTAAAGCAGAATCTACTATTTGATAACGTTGGTTGATGGATATTGGCACAGGCACTAAAACAATTCCCTGCCCTTTCTGGTATAGTGATAAGGTATCTTTTACATCCACCAAAGAGAGCAGATGGAACATCTGTTTAACAGTTAATCTTGAAGGCCATACTCCTTCAGGACTAAAATGAAGGATCAGCCCAGAATAAATTCTGAAATGGGGCTTGAAGCCATGAATGAAAAACACGATGATGCTGAAGGAACTCAACAAGCCAGGCAGCATCCGTGGAGAAAAGCAGGTGGTCAATGTTTCGGGTCAGGACCCTTCTTCAGGACTGAAGATAGGAAAAGGGGAAGCCCATTCTATAGGAGGGTCAAAAGAGGAGAGGTGGGGTGGGCAGAGGGTGGTGATAGGTAGATGAGAGGTAGTGATAGGCAGGTGCGGGGCAGGAGGGGAGAGTAGATCCACCGGGGGATGGGTTTAAAGGTAAGAAGAGAGAGGGAAAAAAGCTAGGAAATGGAAGAAGAGAAGAAGCATTGTTTGGGGGTGGGGGGAGGTGGTTGTGGGGAAGGGGTGTGCGGAATTACCTAAAGTGGGAGAATTCAACGTTCATGCTGTTAGGCTGCAAGGTTCCAAGACGGAAAATGAGGTGCTGTTCCTCCAGTTTGCACTTGGAATTCTCCTGGCAGTGGAGGAGGCCGAGGACTGACATATATCTTTCTCTTGGAGCCAGACACTTTGGAATAAAGGAACAAGTAAGTCAATGGTTTTAAATACTAATACTTATCTAAATGGAAGAAGCAAACTATGCAACAATTCAGAAAAAAGTAATGGCAAAAGAGTCCATTAAAAAGGCAAATAGGGTTCAGTAGTTTATCTGTGCAGCATTGAATATAAAATGAAGGAAGAAATGTTTAATTTACACAAGACAATAGTTAGGTTTCACTGGGAATTACATGCAGCTCTCTGAGCTCCAGGGAAGCAAATTATAGAAACATTGCAGTCAGGATTCACTAGAATGAGCCCAGGATAGTGAACCAGTGGTTATGAAGGAAGGCTTGTAAAATTTGGACATTTTTCATTTAACCAGAAATGATTAATAAGATTATTAAAATTATGAAAGGCTCTGAGAGACTGAATTCCATTGCTTGGCAAATCAGTACTGAGGGTGAATTCACAGGCAGAGTGAAAGGGCAATAGTAGACAATTATTTTCCACATAGAACATGGAAATCTGTGGCATTTTAAGCAGAGAAGATCACGTATTTAAAAGAGTATTTCAGAAATATTTGGAATATATAAAGGCAGAGGAAAAGTTTGGGGAAATAGGCGAGAGTGGATGGAACGACTCCAGTTGTAGAGGCTCGCATTAGTCCAGTGAATCAAAAAGCCTCCTTCTGCACTGCATTCCCACTGACTTGATGCAAGTACCCTGAACACACAAAGTTTAATTGGCAAAGTTTATTTTAAGTAAATTTTTAATGCAACAAATATGGCTCCCTCACATTGAATAAAGCCTAAGTTAAGAGTTTGTTGTTTTGGTCTGGAAATGTCTTGATTCCTTGATCTCCAAAGCTCAAAACTGGTTAGATCCCAGAGAGGAGACAGCCGAGGAATACCTGGTGATGTAGGCTTTGCCTGGGGGGGAATGTGAAAGCCACTAACTCAATGCAGCTGAGAATCACCTGTGGTGAAAAAGATGTTGCTGCAGCTGAGGTGGTCAGTTGTAGTGGCCTTGGGACTTTTAAATTAAAGTATTCAGCAAACTTTTTCAAATTGTTTTGGCAAGAAGATAGATTACTGCTTAAACAGATGATGTGAAGACAATTATTGAGGCATTACTACACCATGTCTGTCAGCAATTCAGTAAAATTGAATAAACCCCAATAAGATTGTGCGTGTCTGCATCTTGAGTAAGAAGTAGGATCTGATGTGGCTGTGATACTCTTCAGGGGGAAGTAGTTCACTAACAGTTGCTGTCTTTGATTACTAATAAAAAATAATCACAATGAATAGAATACACCAGCACTCATGAGACTTTGTGCCAGCTATAGTCAGGACTTTCACACAAGAAAGGGAAAAAAACATTGTAGCATTTTTTGTCCATTTTAAAGCAGGTCGATGCAAGGATATAGCCAATAGATGGCATTGTTCGCCACTGCAGGCCATCCTCAGCTTATGAATACCCAACTTATGGACACCCCTTACATATCAGTGAGCTCTCATAATGTTAAATTAAAAAGTCCAATGTACATATATGTGTTCATTTCTATGAATGGCAGAACTAGTTTCTCCTCTCTCTTCAACTTAGTAATTGTTCTTTCTTATCAGTCTTATGTGGTTTGGATGCCATTCATTACAGTACTGTGGAGGTACAGTTACCATATCGAATGCCTTTTGTGTAATTTCCAACTGATAGACAAAATCGACTTATGGACAAATGTAAAAAATGGAATCTGTTCATTAACCAGGGACAGCTGTATGTACAGCAAATGTGTTAACAAGTAGTGGGAAAAGAGGCTGAAGTGCTCAGCCAATCTGATTTAAACAAATGCATTGTTTTTACCTTCTTAACCCCGAGGTAGGCTTGCTGTTGAAATTACTGATAGTGAAAGTTAAAACTAACTAAACACAGGGAAAGATTGCTCCTTGTAATTAAATTGTAATTGTCCTACTTGTAAGTAGGTTTTGATTTCATTAAACCTAACACACAAATAATTTAATAAATCTAATGAATTTGCAGAAGATATATGCTCCAGAAGGTATTATTTTTTGTAGATTATGTAAGCTTATAATTAACTATCTTTAATGAGTTTGATGCTGAGCCCACCTGTAGTGAGAACAATTGGTGCCTGGCAGCAGCCAGTACTGGCAGTCATGTGTACCATCATGAAGATAAAACAGATGTTGAGGTGCCTTTCTTTATCATTAGTGGCAGCAGGACTAGTCTATTCATCTCACAGCAATATCCCTAAATTTAAGGCTAATGGCAGTAGCAGTACTCAGGTACAGCATTTCGTCCTGCATTAAAAATGCATGTGTTATGCAACGTTGAATTTGTGGTCATGCTCTAACATCTTAGGCACATCATTTGAGATGGGAATTGTGCCCAACAGTAGAAAAGGAACAGTGATCCACATTCAGGAATAAAAACATGCTTTTCCCTAAAGGGAAATACGGGATTCCAGAAAATCCTACCAAATGTGTTCTCTAGATTTGCTTTGGATTACTTGGAATTGTTTTGTTTATATAATAGTAACACAACTATTTTACTTATCTATCTGTTAGCCACATTGTGAGTTTTTGAAGAACTGGTAGATTTCTCATATTGCTGGTGGAATGCTCTTTTATTTAAGTTTTACTTACTTAATTTAAACTTCTGGAAGTCATCACATCAACACAAAATTAGTTTTTCTTTAACTATTAAAATGGAGAAAAATATTTGGAATTGACCAAAATTAAACTAACTTACAGCTGAAATTTTAATAACAGCACTTAAGAGACTGTTCTAGGTGCCATCCATTCTCCTGCCTGAGCTTCGACTAAGCAATAGGTATCACCCAAATAAAAGAGACACTTTTTAGCAGTGTTCTGGTACCTGCTATATTCCTTTCTCCATTCTGATGTCCTGAGCTTGAGAAAAAGATGCAAACTAACTGCAAAGTGACCAGGCCAATATTCCAATGAATGTAATCTAACCGAAAAATGATTGTTGGAAAAACTTAACCTGGAGTAAATTGATTTTGTGCGAGAAGGGTGCATGGAAAAATAGGCATTGGTGAGCCATCTGTGATCGTGACCATCTTTAGTACTGATTAACGAGAATATTGCACTGCTGATGAGGATGTCTTGGGACAGTGGAGGACAGAATCTATCTAGTTTGAGCAAAGAAACAAAAGAGATGTGTTAATCCAACCAAGACTGTGGGACAGAACACCAGCCTGTAGGAAGGATACTCAGCAGCAATTTTGCAAGGAGATTTCACATATGCAAAAGCCATTATGTAGTGATTGTGGAGAACTGGGTGGCACGGTAGCGTAGTGGTTAGCGCGACGCTATTACAGCGCCAGCGATCGAGATTCGATTCCCGTCGCTGTCTGTAAGGAGTTTGTACATTCTCCCGTGTCTGCGTGGGTTTCCTCCAGGTGCTCCGGTTTCCTCCCACATTCCAAAGACGTACGGGTAGGTTAATATGAGTTTAAAATGGGTGGCGCGGACTCGTTGGGCCGGAAGGGCCTGTTACCACGCTGTAACTAAAATTTTTTTAAAAATTTAAAAAAACTTATATGATCCAAATACAGATGAAATAGCAATACTATACAGGCCAAAGAGTGGAAGGAGTATATGTAAGTGTTGAGGAGAGCTTCCTTATTCATGGTGTAATAGTAAAAATTAATTTACTTTGGAGTAACATTAATTAAAATATAACAATCAGGCTCAATAAAAATAGTGAGTCTTCTGAAGTGATTTGCTCTGAATTATTTGTGATCCATTGCATCTGCTGTGCACAGTATTGTTGTTTTCCCACCTCCATACACACTCCCAAGACATTCCACAACATCAACCCCTCCTTCCACCATCCACCCCATGTACAGATGTTATGATGATGTTTCCTTTAAAAGGCCTGCATGTTTTTAGATAGACTAGCTCCAGACTTAGGTCTGGACTTATGAAAACTGAATTTAACAATATAATAGCGGGGCTGGCTTAGATATACCAGTTTCATTGAATACAGTTTAAAACAAGATCCATGCTCCTCCCGACTCCTCCTGCACTGCTCCATATTCCTGTTTCAGTTTAGCAAGTGGCCATATCAGTCGGTCCAGTTAAAGATGTGTATTGTCCTAAATGATAACCACCTCTCTGACACAACATGTTCACATGCAGTAAAATGTTGGATCTCAGGTTGAATCCCAATATCTGGCCAAAAGCTTGCAGACTGAGAATCAGCATGAGGTAACTGATGATATCAATAATTTCTGCCCATTGAGGATATATGCAATTCCTTGTCACAGTGTCCCAGTTTGTTTTTCCCTGCAATGTGCAAGATGCCACAAAGCATTAAAAAAATGGTCAAAATATGATATGGTACATTGGGAATAAAAAGCCAATTCTCCCTAATTAAAAAGAAGAAAAGCAAAAGAGGTCAGCTATGGTAAGGCCTTGCTTTATCTGATAGCAGAGAATTGTTCTGTCAGTGCTGCTCGTGGCACTGACACACCAATCCAGTTGCATGGTCAATCATTTAGTAAAATTACCACAGATTCAGTAAAGTCACAGCACTTTCTTGCGATTAACAGTTTTAGCCTTGGTGAATATTGTAGGGACCAACTTCAGGTATCCCAATAATACCATGCAACTAACATCATCAGACAGGAATCAAAATGCACAAAACTGCAGATGTTGGAAATTTGAAATAAAAACAAAAAATGCTGGAAGTATCCAGAATGTCAGGTGGAATCAAGTTTTGGTCAACGTGTTATCAACAGCAGGGGAAGAACTCTGATCTGCTGAGTACTTCCAGCATTTTTCCTTTTATATCACTTGACATGTCTTTTCACCATCTTCCTTTTCAACCAGTGAGTAATTTATTTTTCGATGATAAAACTGCTGGAAGGCACTGACACAGCTCACAAATATGGATCATGTTTCATTGACTAAGCTGAGCATAATAGTCAGCTGCAGGCAAAAGCAGTGGAATCCTTAGCTCCAGTTTGGAGGCCAGAGCTGGCCAACATCTCAATCCTACCCACTTCTGTCTGGGAAACAAATAAACTGCGGTCCAGGCTTGGTTGTTCCATGGAGCATCTCATGGAAATGAAATACTTCATCAGGAGAAAAAAACATTGAGCAACAATTGATATTAGCATGGAGCTTTTTGTTCTCCAGCCCACAAGGGTGGCCTCTTAGACAGATGAGGAGATGTGGTGTCGCATGTCCTGTGAGGGAAAGGGAAAAAATGGCAGTGCATTGATAATTTTCACAGAAGATTCTCTAAACTGGGAAAAAGATCAACAAGGGACTTTGCTTTGCATTTCCTTCCACTTTTAAAATCCAAGATGAGATTTTCAAGAGCTCACTGGTGTGGGAGAAGTGGGTTTGAATTTGTGGGACATTGGCACCAGTATTGGGGAAGGAGGGAGCTGTTCTGATGGGATGGGCTCCACCTCAGCCATGCTGGGACCAGGGTCCTGGCGAATCGCATAACTAGGGCTGCAGATAGGGCTTTAAACTAAATAGTACGGGGGTGGGTTCAATGGATTGGCAAAGTATAGACAAAGTAACAGGGAAGGAGAGTGCAGGAGAAGTTACTGAAGTCTCCAGAATAAAGAATAAGACAGAAAGTTTAGAAAGGGATAAGAATTTAACTTCAGGCAACATGGATTCAAATTTGGGAAGAAGGGTGGTGAATACAGGACTGAAGGTGTTATCTCTGAATGCACGCAGTATACGAAATAAGGTAGATGAGCTTATAGCGCAATTAGAAATAGGCAGGTGTGACGTTGTGGGCATCAGAGAGTCATGGTTGAAAGAAGATCACAGCTGGGAGCTAAACATCCAAGGATACACATCCTATCGAAAAGACAGGAAGGTGGGCAGAGGGGGTGGGTGGGGTGACTCTGTTGGTAAAAAAAAAATGAAACCAAATCCTTAGCAAGAAGTGACATAGGATCAGAAGATGTAGAATCTGTGTGGGTAAGAAACTGCAAGGGTAAAAAGACCCTGATGAGAGTTATATACAGGCCTTTGAATAGTAGCCAGGATGTGGGGTACAAATTACAACAGGAAATAGAAAATGCAAGTAAAAAGGGCAATGTTACGGTGGTCATAGGGCAGATAGTTTGGGAAAATCAGGTAGGTACTAGATCTCAAGAGAAGGAATTTGTAAAATGCCTATGAGATGGCTTTTTAGAAAAGCTTGTGGGTGAGCCCACAAGGTAAAAGGCAATTCTGGATTTGGTGTTGTGCAATGAACCAGCTTTGATTAGGCAGCTTAAGGTAAAGGAACCCTTAGGAGACAGTGATCATAATATGATAGAATTCACCCTGAAGTCTGAGAGGGAGAAGCTAAAATTGGATATATCAGTATTACTGTCGAGTAAAGGTAGCTGGAGAGGCATGAGAGTGGAGCTGACCAAAGTTGATTGGAAGAAGACCCCAGCAAGGAGGACGGTAGAGCAGCAATGGCAGAAGTTTCTGGGAGTAATTTGGAAGATGCAGGATCAGTCATTCAAAGAAGAAGAAGCATTCTAAAGGGAGGATGAGGCAACCGTGGCTGACAAGAGAAGTCAAAGACAGCATAAAAGCAAAAGAGAGGGCATACATTATTGCAAAAATTAGTGGGAAGCTAGAGGATTGGGAAGCTTTTAAAAACCAACAGAAGGCAACTAAAAAAACAAGGGGATAAAAGATGAAATATGAAGGTATGCAAGCAAATAATATAAAAGAGGACACCAAAAGTTTTTTCAGATATATAAGGAGTATAAGAGAGGCAAGAGTGGACATTGGACTGCTGGAAAATGATGCTGGAGAGGCTATAATGGGGAACAAAGAAATGGTGGACAAACTGAATAAGTATTTTGCATCAGTCTTCATTGTGGAAGACTCCAGCAACATGCCAGAAATTTGAGAGATTCAGGGGCAGAAGTGAGTGTAATCACTACTACTATGAAGAAAGTTCTTGGGAAGCTGAAAGGTCTGAAAGTAGGTAAGTCACCTGGACCAGAAGGACTACAATTCAGGGTTCTGAAAGAGGTAGCTGAAGAGATTGTGGAGGCATTAGTAGTGATCTAACAATAATTACTAGAATCACGAATGGTTCCGGAGGACTGGAAAATTGCAAATGTCACTTCACTCTTCAAGAAGGGAGGGAGGCAGAAGACAGGAAATTATAGGCCTGTTCACCTGACTTCAGTGGTTCGCAAGATGTTAGAGTCCATTATTAAGGATGAGGTTTCAGGGTACTTGGAAGCACGTGATAAAACAGGCCAAAGTCAGCATGATTTCCTTAAGGGGAAACCTTGCCTGACAAATCTTTGATGAAGTAACAGGCAGGAGAGACAAAAGAGAGTCAGTGGATGTTGCTTACTTGATTTTTCAGAAGGCCTTTGACAAGGTGCCATACATAAGGCTGCTAAACAAGATAAGAGCCCATGGTATTACAGCAAAGGAACTAGCATGGATAGAAGATTGGTTGACTGGCAGAAGGCAGAGTGGGAATGAAGGGGGCCTTTTCTGGTTGGTTGCTGGTTACTAGTGGTGTTCCACAGGGGTCGGTGTTGGGTTCACTACTTTACACGTTATATGTTAATGATCTGGATGATGGAATTGAGGGCTTTGTGGCCAAGTTTGCAGATGGTACAAAGATAAGTGGACGGGCAGGTAGTGTTGAGGAAGCAGGGAGTCTGCAGAAGGACTTGGACAGGTTGGGGAATGGGCAAAGTAGCAGATGGAATACAGCATGGGGAAGTGTACGGTCATGCACTTTGGTAGAAGGAATAAAGGCATGGACTATTTTCTAAACAGGAAGCGAATTCAGAAATCGGAGGTGCAAAGTGACTTGGGAGTCCCAGTGCAGGATTCCCTAAAGGTTAGCTTGCAGGTTGAGTCGGTAGTAAGGAAGGCAAATGCAATGTCAGCATTCACTTCAAGAGGACTAGAATATAAAAACAAGGATGTAATGCTGAGGCTTTATAAGGCATTGGTGAGATCACATATGGAATATTGAGAGCAGTTTTGGGCCCCATATCTAAGGAAGGATGTGCTGGCATTGGCAAGAGTTCAGAGGAGCTTTACAAGAATGATCCCGGGGTTGAAAGGGTTAACATATGAGGAACGTTTGATGGCCCTGGGCCTGAACTCGCTGGAGTTTAGAATGATGAGGGGGGATCTCATTGAAACCTCCCAAATATTGAAAGGCCTGGATAGAGTGGACGTGGAGAGGACGTTTCCAGTGGTGGGAGAGTCTAGGACCAGAGGGCACAACGTCAGAATAGAAGGGTGTGCCTTTAGAACAGAGATGAGGAGGAATTTCTTTTGCCAGAGGGTGGTGAATCTGTGGAATTCATTGCCACAGACAGCTGTGGAGGCCAAGTCACTGGGTATATTTAAAGTGGAGGTTGATCGGTTCTTGATTAGTAATGGCATTGAAGGTTACGGGGAGAAGGCAGGAGAATGGGGTTGAGAGGGAAAAATAAATCAGCCATGATCGAATGGTGGAGCAGACTCAATGGGCCGAATGACGTGATTCTGCTCCTATGTCTTATGTCTTTCGAATTGAGGTCTGGCCATGCTAGAATCTTACCCCACTTTCCTTCTTAGGGTTGACCTTAGAGGACAAATCCTTTGAACTAAGCCTGCGTTGCATTTGGCAGCATACTGCTGCTATTATTTTATCTCTTCAATTCTATTCATTCCTTTATGATCTCAAGTTCTTATTTTGAATAGATGAAATTCAAAACCTGATCATGGTAAAAGGAATGATCTATAGACCATGTTTTAGAATGAAAACCTCTGGAATATTTAAATAAACAAGACAGAGTAAAATTAAGAGAAGAGCAGAAAATGCTGGAAATGTTTACAGGATAGGCAGCATCCACAGAGAAAGATGAGGTATCGCTTCTGGACTGTGATCTTTCATAGAACTGAGATTATGATTGTTCACTTCCAAATGACTGTCGGATGTCAACAAACATATCCTTTGTATTGCAACAACATTTGATGATTAGAGTGCAGGAAAACAATATCGAAGAATGAGAAAAACAATACACAAGACTAAAAAGTACTGTAATATTTTTGAACTAAATGGGTTATGTAAACAATGAATTTAAAGACATCCAGGGAACCCACCTCTGAATAGAGTAAAAAATGTTTTAAGTGAATAACCTACGTCTTTATTATACCCTTGGGATCGAATTTCAATGAATGACTGACTCAGTCGAGTGCGACTAAAGCTTTCACAATCACTTGCTCCAGGCACCAATTTTGACTCAATTCATACAATGCCACAAAAATCTAAACTGTTCTAATCTGTTCTTCCAAATGGCATAGATCTACAGCTAGGTGAAAAGAATACCATATTTGGACGATGACTTTAAGCTATTAAGACCTGTGATTACCTTGTATAATAAATCTTCATACCTATGTAACAGGGCATGAATAAAGATGATATAAAATTATCCATTTAAATAATAGAATTGAATCAAATAACCCATTCATGTCGAAAAATACAGTTCAGTCTAATTTTCAGTGTGGCCTTCAGTTTTATGAAGGCATTTGAAGGCACTGACCTTACCTATTTCTATTTAGCTTTTGCAAGAAGTTCTGAGTATTTTGTGAAATTAGATTTGAAATTTGCCATTATTTATTGCATTTTTGAGTCTGACACACAGCACAAGCATGATTCCACTTCCTTTGACCATAAATGCTCCATGCAGCAGAGATAATGATATCTTCTGTACTTTAAAAAGCAGGGGTTTGGAAGCTGAAAGCTGTCTGAGTGAAAACACTTATGGGATAGGGATTAGTCACTGCAGTTTTATCAAAGTCTCTTTGACCATGAGAATGGAAGCTGAAACAAAAACAGACATAGTCTGAGCTCAGCCAGTCATCAGCATCTGTGGAAAGAGAAACCAGTCAACATTTCAGATCTCTTCTGAGGAAGGGTCTCTTTCCACAGATGCTGCTTCACTGGCTGAGTTCTTTCAGCATTTCTATTTTTCTTTCAGATTCCAGCATTTGCAGTGTTATTTGCTTTCCATGAAAATGAAATATTTTCTTTCTGTTTCATAAACCCTATGTAATGCAGGAATATATGATAGATAGATAGAGAGAGACAGAGGGGGAGAGACAGACAGACAGGGGGAGAAAACTGGAAGGATAGAGATGGATTGAGTGATGGTGAGAGAGATACAGGAACATGACAGAGAAAGACGACCAAAGGCTGGGATTAAAGAGTGAAGTGGATACACGAACACAAACAGAAAGATAGAGATAGACAAGGTAAATGAAGAGATAGACAGATGAGAGACAGAGAGATTGAGGGCTAAACAGAGAGATAGGAAGGGAAGTATGGGGGAAGAACAGAGAAAAAGAGATTGGGAGAATTCTGAGGAGTGATGGATGGTGATTTCCTCTGTCCTTTCTTGACAAATGCCCTCTTTCTGTGGGCAGTTGAACATGTTCACTATGACAGTGTATACTACCCAGCCACCTCACGGAATCATAGTGTCACAAAATACAAAAAACAGGTCCGCACTGAGTCCACACCAACTGTCATGCACCCATTTGCACTAAATACTCTTCCCATTTTATTTTCCAACATTCCCATCAACTCCCCCCAGATTCTCTCACTTACCTACACACAAAGGGCAATTTACAGTGGCCAATTAATGTTCCAACCTGCACATCTTTGGGATGTGGGAGGAAGCCTATACAGTCACAGGGAGAACATACAAATTTCATGCAGACAACACTAGAACAGGAGCACCTATCGAAAGGAAAATCCCAAGATAAGAATAGCAATTAAACATCACTACTGTACGCCCAAATCCAGTTATGTTTCATTCAGTTATATTTCAAGAACCAAGTTAGTGCTTCAAAACATTGGAGGTATTCCAGATAACACCATTATTGAAACTGCATGGAACAGCTGTGAATCATAGCAAGTGGTATTCAACTATAGCTGATATGGTTGTTGTTGAAGTGGTACATTATTTAAATATGCAAGAGATCGTTAGTTCCTGTTCTGCTCAAAATGTGTTGCCAAATAGGAAGTAGCTGTGGAGATTTTCATGAGGTTCCCTTGCAATAACCCTTCTTAATACAGTTTACCTGATTCACATACCCAAGAGTATAATAAATCAAATATTGATTGCTGTTTGAAACAAAACAAGGTTCAGCTCTATGCCCCAGTATTATAAGAGTTAATTAACTTACAATATTGTAACTCTCAGATGGTCCATCTCATTTTCAAGGGGCAATGCTTTAACCTCATTCCATCAACAGAAGTCAGTATTTGTCAAAATGCATTTTTTTGTATTTTAATTATCTACAACAGAATGCCTTCTAGAAGATATTTCTACTGCTATCTAATCTAATAGAAATGTCTAAAGTCATGTCTAATCCATACTGACCTGGAACGGGGTTTGGAATAGTTGGCAGGATACTTTCTATGAAGGAAATGGTAAAAGTAAAATGGAAAAAGTATTTATACATCAATGATGCCATAACATAACATTTAACACAATGAATGCAGAAGGCTCAGTATTATAAAATGGTTTGAGTTGGTGCAAGTTGCCCATTGTTGTTTCTCTTGCTCCATTTGTTGTTGCTATTCTACTGTATTGTCTAACCTGGCCCAAGTAAATACAGAAACTCAATGTATATGTCACCTCTGTTGGAGTCAAGTGCCAAAATCTATGCTGATGCAATAGCACAGAGTAAGTCACTTCTGAGGCATTAAAAAGGGTAAAGGTAGCTCACATAGTTCCAGTTTTTAAACATGCACATTCCTCTTCTTTGAGCATATATTTATAATGCGGAATTAGGTTATAAAATGACCTTGAATTAATCCTGAATAAATGGTCTATTTACCTGTTAAATGGCAAGAAAGCTTAGAACACGGGTGATGCAATACTATTTTTTGCACTTCGCACTTCTTTCCATTCTTGATTCTTGCTCAGTGGATGAACTGAATCATGTCACAATTACAGTACAAAAAATATAAAATGAGGCACAGATACACTTATGACAGAACAGACAAACTTCTGACAACTTCCTTCATGAAATCTCTTATTTGCTTCCTTGTACAGGATATCAAAAGCTGTGTCAGTCTACATTACAGCTTTGTTTTCATTGGCAAGTTATCAAACACATTTTTCAGTGGAAAAATTTGTTGAGATATCCACAATGAAGTAACCAATCCCTGTTCAGGAAAAAGTAAGATGCAAAATGGTGTATTTTGCATTACCTGGCAACTTATTCACTGCAATTTAATAAGGCCAAAATATTTACAGTTTTGTAAAATCCTTCAGAGTTGCACAAGTTCATAAGTTTCCCTATTTACTTTGGACATGTATATTGGAGATTTAGATTGGGATATTTTATTATTACTCTGATAGACTGCACCCATTTCAGAGATTTGTTTGCACAGTGCCATCGATCAGTTGAATTTTTTCAGTTTTCATCCAGAATCAAAAGCTATTTTCTTATTTTTAATTTTTCTTTCTTTCTTTCACTATGCTCTGAATTATTCAGCAAACAACTCACAAGTCAACATCACTGTTCATCTTCATTCGAAGGTAACCGAGTCCAAGACAACACATCAGAACACAATCATGCGCGGTGACATAATGATGGGAAGTCACCTGCTTTTTTCTACTTAACAGACACTTAAATATTATAAATAATAATAATGAAACCATGGGCCATATAAAGAGAGCATTTTCCCACAAGGTATTTAATTCAAAATTGATTTCAATTAAATACATTTTTATTGTGAACTAAACCAAAAAAGGTACGAAAGGCTTGACCTTGATCCTTCCTACGGCAGCTCTTGGTTTTAACTGACAATACTCACAAACCATTTGGATGCTGCATACAAAATAATTATTTAACTGATGCAGACTACATAATTATAACCATACAGCTATAATTAATTTCATCCAGAAATTAAAAAGCTCTTTTATTATAAAAAGAAAAATATAGCTCAATGGGTAACGTTTTCAAAGAAAAGCACTTGCCCTTCTTCATAGAGACAAGGGTCACCAGTCTGAATACTTTACAAACAAGTTGACAGCAAAGAGTATTCCTGTTTGCTGTGCATCTGTTCTACATCAATAGTACAAGTGAAACTGAGCACATTGCAAAGAATCATCATGGCTAATGTGACCCAACAATATCCAGACATGATTCTCAGAATGAAAGGAGCTCTGTCAAGGACATAATTCCAGAAGTCAATCCTTACTTAGGAAAGCCCCTAAGGGTGATGTACAGCTAATTACAAGTCATCATTAATACTTAGTCATTGAGCGCTCTCATTTAACACTGCTGACACAAACACTTTCATTTCCTCAAAGCTTTTAAATAACAAATCAAAAGCATCAACCAACACTCCAGAAGTATTAATGATAGAGACACATTCCCTGGAGTAGATTATCTGATTCAAATTAATATTTGTGTTAAGGGAATAGAAATTGGAAACCCCAATACATCTTCCATCTTCAACAGTCCTGTTGGATGAATCATTCTTACTCTACCCTCCCATTAAGTACAAACCATTTAATTTAAAATACAGAGAAAAGTGCTTTTGGAGCCAAAATTATGATACACAATTATAATTTGGAATATTTGCTGTTTTATTCTAATTATTTGTTCACTGTGCTCATTTTCAAGAAGTGTAATAATTTACTTGGACAACTCACATGTTACAATTAGATATACAACATGCTTGATGCTTCACTGATTAAAACTCACTGACTCAATTTACCACGTTAGGTTATTCATAATGGATATAAAAGGGGGCTGTGCTGGCAAAGCCAATATCTACAGTTCATTTCTGAGAGCTCTCAAGAGGGTGCTGATGAGCTACATCTTTGAACTGGCTTGTCTTCTGGATACAGGCATGGTAGTGTGCAGAGGTTAGCGTAACACTATTACAGTGCCAGCCACCCGGGATCAATTCCAGCCACTATCTGTAAGAAGTTTGTACGTTCTCCCCGTGTCTGCATGGGTTTCCTCCGGGTGCTCCGGTTTCCTCCCACATTCCAAAGACATACAGGTTAGGAAGTTGTGGGCATGCTATGTTGGCGCTGAAAGCATGGCGACACTTGCGGGCTGCCCCCAGAACACTACGGAAAAGATGTACTTCACTGTGTGCTTCAATGTACATGTGACTAATAAAGATATCTTGTCTTATCTTAATTGTGAGCTAAGGAATTCCAGGATTTGGGCACTGCAACAGTGTAGTTGTACCTGCAACAAGATTGCATGCAACCCAAAATAAACCAACATTAAAGGGTCAGGCAGCTGTACAGTCAAAATGTGTGGCCTTCACACATATAAACTGACCAAACTTCAAACTCCGGCATGTCATGAGAAACCATAAAGCTTTTTAATGAACCTTCAATGTGAGCTGAAGGAAATGCAAGAGGAAATATCCATACAGTAACATAAATAGAAAGGAATTGGAATTTATCTACCCATTTCCTTCTTTGAACCCTTGTGGTCTGCCTATCTACAAGATTTGCAAGTCAACACATGACAACCATGGTTCCACCAAATATGGATTTAAAGACCCCGAAAGATTAGAATCCTCAATAGAGCAAATCCTTTCCAACAACTTCTTAATGCAGAGTTTTCCTCAGCAAAAGAATTTTGTAGTGATAATGGCCAACATCAAACAGAATGCCTTTTCTGTAATGGCTGAAAAACGCTATGATGCTGGAGGAACACAGCAGGCCAGGCAGCATCCGTGGAAAAAAGCAAGCGGTCAACATTTCAGGTCAGGACCAAAGATGGGGAAAAGGGGAAGCCCAATATATAGGAGGGAAAAGCAAAGCAGTGATAGGTGGACAAAATAGG